>NC_046157.1:147726981-148059897 GCF_011064425.1 Rattus rattus
TAAAATATGAAGGTGGACCAGGGAGATCCAGGTGGCTTCTGGGATAGTCTGGATTGTCCAGCCCAGCACATGTTCTCTTCCAGGAAAACATCAGGTCAGGGCCACAGGCAGCAGATGGAGTGTCTGAAAACTTGCACCAGAGAGCAAAAGAAACTGTCATGGCCCAGGGCTTGACAGTTACAGAGAGGAAGCAGATTAGCTAGTAATGGAGAAGCCGAAGTGAGTGCAGGACAGGACCCAGACTCTGCAGCTCCCACTGCCTGAGCTGTCCCCGTCACACGCCATACCACACACAGTGTTTAGACAGAACAGAGAAGAAACAGACATCCTGAATCTCTGGGGAAGGAGGCTGGGGACAGAAGACAGGCTTGTTTATTCCTGGCAGCCCCTATAGCCAAGGGGTCTTGCGCCATTTTAGTCTAGCCTCAGGCTGAACTCTCCCAGAGCCTGACTCATGCCCCACTGCCACTGCGTGGGACTGAGACTGTGTGCCGGCATCCTGGAGGATGGATCTCAGGCTGCTCTGCTTTGTCTCCCAGCAGAAGCCCCACCTCTCCAGGACCCTGGAATGTGTGCTGTAGGCCAAACGGTGCCAGAGTCCTCAGACCTCCAGTCGTTCAGGCTGCTCTGTGAGGAGGCTGGTCTCATCTCAAGTCCACCGCAGCCCCAGCCTGCCTCAGTCCTTCGGAAGTTTGGCTGGGCTCCTCCCCCCCTCGCCCTAAAGCAGCACTTGATAGAGTGGGAATCAAACACACTGCGAACATGTCCTCTCTTTCCTCAGTTTTCCTGTAAAGCAAACCTGCCGTCCCTTGGATGTCCTCGGCTCCCCATCTGCCTTTCAAGGCAGAGCGCTTGTGTGAAGGGGAGAGGTGTGGAGAACAGAAATCCTAATAGTGTTCGCATTAACAGTAATCAAGTACTCCTGAGTGTGGGCTGATCTGGCTCATGCTACGTATTTTGCTGGAGGGGACTCTTCTTTGGCTGCTTTGAAACAAGGTCTGACTACGTTTCTGAAGCTGGCTGCAACTTACTGCAACCTACACGTCTCAGCACCCAAAGGCTAGGACCACAAACCCAGGTTAGGTAAGTATGATTTTGAGTGGCGTTCTGCCGATAAAGAAAATGAATTGAGAGGACTTAAACAGTTTGCCCAAATTCACACAGCTAAAGCAGTGGGGCCATCGCCAGCCCTGTCATGCCCACCACTGGGTATGCCTCTGTGCCCCATGGAAGCAGAAGAGCCAGCCATTTGTTTAGTTGATTCCAACCTCGGTACTGTCAAACATTGTGGTATCCACAGGCCCCCATGCTGACATCCCCACCGCAACTCCAACAGGTGACTTTTCCTCTTAGGGAGGATTGACAGTATTGAAACAGTCTCACCGTAACCCAGGCCAGCCTCAAACTCACACTGATCCCTCTGCCTCAGCTCCCAAATGGAAACCACAGGCTTGAACCTCTACATCAGATCCATCTATGCCTTATGCATATCCCAAAACTTGACTCAGAAACTGTTCAGTACCGGGGATATAGTTCAGTTGATAGAGTGCTGACCTAGCATGAGTGAATCCATGAGTTCTATATCCTGCCTGTAATGTGGCACAGTGTGGGAGAACCACCAGACTCTGTAACATAAAGCTAGAACTCGGGAGGTAGAGGAAAAAGGATCAGAAGTTCAAGGTGACACTCTACTATACAGGAGTTTGGGGCCAGCCCAAGCAACGTGAGACCCTGTCTCACAAGAGAAGTTGAGAAGTATTCAGGATGACTCCAGACTCAGGAAGACAAGGCTGGGTCAGTGAAGATTCTCAGGCCCCCAACCCTGCCTCCGTCTTATGCGCACACTCTCCTTTGGTGTGCCAGCATTAGTATCTAGCTGGTTGTGAGCTGCTGACTGGCGCGTTCAGGGTTTAAGATACCTAAAACGGCTCTATTAGCGCGGGGGAGGGGGTGTTGTGTAACAAACATTATTCATTAGCTGGAGCGTGTTTCCCAGTGAAGCTGGCAATCACAGCAAGAGGGTTCTCAGAGAGGTAAGGAAACACCACCCAGGTTTCATGATGTGGCTGACTGCTAGGGAAGGGTTCACTTACACAGGATGGGGGAGCCCTCGCAGCAAAAGCAGTCAGGATGTGCCACGTCCCTCCCCAGAGGCGGAGCCAAGACTGAGCGAGGTCCTCCAGCCTGGACTCCTCCATCCCTTCAGGAGCCCAGGCCAGGCCAGAGTCTGAGCAGGCAAACCTGGTTCCTGCTGTCCCCAGCATAGAAGCACCATGCACTCATTGACCAGGACACCGGGCATGGCCCCAAGACCTCCAAGAGTGGCTGCTGTGACTCTTTGATCCTCAGAGGAAGAGCTAGCAAGCACTACCTGTTCCTAACAGCCATGTGAGTAGCTACGTATCAACCTCTCCAGGCCTGACCCTGAAGAGGTCACTGCACTGGCTCAAGCCATTCAGGAGATATATATGGTCTGCATGCCATCAGGGCACGACCCCTGGATACTGGTCTTTACCTTTCTTGCTATTCTGAGGGAGACTGATGAGGGTCCAAAGGGTGGGAGCTCTAGTTCAAGCTAGGTCTTGGTAGTTTAATAAAAGCGGATGGTGTGGAGAGGAAGGGGAACAAACAAGGGGGCTACCGGAGATGGGAAGCTGGGCCTGAGCAGCAGGCTGTGGGGGAGCCTGACGATTGAGGCCAGTGGAGGGGGAAGCATCAGGAGAGCATCTTGCAGCCTAAGGTAACCATACAGCTGATGCTGGTCCCAGGACAGAGGGTGGAATCCTTCCGTATTGACTTTGATCCTAGCAACAGCAGATGCTCCTGTTGACAGGATCCAGGACCCCTCCCACTGTGGCCCGGGGCTGAGACCAGGCAGCCAAGTAAAAACAAGCAAGCTAGGGTCAGTCAGGAGGCTTTTCCTTATCTCCTGGTTTCAGCCTGTGTTTAGAAGTGAGGGGGTTCTTTGTCCTTAGCACCCCCAATTCCTTACCAAGCATCTCCCCACCCTTCCCTCCAGTTCACAGGAAGGACCTGTTGCTAGTGTGGAGCGGATGAGTCAAGTTTATGGGCTGGAAGTCCTACCCGGAGGCTGTTCACTGATCTGTAACAGGCTCCACGTGTAGACAGAGTGGGGGTGAGGGCACTCTGACTTCCCAGACCTGGCCTTTGGGAGCCTCTCACCCAGTGCCTGGCCAGCAACTGTCTTCTCTTGGCACCCTGATGTGGGCAGGCAAAGGCTGACAAATGCTTTGGGTAGGTCGCCTTCCAGTCTAAACAGACATAAACATGGCTGCCCGGGGGCTATAGGATGACTGAGATAGGTGAAGCCGCCTGTTGGGAACTGTAGTTATCGCCTGAAGCACAGCCTCTTCTAAGATACCACCAGAAGTGATTTTCCAAGAGAAACCAAATTTTCCTATGTAGTTTTTCTAAGTTGGCAACTGAGAAAATCTGTGTCAGAAAACAAGGGATGGCTCACAGTCTGAGTCCGCAGCCTCTACGATTAATGTGCTGTCCCCACCGGGGCAGTGGCTGCAGGACCAACCTAACTCTGGCCACTTCTCCATCCAGGCATGCTGGCTGCAGCTCCGGACCCTCCATGCGCCAAGACCCATGATGTCACACAACACCACTGAGCTGTCAGCCATTCCCAGAGGGGTTCAGGAGCTTTCCCTGGTCCTGGCAAGCCTCATCGTCATCGCCAACCTGCTCCTGGCCCTAGGCATTGTCCTGGACCGCCACTTACGCAGCCCACCTGCTGGCTGCTTCTTTCTAAGCCTACTACTAGCTGGGCTACTCACAGGGTTGGCACTGCCCACGCTGCCTGGGCTATGGAACAGGAGCCATCGGGGGTACTGGTCCTGCCTCCTTCTCCACTTGGCCCCCAACTTTTGTTTCCTCTCCCTGCTTGCCAATCTGCTGCTGGTGCATGGGGAACGCTACATGGCAGTGTTGCAGCCACTCCGGCCCCATGGGAGTGTGCGGCTAGCCCTGTTCCTCACCTGGATCAGCTCCCTGCTCTTTGCCAGCCTGCCTGCTCTGGGCTGGAACCACTGGAGTCCTGGTGCCAACTGCAGCTCCCAGGCTATCTTCCCAGCCCCCTACCTCTACCTCGAAGTCTACGGGCTCCTGCTGCCTGCTGTGGGGGCCACTGCCCTTCTCTCTGTCCGCGTGTTGGCCACTGCCCACCGCCAGCTGCGGGAGATCCGCAGACTGGAGCGGGCGGTGTGCCGTGATGCACCCTCAGCCCTAGCGAGGGCTCTCACCTGGAGGCAGGCTAGGGCACAGGCAGGAGCCACGCTGCTCTTTTTGCTGTGTTGGGGGCCCTACGTGGCCACATTGCTCCTGTCAGTCTTGGCCTATGAGCGGCGGCCACCACTAGGGCCTGTAACTCTGTTATCTCTCATCTCATTGGGCAGCACCAGTGCTGCAGTTGTGCCTGTGGCCATGGGTCTGGGTGATCAGCGCTACACGGCCCCCTGGAGGACAGCTGCCCAAAGGTGGCTACAAGTGCTTCGAGGAAGACCCAAGAGGGACAATCCAGGCCCCAGCACTGCCTATCACTCCAGTAGCCAATGCAGCATTGACTTGGACTTGAATTAGGGAAACAGTAGCTACTGCTGCGTCCCAGGACACACATCTATCTCATAGCGCCCCACTTCTTTGGCTTGGAGCCCTTGCTCCATGAGACCTCACCCAGACCAAATAAATCTCTGGCCGCCACTGCAGGTTATCTCCTTCCACATCTCCGGACTCCCCTAGAAGGACCCAGAGATAGACTCAGCTACCTCCTGTCCAGCCAACACAAAATGCACACAGACACTGCCAACGGGAAGTATATTTTATTTACATTTTTAAAATCTGTAACTAGTCTCTCTTCCTCCTTTCCTTTCCCAGAGACTTGGGAAGGGAAAGAACGGGAACCTCAAAGACCTACCCCCAACATACAAAGACGCACCCCATGGCTCACACCAGCGAATCAAAGTGAAAGAGACATGGCCTCCTAAAAGGCCCCAGGGCTGGACAGGGGAGGGCAGGCCTGGCAAGGTGGGTCTCCAGGGAAGAAAAGGACAAGGAGTAGGCAGGTCAGCTGAAGGGGTTGGAAAGCAGTCCAATGTTCTCCCCTCCTCTTCCCTCTGCACCCACACCTCTGCTGGGGGGGGCAGGGGTCCCTTTATCCCCCCTCAACACCAGACACCATGCCAGAGGCTGCAGCCGTTAACGGTCAGGTCTCTGGACACAAAATACTTTTGCTTTGTGGTCTCCTGAGGTGGTCACCACCAGGGAAGCATCTCTGTAGACAGAACACAGGGGTCAAAAGATGGAGGAACCTGAGGCCCAGGGCCAGCCCACTCCCCAGGGCCCCGAAGCAGCTGCTCCAGCATCACCTCTATTATAGGTCACTGGCTGAGTCTGCACCTGGCTCTCACGCCCTTCTCCCAAAGCCAGGGAGCTGATTCAAGTATGCCCACGCAAACTGCAGAGTCAGTGAAGGAAACCCCTAACACGGGAGGCGCGCAGACCCAGTAGGACAGGCTCATTCTCAACCTCATGCCCCACAATGGCTGGGACAGGGTTGGATTCTAGGACCGTCTGTCACTGCACAGGTGGCCCACATGCCTCTGTCATAGGATGCACCCAGGCATTGGGTCTCATTTCCCTTAGGAATCCCTTCCCATTCCACCAGGGACCTGTGCTACCTCATGCTAGATCCACTTTCTAGAGCTGCCAGCCCACAATGCTTACTTGCTGAGGGCAAAGTCCAGGATCTCAGCAGTGTGGCCCCGGTAGTCAGTAAGCAGGCGGCCAGTCCGGGCATCCCAGAGACGTACAACACCGTCCAGGCTACAGGTGTACACCACAGCAGTGCCAGCCTCCCACAGCAGCTGAACAATGCCCGACTGTCCGGAATGTGACACAGTAACGGAGTAAGGCAGAAGTTAGGAGAGAGAAGACCCCATCCCCACTCTCAGAGTGGTCACAGAGGACAGGCTGCCCTTTAGCTAGCACAGCAGCCCAATGTGTAGGAAAAAGGCCCAGACATCATACCTGGTGTTGACATTGGTGCCGGAGTGTCTGTGTAGACAGGTCATAGATGGCCAAGGTTCCATCCAGATAGCCAACAGCGGCCAGAGGCATGCTGGGAAGCAGGTGACACAAAGAAGGCTCTTGAGGTCCTAGATTCATACACCTTCCCTCCTCCCTGGTCCCAATATGTGGATCCCTCCTCAAAACCACCTCCTCCCTCTGTTTCTTGGGTCTCCAGGCCAAGGCTCTGCTCACACTCACACACTGCAGAAGCCCAAGGACTCCACGGAGTTGGACTCACTCTCCTCCCCCTCTCCCAGGCTGGGCTGGGAGGCGACTGTCTCAGGTCTGAACACACCCACCACCTATAGGTAAGAGAAGAGGCTCACAGACCTGGGCAAAGAGAAGGACAGGGAGGGGCAGAAGGTTTAGACAGAAGCCTAAGCTACTTACCTTGCCAGTGGTGGCACTGACCAGCTTGGCCTGACAGTCCACGGAACCAGTCAGGATTAGGCTGCCATCCTGGTTGGTGGCAACACAGGTCAGAGGGCCCTGATGACCCTCAGTCCCTAGAACAGAGCAGGTTTACCAAGGTTCCGACTCCTGTACCTGGCTCTCAGGCTCCTCCCTCCAAGCCAAGGAAAACACCCCCACCACCACCTCTCATACCTTTCAGTACATGGATGGGGTTTCCTTGCTTGAGGTCCCAAATCCTGATGGTACCATCTTCATACCCTACCACAGCTCTCTTTCCTAAGGACCAAGGCATGGATAACCAGAGGACAAAGGACACTCAGACACACCAAGAAAAGAATTAACAGGAAGGATAGACTAGGGGGTCTCCAAATTCCCCCTGGAGTCACAACCAAGACCTAGTGTAGGGCAGGAGACTGGGATGACTAAAGTACCCCCAGTCACTGGAGCCACCTCTCTCCCCAGGAAGAGGCGATTGCTCTCACCATCAGGGAGGACGCGGCCACAGGTTGCAGGGCAGTTGGGGCCCTGGAAGGTCTTACAGTCACCATTTGGTACCTTCCACATCCAAGTGTTGCCGTCAGCTGTGCCCGCCAACAGAACAGGGGCCCGAGGGTGCCACTCCATCCACTGGTCAGAGAGGGAGGATCAGCAAGTAAGGCCTGCTACCCAGCCTACCTAAGAGTCCATGAACCTTATCCAAAGTGTGACCTTCTAAGGTCAGCAAGAACTTTACAGATAAACAGATACATTGTTAGACCAGGGGTGCTGTGGCTCAAGGCAAACTTCTCCAGTATACAGAGGGCTATACCTGCCACCATCCCTCCCAGAAGCCCTCATTCTCACTTAAGGTCCCACAGAGTTGAGACCCACTCCAAGGGTCTCACCTCCAGGTCTCCTGCTTCAAAGGACCAGACTTCTTCCTTGGTCTCTACCTGCCATACTTTCAAAAGACCACTCATGTCCCCTGTGGCCACTAGGGTGGAATCATGACTGAAACCAGCACATGTCACAGAGTCTTTGTGGCCTGCAAAGAGAAGTAGGCAGTTTTGGACTCAAATTTGCCAAAGAGATGTAACAAATTCAAGGCTAGCCTTGGCTACATCCAAGACCAACCCAACTATAGAACCTTAAAAAAGAAAAAGTGGTAGGAGAAGAACATTAAAAAAATATCTAAATGATGGGGACACGTGACCCATGCGCTAGTCACCTTTTAAAAGCAATTAAGCAGAAAAAAAAGGTAGGAGGACCTCAGCAAACAAGGGGTCAAACTTGCTGCAGCTCCAGGGACCAGACACTCCAGGTTTCCAAGACCAGATACTATTGGCCCCACTATGAAGCAACCAGAGCCTGTTTTCTCTGGGCCTCTGCCTACTCCTGCACCAGCACCGTGCTAATCTTAGCCAGCCTCCCTTGGCCCATTAGCGTTTCCTGTCCGAATGCCTACCAAACTTCTATTGCAGGTCCCTGGACTCAGTACAAGACAGAGGCTAGAAAACAGCTGCTGGGTGTTCACATGGGTCACCTGCCAAGATGTCCAAAGGAACACAACAACCCCAGCCTCTCACCTGCACACTCAAAGAGGAGCTCCCCGTCGCTGAGCCTCCACACAAAGGCTTTGTCGTCTTCACCCCCCGTCACTGCCAAGGTGTTGGTTTTGGGGTCCAGGCTCACACAAAACACAGATGCTGTCCCAAGACACAGTCCATAAGAAAGGGCTCTCACCTAGAGTTCGGCCTTTCAGAACCTTCAGGAAACACATTCCCTTTCCCCAAAGCCACAGTTATTCTCTCCTGGGAAGCCTGCATCCAGTTCTTGTCTGGAGCATCAGACTGTTAAGAGAAATCTTTCCCAAGCCCACAAAGCTCCAAGTCCTCCTCCAGAGCATATCCCACTGCTGTTCTGTTCCCCTTAGTCTGTACTCTGAGGTGCAAGCCAAGAGGTGGCTCTATGGTCACAGCTGACAGCACAGGCCATACCAGGCTGAGTAGGAATTAAGTTATGAGCGCTTCACGAGGCTAGCATCTGAGGTTATTGGTAATGCTTCTTTTCGAGTGTAAACTGCCTTTAATTTCCACTTGGGTTACTTCCATTCACTTTCATCCAAGATAACTTTTTTTTTTTTTTTTTTAAAGAACACCAAGATTCAGAAAGCTAACTAAGGTAACAGACTGCTAAACAGCAGAGGTACGATTTGAACCCAGGGGTCTCACTTAACTCCAGTGCCTTTTTGGCCCTTCCTTTGAATATCCTGCAGGCCAAAGTAGGTGGCTTTCACTTTTGTCTCTCATAATAACCTCCCTAGGGCCAATGGGCCATACTCAAAGGCCCATCTGCACTGATCTGAGGTGATCCCTTCAAAGGCCTACCTGAGTGCAATGCAAAGGTGACCTCACTGTCATCGGGGCCCTCCATGCTACCGACCACCCCTTCTTGGGGTTCCAGGACCCAGCCCTCGTCATTGCCCTCTTCTTCTTCTTCCTCTTCCTCAAAGTCCACGTCTTCCATCTCCTGGGCCAGATCATCTGCTTTGGGAGAAGCGTTAAAAGATGGAGCTCGAAAAGATAGAGAAGGAATGGGGTAAGGGTTGAAGAATGAAAAAGGTGACGCTAGGGTGGGTCATGTGGCCAAGGGTTAAGGTGTTGTCCCACACGTACCGAGCAGGAAGAGAGCACTTGGGGGGCGGGGAGGGAGAGAGAGGCTAGGTCTGAAGACCCGGTGTTGGCCAGCGACCGTGTAGGAAGAGAGGACAGAGGGCATGATGGGAAGGGGGTGTGTGAGGGGAAGGGCCAGGGGAGGCGTCAGGGAACCCCCACCCAGCCAGGCCTAGAAACTAAATGTGGGGGGTAGGGAAGGAGGTCTGGGAGAGAAATGTCGGTAGGAACGACCGGTAGGGATGGGGGGAGGGGGAACTGGGGAGAAGCAGGGGTCAGAGGCCAGGGGTGAGTGCCTCCTGTCCCGTGGCCTCAGGAGCGTCAGTTCTCACCCGGGTCCGGCGGGCCTGGATCCAGCTCTACCACCTCAATGATCTCTTCATCTCCGTGAAAGCTCAGAGTCTCCAGAGGCGGGGTGTCAGCGGCCGCTCCGCTCTCCGATTCGGACTCCATGCGGCGAAACCTACCGATCCACTTCTCTGGGCCCAAACGCCTCCCAGAGTCAGCTCTGCGCGACGACGCGGAACTCGAGCCCCTCCTCCCGGGAGGAAGTAGGCGTAGGTGACTCCCAGACGAAAGAGCGACGGCATCCGGGCCAATAGCAACAGAGGTGGACTAACAGAGACGCCAATCATAAGGCAGAACTAGGATGACCAGGCCGGGGCGTGGCGGGAGAGTCCAAGCTCCACCCTACACGACTCCGCCCCCGGCTGGAGGGAAACAAGCGAGCGTGCGCGCCTCCGGCGTCTCCTGGGAGGAGTAGTTCTCCCGGGCCCGCTATGCGGACTTCTGGGAAATGTAGTTTCGACTCTGTAGGCAGGACGGAAGGCGCGGGGGAGGCCCCTTACGCAAACTACAATTCCCGACGGGGAGCGCAGTGAAGGGGGGTGGGACCCGAACATGGCGGCGGTGGTAGCTGCTACGGCGCTGAAGGGCCGGGGGGCGAGAAATGCCCGCGTCCTCCGGGGTAAGGAGAGGGACCCTGGGGAGGGCAGGGCTTTAAAAGATTCCGTTTCCCTTACATCCTACCCAGCGCGACAGCAGGAAGTCAGGCTGCCAATTGCTGCCCACATCTCTCTTTAAGATCTTAAGAGAGTCTGGGGGTGAAAAGATGCTCTAGAGGTCATCCAGTCTAACCCCTGCGTTTAGGTCGCGCGGCATGTCTAGGGTCTTATTGCTAGAGAGAGTACCAGAGACATCTTTCGACTCCCGCGTCCCAGGGGTTTCACACTCACCGCAGTGCAGAGGAAAGAGCCCTAGGCTTCTGGAGGTTTGAGTTCTAGCACTGAGTAATTAGCGGTTTGACCTTGTGCGAAGCAGCTCGTCTCTCCGGGCTTCAGCTTCCTCTTCGACGGGATGGAGTTAGTTATCCTTTAGGATAGCTAAGCTGCAGTTTTAAAACAGTTCCCCGAATTTCCTTCATACGTATGTCTCCGGTGAGTTCCTCTGCAGTCCTTCCCAACCTGTCTTCTGAGTAAAACAGCAGCGAAGCTCACTGCCTTGGCACCAGGGTGAGGAGTCCGCAGTGACGTGGAAGTAGCTTCCAAAGGTGTCACCCGATGGCGATTTTCCCATTTCTCTTTAGATTCTTCACAGCACTTATTACTCCAAACTGCAGTCACTCCCCTTCCTCAAATCTCAGCCCCTCTAACCCTCCCTCATCCCCCATACTGACCTACCGTACTTTTATTCACAGGGATCCTCTCTGGAGCGACAGCTAACAAGGCTTCCCAGAACAGGACCAGAGCACTGCAGAGCCACAGCTCACCAGAATGCAAGGAGGAGCCTGAGCCCCTCTCCCCTGAGCTAGAATACATTCCCAGAAAGAGGGGCAAGAACCCCATGAAAGCTGTGGGACTAGCCTGGTGAGTTTTAACTGCCCCTTTGCCTACCAGTGGGGAGTGTACTGAAAGGTGTTGGAACCTAGAAACTTCTCCAAGTTGCAAGGGCAGAGCTGAATCCAAGGGAAGGAAATTGCTGGATTCAAGGGATGGAATCTCAGAAGAATGGGCTGAGGTGAGGGTGGAATAATATGTAAAATTGGGGGACAGTGGCTTTTCTTTGGAGCAAATTGAGCCGATCTGATTTGGAGTCATTGGATTCATCCTTCCCTTTGGGAGCAGGGGTAACATTCCAATCCCAGTAATTAAAATAGTGTCAGATTGTGTTGTATAGAAGCTAGAATCGTTTCTGTGAGTTCTGTGGTTCTGATTCTGGTTTTAATACATATTACTGATTATCAATCACTAAAGTAAAAGAAAGGGAAATTAACATTTTTTCCAGCAAATGTCTGAGGTATGACAGTACTGTGCCATATAATGTTTTAAGCTTTCTGAGGTAAACATTGCACTTCCATCTTGCCAAGCAGGGAACTGAGGCTCCCAGCTGCAATTGTCACCAGCTCTTGTGGCTTCCTGTTCTTTGGCGCTTGCCAAGGCCCTCTTTTAGTAGTAGTTACTCTGCTTGAGAGTTGGTTGACGTACCTTAGTGGTTGTGCACATGCTTAACATCTTTGAAGCCCTAAGTTCGATTTGCAGCACCGTAAAGAAAAATAGAGGGGTCTGGCAAGGGACACAAGACAGTATATGCAGAGAGGTCCTTTGCTAACTCAGAGCAAGCCTGGGCTGCTTAGGCTATCACACAGAAGCATTCAGCACAAGAGGCTCATATCAGCCATAAGAGGACAGATGAAGAGGTAGGTAGGACCACAGTGGGCTTTTAGTGCCCTGCCTTAGGAGTTTGGAGTTGGCCAGGATATAATAGAGAACTATTATGGTTGTCCAAAGCAGGCAGCAGGAGGAGGCTCTGATTTGTGGGTTCCCTCCAGCACTCAGCACAAAGGACAGGTAGATGTAATATGCCTCACCACGGCATTTGTACAAGTGGCAAAGCTGGACTAATTCTTCTAGCACCTCTGGCTCAGTCCCAGTCCCTGCCCAAACCCAGTGCACATCTCCCCATCCCTAGGGCCATCGGCTTCCCCTGTGGTATCCTCTTCTTCGTCCTCACCAAGCAGGAAGTGGACAAGGACCGCTTGAAGCAGATGAAGGCTCGTCAGAACATGCGGGTGTCCAACACGGGCGAGTATGAGAGCCAGAGGTTCAGGGCTTCACCCCAACAAGCCCAGTTCCCTGAAGTTGGGTCTGGAGTACAGACCTGAGTAAGGATCATTGCAACCTTGTGCTAGACTTTATTGACTGTTGTGTAGCCAACTGTGTTCATTGCTCCTGAGGCCCACCAGAGGGCGCATGATGCCCAAGCCGCTGCCAGCACCCACCTCTTCTTCCACATGGTAGGAGTCAAATGCAAATAAAGTTATTAAGTCCTGGCGTGGAAGGGAAGCAAGGCTGAATTTGTAAGCCCCGGGGAGGGGAAGGACAAAGTGGAACTAGCTGCTCATCCCTGTTCCCTCACAGAAGACTTGTCTTCCCAGGAAGGTGGAGTAACCACAGCAAACCTAGGAACAGGCTCTGGAGACCCACGTCTTAAGAGTCACTGGTTAGGAGGGTAGCTAGCCATCCAGCTTAAAATTAGTTAAAAGTAGTCAGGCATAGACATCTTTTATCTCAGGAAACAGAGGCATGTGGATCTCTGGGTTTGAGGCCAGGGTTCCAAGACAGCCAGAGCAAAATAATAAAGAGGCCTTACCTCAAAAATCAAATGTAGCACTCAGGGTGTGGAAGAAAAAAAATTTTTAAAAAGTGCATCTAATTATGTCAGCCTCTCTGGGCCTCCTCTGTAAGAGAAACTAGTTTCCAAGAGATTCTAAACCCACGGTCCAGCCCCTTTCCTGTCTGGGGAAAAAATGATAAAGACAGAGCTTCATGGGCAAGTTAGAGCTAGGGAGCTTTTACAGAGGCCTCATGACGTTGAAGTGGTCCAGCAGTGGTCAAGAACCCTCTCTGGATCCAGTACTGCAGGTGTGAGCTCCTTTCCCTAGCCAACTTTTGTCATTTTAGTAGCCTGTCTCAGCCATCACCAAGAACTGGTCCAAGAAAATCTGCTTGGTCCACAGAATGTTTTCCAGCCTGAGATCAGAGGAAGTGACACTTGGCCAAAGCCACCACCTTACAGTTAGGAAAGCCACAGATACTCAGGGTCTTCCTGCCAAACATAGAACTTTATTGTATTTCTAGTTGCGTCCCTTTGTGATAGATTCAGAATCAAGTACTGGACAGAATAGCTCTGAACTATGTCCTTGGGCTAATAAGGTTTCTACCCCACCTGATAAACTGGCTTCTATCCCCACCATGGTGCCAGTTGGAGGCACTTGGATTACAGAGAAACAGCGGCTGGCTTGAAGAGGGGTTTTAGTCTAAAATCTCCCAGTAGGAACACAGAACAGATTGAACTTGTGTTAGGGAGGAAGGTTGCTACATACCAGAGTACATTTCAGTTTCTCAAACCAGAGGGGCACCCAAGGCACTTTCCCTGTCCCCACTCATCCCACAATCCACCTTACTTGCTGACCTCCACCTCTGTGTGTCAAAGCAAAGTAGGAGGTCCCTCTAGGTCAGATTTTTTTTTTCCTTTTCTTTTTTCAGAGCTGGGGACCAAACCCAGGGCCTTGTGCTCGCTAGGCAAGTGCTCTACCACTGAGCCAAATCCCCAACCCTTCTAGGTCAGATTTTAAAAGCCTCAGAAGGCCTCAAGCACTTTGGACCTGGATGGTAGCCAAGATGGGTGCCAGTCAGGGGGACACCATTCTGTGCTACCCTCCCCCCATACTGAATGAACTTTGCTCACTGTCTTTTCCCCTAGCCCAGATAAATAATGGATACATGTTACTGGAAGATGGGGTTGGAACAGAGAGACCCCAGGGCACAGATCTCTTCTAGCTTCTAAAGCTAAGAGATGCCAAGCCGAAAGAGTTCAGACAGCATAAGTGGCCTATGAACACTGGAGCTAGAGGTGAAGCATCTGGCTTTATTGGATCCAGGAGGGAAACAGCTCCAGCTCCTAGCCTAGAACCCTGTGGCCGAGGTGGGAGAGGACCCTCTTCACCTCAGAGCTCCTGTGTTCACCGGCTCCCTACTCCCCCTCCACACACACACACACATGAAAAGTTTGGTGCATACTCATTGTGGGTGAAGGGAAGGAGAAACACCTTCAGTCTAGTTCTTATCAAGCCCACCAAGGGCAAGAGGTGCCAGTAACCCCAGCACTCATGGCTCTCACAGAACACAGCCAGAGACCCTCTCATCCCCAGGACGGAGAGGAAACTGAGCAGATTACTTGAGGGGAGACAAGGTGAGTCCCAGGCCAGTGAAAGGGACATCTCTCTCCCTCTCTGTCTCAGTCTCGATTTCCTACAAGCTGGAGCACAAAGGTGAAGATGTAGACTATATCTGTGTAGATCTGCAGGGCGCCTGTGATGTAGTCCTCTGGGCTGATGGTATGCTTCCGGTTCCCCAGGACCAGCTGCGTGTCATAAGCCAGGAACTGCAGGGAAACCAGACATGAGTGACTGGGAGCTCAGAGTCCAGGGTTCATTTCCTGCCAGCACAATGTCCTGGACCAGCCATATAGCTCGCTAAGGGAGTCATTGAGGAGTAGTGTGATACATGGTGTCTGCCCTTGAGCAGTCCACTTGTCTACCAAAGACTGACACACAGCTGTCACCCAGCCAGCAATAGGAACAGAACACAGTAGGGGTGCCAGAAACTTGTAAAACACCAACATAATAAGGAAGAAAATAATTGTCTATGGCTCCTCCCCACCTCCCAAGCTGCCTAAAGGCCACCATCTCAGCTCCCGTCCTAGAAGAGGGACAGACTTACCAGGGTGAAACAGATGGCCCCCAGACCTGCGTAGACCATGTGGAGCCAGTAAATCTGTGAAATAGCACAGTTGGCATTAGGAAGCTAAGCAAAGCATGACCCTAGCAGGCCCTTGAGACCCAGTTGGCCCTGGGACTCCAACTACAGAGCAGGGAGGTAAGGAAGCTACCTCTCCAGGATCCCCCATCCTACCTCTAGATCCTAGGAGGAACTGAGAATATGTGTTATCTGCCAGAGACAGCAATGGCTGTCCCATAATGTCCACATAACATCAGCCAAACTGAAAGCTATTCTAAGTCCTGGAAACAAGGCAACTGAGTAGAGTTTATGAGGGACAAGCCCAGTGCATGCTGTTTGAAGAGCCTGTGGCAGTGAGCTCCCAGTAGCCCATGTCCCTGGCTCCTACGGCCCACCCTAGAGACAGTTTAGAGAAGTCCTTCAGCAACCTGCCACCCTGCTCAACATTACTGCCAGGTGCCTGTGGACCAGCCAGGACCAGCCATGGTGAGGGGGCAGCACCTCTATCCTGATCCTTTCCCTCCAGCCCTATGCACTGCGCTTAGCTGACTGGAAGCAAAGAAGGCACCAGAACCAATCCTAGGGCCCCTTCCATCCAGGCTTGAGTGGGTCCTGTCTCACTTGGTTTGTCTCACAGAACCTGGTCTTGGCTAACTACCACTTCCTGTAGGAACTGAGTGGTGCTATCCAGGACCTAAGGGGCTATGGTTTCCTACCTTTCTGAGAGAAATCTATTATACCTTAACCCAAAAGGATGGTATTGTGTTGGTGCCCACACTGGCCAGTGGAGAGCTGTGTGAGCCAGAGCCCGCCCCTGCTCCACAGGAAGTCTACTGCCTGGGTTCTACCTGCCCTTGTGTCAGGACACTCACATATTCAAAAAACAGCACTACGCTTGTGACAGCACCGGTTACTGCCAACACTATTCCCAGCACACAGATGAGGCCTGTACATGAGGTGAAGTCCACCTAGCAGAAAGGGAGAAAAGGCACCTGTCAGATAACTGCCATCCTTAGTATCCCAGAGGACTGACTCTGAGCCCCAGCTGGGGAGTCTCAGTGCTGCTCCTGGAGGCATGCAGTAGCAGTGACATGCTAAGGAGCCATACCATACAGGAAGCAACCCAGCAAGTAAAGACATGGGAGCAGATTAGGCTAAGGAAATCTGGTCTGCAAGGGTCTGGGCCCTCCCATGCCTACCCAATACCCAGAGGTGTGTGTGTGTGTGTGTGTGTGTGTGTGTGTGTGTGTGTGTGTGTGTGTGTGTGTGTGTGTGTGTGTAAAAAGGCAGGATGGCAGTGAGAATGGCTAAGATCAAAAACTCAGGTGACAGCAGATGCTGGCGAGGATGTGGAGAAAGAGGAACACTCCTCTGTTGGTGGGATTGCAGACTGGTACAACCACTCTGGAAATCAGTCTGGAGGTTCCTCAGAAAATTAAATATTACACTACCTGAGGACCCAGCTATACCTCTCTTGGGCATATACCCAAAAGATGCTCCAACATACAACAAAGACACGTGCTCCACTGTGTTCATAGCAGCCTTATTTATAATAGCCAGAAGCTGGAAGGAACCCAGATGCCCTTCAACAGAGGAATGGATACAGAAAAAGTGGTACATCTACACAATGGAGTACTACTCAGCTATAAAACAGTGACTTCATGAAAGTCATAGGCAAATGGAATGAACTAGAAAATATCAGGCTGGAGAGATGGCTCAGTGGGCTGGAGAGATGGCTCAGTGGTTAAGAGCACTGACTGCTCTTCCAGAGGTCCTGAGTTCAATTCCCAGCAACCACATGGTGGCTCACAACCATCTGAAATGAGATCTGATGCCCTCTTCTGGTGCGTCTGAAGACAGCTACAATGTACTTATATAGAATAAATAAATCTTAAAAAAAAAAAAAGGAAAAAAAAATCATCCTGAGTTAGGTTATACAATCACAAAAAAACACACTTGGTATGCACTCATTGATAAGTGGATATTAGCCAAAAAGCTCAAATTACCCATGATGCAATCTACAGACCACAGGAAGCTCAAGGAGAAGGATGACCAAAATGCAGATGTTCCCACTCCTTCTTAAAAGGGGGAAAATATTCATAGGAGGGGATATGGAAGCAAAGTTTAGAGCAGCAACTTAAGGAATGGCCATCCAGAGCCTGCCCCTCATGTGGCCCATATATATATACAGCCACCAAAACTAGACAAGATTGACGAAGCTAAAAAATGCATGCGGAAAGGGACTGGATATAGCTCTCTCCTGAGAGACACATCCAAAGCATGTCCAATACAGAAGTCAATGATAGCAGCAAACCACCAAACTGAGAATAGGATCCCCTTGGGGGGAATTAGAGGAAGTATTGAAAGAGTTGAAGGATCTTGCAACTCCATAAAAACAACAATGCCAACCAACCAGAGCTTCCAGGGACTAAACCACTAACAAAAGACTATGTATGGACTGACCCAGGGCTCCAACTGCATATGTAGCAGAGAACAGACTTGTTGGGGCACCAGTGGAAGGGAAAGCCCTTGGTCTTGCCAAGGTTGGACCCCCCCCCCAGTGCAGGGAAATATGGGGAAGGGCAATAAGAGGGATGTATAAGGGGAACACCCATATGGGGGAGGGGGAGGGGAGAGAATGGGAGCTTATGGACAGGAAACCGGGAAGGGGAGTAACCTTTGAAATGTAAGTAAAGAAATATGTAATAAAAAAAAAAAAAAAAAAAAGAAGGCAGGGTGGCCAGGGAAGAGCCTTCCCCATCCTCACCTTAGTCTGAAAGCAGAAGATGGTGACAGCAATGGATACCACGGCAGTGATGATCATAGCAATGATGACAGCTTTGGTTTCATACATACTGGGGAAAAGGAAGCATTGAGATGGGCCAGAGGCATAAGCCATAAGTAGAGACTCCCTGTGTTCAGGATTGTACCCATCCATAATCCACCCAGGCCTCCATACATTCCCTCCCCAAGAGCGTGGAGGATCACCTCTGAACATACCTGGAAATAGCGCCTGTCATAAAGCCCAAAGCCAAAGTCTGAGGGAATGAGAATGAGGTAAACAGTTAAGAATAGCATGGGCTATTGAGTATGGCTCTTAAGTTCCAGCCCCAACACTGTGATTGCCATGGCCCTGCCAGAGCTGGGGGTCGATGTGACTGAATTGGCAAGAACAGCTACAGAGGAAAGCAAGAGCAGGCCAGGCAAGGACATCTTTCCACAAGGGTGTCCCCAACCCTTCCCAGGGGCAGGTCTCCCATTTCCCTTCTAGACTTACAAAGATGGTTAGCAGGATGATGTTCCATGGGAATCGGCGTCTGGAGAGGAAGAGGGAGAGGGGGAGAGAGAAAGACCCTGGTTACCTTCACCTGCCGTGAGTCCATCAAGTCTTAGCAGAAGGAAGCCCTTAGCTCCAGAGAAATAAGTCTTTCCTTTCCTTAGGGAGGGTACTCAGGTATTTACACAAGGATAATCTGACCCAGTCCTTCCCTGTGGAGCCAGCATGGCCAGGACTTGTTTACAGCCCTCGTGTCCCCTGTGTAGCTGTGACAAAGTCACAAAATCTCTCTGAACCTTGAGTTCTTCCTGATAGGAATGTAGTAATTCCCTTTTGTGTTTTTTATTTGTGTGTGTGTGTGTGTGTGTGTGTGTGTGTGTGTGTGTGTGTGTGTGTGTGTACATATGCACCACAGCACACGTGGAGGTCAGAGGATAGCTTGTGGGAGTCATTTTCCTTCCAACATGTAGGTCTCGGACCTCAAACTCAGATCACTAGGCGTGGTGGAAAGTACCTTTACCTGTTGAGGCATCTTGCTCCCCAACTCCCACCTCCTTTGATTTTCTTTTCTGTTAATGCTCAAAATGGTCCATATCTTGTATATATGATTCTTACATATCTTGTAAGAGATATAGCCAGGTGGACATCACATATTCCTCTGTAACATTACTGCCTCCTGTCCCTCATAGGTAGTCCTTGTAGGTCTCTCTCCGCTATGCAAACCCTTTTCCTCTTATAATGCTTTGTCTCTGTCCTACTTTCTACCCTCCTCTTGTCAGAGTCTCCAACACTCACCTGGGTCCCTGGCAGCAGACAAGGATCAGGTAGGTGACAATGAAGACAGCACTGGAGGAAGAGACAGGACATAGCTATAGGCCAGAACACCCCTCCCCTCCCCCAGCCTGCTCTGAGCCCCATAGGAGCGGCATTCAGCACCCTGGGCTTTTTGACAAGCTTCTTTCTTTGTAGGAAGCAAAGGCAACATTGTCTCAGCAAGAGTGCTGAGAAGCCTGAAACAAGGTTTGGATCTGAAGGCAGTGCAGGGTGATCAGAGAGAGCCTGGGCAGCACCATGAAATCTGCATTCCATCACCACATGTCTGCCTGGTCCTGTCCTGTCCCAGCACTCCTTGATGTTACTCCTCAAGTCGTCGTTCTGCCCCTGCCTGGAGACTGGTACAGTTTCTGGGCAGCCCTCTCTCCTAGGGCATAATTCTGCCCTAAACAAAGCTGGTCAGCTGCCTCCTGTCCCCTCCCATCCCAGCAGCACCCTGTACTCACTAGGACACGTAGTACACCGCCACATTGCTCCTCACATATTCACTGACTGGTTCCCTGTGAAGCAGAGGATGCCGAGAAAGGAGTCATACAGTGGTTGTCTGCCTCCAGCTGACAGCCACCCCTCCATGGGCAGCCAGCAGGTACCCAGGCTGGGAAAAGGAGAGACTCACACAAAGGTGAAGACAGCAATGATGGCCACAGTGATGAGCAGCTGGACAGAAATGATGCAGTACACCTAGAGCAAACGGCAGGGACAGCTCACATCTCATCCTAGCCTCTTCCCGAAGGACAGCCAGCACCAAGGCCTCTGCCCACCTCCCTCACCCCCATCATGTTAGTGCTACAGCAGCCTCCTCTTAGCTTGAAAGGCTCAGTGCTTAAGAACACATATTGCTCATGGACCTGAGTTCAGGTCCCAGAAACAGCACCAGGCAGCTCATAATTAGCTATATCCAACTCTAGCTCCAGGAGATCTGATGCTTTCTTCTGGATTCCTCGGATACTGAGCTCACATGTGTTCACAGGCACACGCGCGCGCACGCGCACACACACACACACACACACACACACACACACCTTAATTCAAAATAAAACCAGTCTTGAAAAGATAAACAACAGTAATTTAGAAGGCTCCACTTTTCGGGTCCTTAGAGAATCTTCCGTGGCTGCAGTCTGGCCTGGAAGGGACCCCTCTGCCACTCCAGCTGTTTCCTGGCCCTCTGGGGGATCCTGGGGGATCCCTTTGAGGAAGGTGTAGAGGTAGGCAGCTAAAATACTTACGTGGGATATGTGCCTGCTCCTAGACCTCCCCTAGGCCTCAGCCCATTTCTCACCTTTTGGATGAAGGTATGTCGGACTTTCCGGTCATCCCATTCTCCAGGACCAAAGCTGTCACTTCCTGCTCTCTCCTCCTCACTATAGTCATGGCCTAGGATCAGAGGAGATAACATCAAACCAACTGGGGACCTAGGACACATAGCCTCCATCTCAAAGCAGCCCTGGCCTCCCTGTCTCAAACCAAGGCTCAGGTACCTCCGTCCAAAAGACACACTTGTAACTCACACTCTTATCAAGGTCAGGTTCTCTAGGCACCCTGGGAGGGACCCCAGCTAGGCTTAGGTGAGAAAGAGCTGTTCCATCAGCAGGCATCTGCTGCAGGCTCTGTGCCCAGCCTGCATATTTGGAGATAGGATAGTGATATCACCATCTAGGGAAGCAGCTGATATCTAGGGAGTGGAACTGCCTGGCAGAGCAGTGGCCTTGGGAGTAGAGGGCCAGAGGAAAAAGAGGGGAAGACTACACAGAAAGTAGGTACAGGAGGGCACGGGCTATGGTCTACAGCAGGCTTCACGATATGCAGTGGTCACCTGTGATATCTTAAGATCTGCCTCAGAATACATGTCCAGTAAGAGCTGGCCATACACTCACTGGCTCTGGGACACTGAGGCTACTGCAAGCCACCAACATTCCACGGATGCCTCTTTGGGAACTACTTCCAAAATCTACCCAGAAGGAGTTGAGGTACAGCTCATAGGCAGAGCATATGCTTAACATGTAATGACCTTGAGTTCAGTCTCTCATACCAAAAAGAAATGCAAAATCCACCCCCAGGAGAAGAGGCTTACTATATAGTCTAACCTCACCTTGATAGACCAACCATGACATTTTGGCTGTTGGCAAAAATCAGACTGTATATAAAGGATGGAGATGTGTCAGCCCTAGGATATTAAAAAAAAGAGTGCTTAGGGTTCCTAAGGAAGACATGGTGCCCACACAGGGGCAACAGCCTTGGTGAACAACAGAAATGGTCTTTAGGCAACCACTCAGCAGCCATTACTTCCCCAGCTACCGTCTCTGGGTATAAGCTCTGGTGGATGTCTTAAGGCCTCAGTCTCCTTACTGCACAGAGGCCAGCAAGTGACTGGAGGGAAGAGCAGGTTAAGGGGAAGGTGGGACAGGAAGAGGAAAGGGTATCAAAGGGAATGAAGGCTTCCTCAGCCCCAAGCTCCACCCTGTCCCCCCCAGCCACCCTCCATGACTCACCGTAGTTCATGGGCATTGGATGGACAGGAGGAATCGGCTGTGGGTAGCCAGCAGGGTGCCCGTAACCAGGTTGAGGGTAGGCGGGGTAGGCAGGGTAACCACCAGGCAGGACAGACGGCTGTCCGTAGCCCCCAGGAGGTGGACGGCCAGGGTACAGGGGGTTGTGGTCCTCATAGGGAGGTGGGGCAGTGGGATTGGACATGGCCACTCAAGGGCTGAGGGGAAACCCTAGCTTCTGGGACCTGCAATAGGAAACAAGCAATCAGTCATGAGTTCCTGGCTGCTCACTCCACCCTTGCTCCTTTCTAGGCTATGTCTGTAGCTTACACATGCCACTCACTGCCCACAGGCCACCACCCCACTGGGCCAGCCCTGGGCTTCTATCATCTCTCACAGTAGCCTTTATCTGGGGCCTCCCCTTCCCTGCCACAGGAGAGTAGGAGTGGGGATTAGTCAGCCGACCAGCCAGCACACAGCTGAGCATCAGAAGAGAATGGCAGGAACTCCCTGTTCTCCTTTAAGGAAACCTGGCAGTGCTGGCTTGACAGCAGAACCAGGGAAGAAGCTACATGGCCCCCAGAAGAGCTTCCTGGTGAGTCACAGGGCTGGCCAGCTAGGACCCCTATGGGGTCAACCCAGCCCCCATAGCAGCTGGCTGGAGCAGCTGGCATGAGGGCCAGATACAGGGTGGAGCCAAGCTAGAAGCTGGGCAGGAAAGAGGAGGAAGAAAACAATCCCACCACTGTGCCAGAACTGCCAGGCCCCAGAGGGAGGGGCAGGGCAGGCAGGAGACAGGACTCTCCAGTTCTCATCCATCACAGAGGCATGTGGCAGCCTGTGCCTGCTGCTCCCTTCATGGGTCCTGCCAGGGAGTAAACAGTGCTCCAGAGCTCCATGGAAAGGGGTCTCTGGAGTCTTCCCAGCAGCAGTGGCAAGGAGGGGCAAGGAAAGCAAGCTGACAAGTGAGAGCACAGGATGGGATGCCTCTGACAGGAGAGCCCGGCAGCTTGCTGGGAAGCTCCAGGCACTAGATTCACTTCAAGTGAGCTCAAGGCCCAGCGCAGTAAAGTGGCTCCCACAGTCCTCGAGCCAGCGGTTAGGAACACACCCCGAATGGAGGCCTTGGGGTGGTAGTATGTGTCCTTCCTTCTTTGCTGTCTTCTAGGCCTCCTCTGCCAAGTCCATCACAGCCTGTGGGCTCATAATGAAATGACAGGCGCATCTAGATATGGCTTAGGAGACAAGCTAAGGGAGTGTGTCCTTACTTCTTTCCTAAAACCACCCCTTCCCATGTCACCCTGTGACAGAGGTACCCCTGCTCTACAGGAAAGACTCGAAGATCCAGGTCAGCCGCACCTTCAGAGCTGCTGCTGGAAGGAGGAGAGTCCCAGCTTCTCTTTCCAGGGCACCCAGTGCAGCTCAGAGATCAAATAGAGGACGTTCACATCTCCTCTCAGGGCAACAGGATTTATTCAGAGGGAAATCAGTCAAGATCGAGTAACAGGCCAGGTCTCTGAGAAGGTCACACTGAGGAAAGCTGTTCTTCATCTCCCCAGAGAAAAGAAAGCCCTTCTAGACAGTAAGGGTGTGAGAAGTGAGCTGGGCAGGGAAGCATGGGAGTCAGGCACTGGGGGAGGGGGGGGCAAAGCAGCAGGGTAAATGACACTCGGAGTGGAGAGTCTAAGATCAGCCACTGGAACTGGTTTGGAGAGTCCTGAGTCTATAAAAGGACAGAGCAATCACAAGCAAGATAAAAGAAGCAGGTCTTTCCTGCTCCAACCTTTGGAGCAAAAGCCTTGTTCTCCTAAACCCTGCCCCCTCCCTCTCCACAGCCCCTTCCGAGTCCATAGAAAGGATGGCATCCTGGTGGATGGGAAGAGGGACAAAGCAGGTTACCTTTGGTATAGAGGTGCCTGTCATTTCATTATAGCCCTTATTTCAGTAATCTAGGTCTATCTGACATCCTCCATTGGGATGGTGGTGCAGGCTGATGGTTAAACAGTCCTAAAAGGCACTGCCAGGAAAAGCCCTGTTGTCAGAGTCCCAAGCCATGATGTCACAATGACCTGGCCCTTCACTCTCACAAGGTTTGTGTGAAATGGGATAGTTGAGTGATCTCAGGTCTCAATGATGGCTCTAACAGCTGACTGTGACCCTGGGAAACTGACCACGCAGGGCCTCTGCCTTTTGTTCAGCATGCAGGGGCCCCTCCCTCTTCCCAAGTGAGAGGCCACAGTGACTCACTACCTGGGATGGGGCTCCAGGGTCTAGGGTAGCTCAGCTGCTGACTCATGGGCCTCCCTCCAGTACTCCCTGTCCCTGCCCAGTCATGCTGGTAGTCAGAGGAATTTGCTAGTGAACCTGCCTGATCCCAGCATAGTTCTCTGAGTTCTCCACCGCCTGCCCTTTTGAGCCAGAGACGATGCTACGCATTAGGGTCCTCACCTGGAAGACGTTCAACACCAGTTAACAGTGCCTCCCAAGGAACCGTAAAAATTAAGAGAGAATATACACAGCGGGCTGGAGAGATGGCTCAGCAGCTAAGAGCACTGGCTGCTCTTCCAGAGGACCTGGGTTCAAGTCCCAGCATTCACATGGCAGCTCACAACTGTCTGTAATACCAGTTACACCAGGAGATCTGGCACCCTCACACAGACATACAGGCAGGCAGAATACCAATGCACATAAAATAAAAATAAATTAATTTAAAAAGAAAAGGAAAGAGAGGCCTGAGCTCTTAGAACAGTGCCCAGCCTAGCCAGGGATACTCTGTTTTCAGCTGTGACTTCACTACCTCCGTAGAGCATGCCAGCAGGGGAACATTGCTATTACAGAGACACCGAGATTTAGGGAAGTGAAGAAAGTTGGCCAGGGATACCTCACCAGGGTATAACGAAGTCAAGGCTTACCCCCAGGCTGACTCTGATGTCCTTTTTGAGTCCTTATTTGGATAGTCTATCTGTTTCCAATTTCTCAGCCATTTCCCATGGCTTTGGCTCAGATCCTCCAGTGGTAATAGCAGGATTACACAGAATTGGATGCCTAACAATTCAGCCCTCCACAGTGCACTCCGATCCCATCCATCAGCACAAGGAGACTCAAAATGTGAGACTCTAGACACCCACCCACTTGAGACAAGTTGATCCTAGGCTACAACACAATCCTGGCTGTCTGACCCTGGGTGCAAGAGAGTAAAACCCTTGTTTTGTACCAGCCAGAAAGTTGCCAGCCTCTGCCTCACTCACCACTGAGCCACAGCATGGACAATACCTGTCCGACCAACAAGAACCTCTGGAACCCAGAGCCCCCAATGTGGCTTCTAAGCAGGCCCCAGCTCCTGCATGGCCTCCATGAGGACCCTTCCACCAAGGCTTCCACTAGGGCTGAGGTCTGGGGCTAGCATTGCCCTAAGGGAAGTGGTCAGTCATTCTTTAGCCAGGCTGAGGCATGGGGACTAGAGAAGGAAAGAAGTAGGAAGAGGGACAAGGGCAGAAAAGAGACCTGGAGACAGAGTACAGATAAGGCGGAGTCAGGTCTTCTGCACCCGACTGTGAGGGCTTCACAGGCTCCAGGGACCACAAAGAACTGTGAGCATTTCCCTAAGTTGAGAAGGCATCCAGTGTCTCTGAGCAAACACCAGCTTGTGATCAGTGTCCAGACTGCCCCATCCTCGCAGTTCCATGCCTCGACTTGTACTTTTTTCTCAGATAATCCGTACACATCAGAGAAAACCCAAGGCTCTCCCTGACTCGGTCACAGTGGCGGCAGCAGTGTGTACTAGGCCCAGACAGCAGGATTTGTGGGTGGCCAAGGTTTTCAGTGTAGAATCTGGGGAGGCTGTTCCCTACTACACCCTGGTTGTCTCAGGGACCGGCTCCGTACCTGGCCTGCTGAGGAGGTTAGACTCTGGTTCCAGCTCTCCTGTGGCATGTAAAATGTCTGGAATCTGTAGCTAGAAGACTGAGCTACTGGGGTTACAAGCAAGAGGGTGTGTCTGAAGGGAAGGACCGAAAAGAGCAGTCCAGGCAGCTTTGCCTACCTGAATGCCAGAAACCGATGCCCAGACCAGAATGGAAAGAATTGCTCAGCGTGCATCTCAGGAAGCCCCACCCCATAGCCAGGTCTCCATGCCTAGCCTCTTCCCTCCATTCACCCCAAGAAAACACCTCCCATCCCAGCACATAGCCACTGGGCAGAGAAATGAAGGAAGCAACCAGGAACCCAGAATCCACACCGTACTCTTATGGCCTCAGGATCAGATGTGAAGTAGAGGGATCCAAACATTGATGTCAGCTAGAATCAGGAAACCCAAGAGTTCCAGCCCAGGACAGGCCCTATTGGCCAAGAATTTGGAACTTCATGCCTCTAATTCTAGCAGAGGCAGGGGGACCTCTGTGAGTTCAAGGCCAGCGTGTTCTACATAGCAAGTTCCAGGCCAGCCAGGAGATGGTAGTGAGATGCTATCTTGGGGGAGGGGTATGTGTTAAGGAATTTAGAAATTTCCTTCCCAGCCTGGCCCAGTACCTGAAAGCTCAGCAAAAGAGCCACAGGTACCAGAATACAGCACCCTCTCCAGTTCCCTCATTATTTCTTGCTTATCCTGCCAACCCATTACTCCAGAGTCCAGGCCACTCCTCAGCTCCTACCTCAAGAGTCCTTAACTCTGGATCCACAGAAGCAGAGAGCCAAGCCCTAGAGAATATGGGAAGGCCCAATCCAGCAGCGTCTCCATCACCCTTATCTTTGAGGACAGAATTGTACTGTGGGGTTGTAAGATCCCAGGCACATCACCAGTTAGGGTGGCCTTGGTATGCTTATAAAGAAAGAAGGCCAGGTGGTGGTGCGTACTCCTTTAATCCCAGCACTCGGAAGCCAAAGGCAGACAGATCTCTGAGTTCGAGGCCAGCTTTGTCTACAAAGCAAGTTCCATGACAGCCAGCACTACATAGAGGAACCCTGTCTTGAAAAACAGAAAGAGGGGGTTGGGGATTTAGCTCAGTGGTAGAGCGCTTGCCTAGCAAGCACAGGGCCCTGGGTTCGGTCCCCAGCTCTGAAAAAAAAAAAAGAAAAGAAAAGAAAAGAAAAACAGAAAGAAAGAGGGGAGAGAGGGAGGGAGGAGAAAGAGGGAGGGAGGGAGGGAGGGAGAGAGGGAGGGGGGAGAGAGAGAGGAAAGGAAAGGAAAGGAAAAGAAAAGAGAGAGAAAAAGGAAAAGAAAGGAAAAAAATAAAGGCTGGAGAGATGGCTCAGTAGTTAAGAGCACTGACTGCTCTTCCAGAGGTCCTGAGTTCAAGTCCCAGCAACCATCTGTAATGAGATCTGATGCCCTCTTCTGGTGTGTCTGAAGACAGCTACAGTGTACATTATATGTAATAAATAAATAAATCTTTAAAAAATAAAAGAAAAGGAAGAGCAAGCAAGCAGGCCAGGTGTTATGGCTCAGGCCTTTAATCCTAGTACCTTGGAGGCAGAGACAAACAGATCTCTTGAGTTGGAATCCAGCCTGGTCTACATAGTGAGTTTCTGGACAGCCAGACCTACATAGTGAGACTCCGTCTCACAATTAAAAGAAAGAAAAAAAGAGGAAGCCATTATCAGAGCTGCTGTTATTTTTGACCCAAAGGCTCGTCCCACCCTGCCCCGCCCCAGTTATGTTATCTCCAGGTTAGGAGGGGAGACAAGCAGAAGAGCAGGAGTATTAATCAAACAGCAGTGGAAAATCACAGAGGGGTGGGGAAGGAAGAGAGAGCCACCTAAGAGTTGTAAGGTCAGTTATTAGTAAGCAGTTAAAGTACTTCTGATGCTCACGGAAGTCACACCTCCAATAAAAGTGGGATTCCTTTTCCCATCTTTGCCTGAGTCTCCAGTGTAGGAGCAGGGAGCAAGTTCCATGACAGTCAGCACTGCTGCTGGTGTTGACACTGACCCCAAGACATGAATTGGGGTAGGTCACTTCCAAATTTCAGGCTTCATTTTTACATCTGTAAGATGGGTATATTCTAGGCTGAAAGATCAAAATCCACTGCAGCCCTGCCAGTTTGATTCTGCATAAACAGGCTAACAGGATAAGAGAGCTTCAGAGCAGAATGACATACCCACCCCATCTCATACCCACCCCACGCACACGCACCTGGGAATCTACACACTTGACTGGGTGCCTCTAGTAATGTGCAAGGCATATACAGAGGCCGAAGCACATGGCAAGAGGGTGACCATTAACTTTCACTCTCTCCCCCTAAGATGCTCCCACTCTTCACAGCCTGTGTGATGCTGACCCAGGCAACCCATTTATTATACAAGAACCTAACCCTAAGAAAAACCCATGTCTCTACCCATCTCTTAAAACCCTATGCTTCCACCAACCTGTCCCTTAAAACAGTTGTACTAAAACCAAGCAAAAACATCGCAGTGGACCAGCAGGTTAAGGTACTTGCTGCCAAGCCTGACAACCTAAGTTGGATCCCTCGAAGCCACACAGTGAAAGGAGAGGACTCACTCCCTCAAGTTGTCCTCTGGGCCTCCACATGCATGCACCCACCCTCGCACACAAATAAGTAAATAAAAGTTTTAAAAAGAACCACAAACGTATGAACAGGGCCTGGTGATGTACACCTGTAACCTTAGCACTAGGCTGGCTCAAGCAGGAAGATGACAAGTTCAAGACTAGGGCCATAAGAACCCATGGATAGGAGGAGCAGACTTGCCCTCGTTCTCATATCAGCTGAGTGCCAGGATCCCCTGGAGGGTCTGCTCCCACCCTTAGGTCCAGCAGCTACTGGAACCTTTGTGGTAGGATTTACAGCATGGCTTGGAGGAAATCTAGGCAGCACAGAACCAGGAAAGTAGCATCCCTAAACATCACCTGGGAAGTGCATTGGCCATCCTACGTACAGACATCTTACCTCCTTCCATGACCAATGCATTGTGCCCACGACAAGTAGAGGCCTGTGGACTTCTACATCTTGTTCCTATTCCTCCTTTGATACAAGTCCCATTTTGGCCTAGACTCCCAAAGTCTTAGGTTAAGGCTGGAAGATTCGATCAAGGTCTGCTCTTGTTCAGCATCCCCAAGAGAACTGAAGGCCCTCTGAAGATTGTATGTCCCTTCAACTGTGGCTTGTTGAACTATGGTCACTCTACAGCCAGGCTAGCTTCAGGTCTGCAGCCTGGCTTTCAGTCCTCCTTTTGCCTTTGTCTTCTGAAAAGAATGAAGTGCCCCAGTGTTATTACTGTTTTGTGAGGCAGGTGCTTGCCCTGTATCTCAGGCCACTCTTGCCTCAGCCTCTGGCATGAAAGGTGTGCACCACCACACACTCGATCCTGGGCTTCTACTCTGTCTTAAGGGCTCATGGTGAGAGGTCTTGGGTTTGGAGGTGCTCTGCTATAGATGGCTTCTCTCTGAGGATCCCCCATTCTTAACGAGGAAGCTGAGCCTAGGTGCCTATTACCCTAGCTCATGAACTTCTCCAAATGCTTGCCAACTAATGTGTTATTACCTCTCTGATCTGCTTAGTTTTACATGAGAAGCCCTGAAGTCAGACAGCAAATCAGGAGACCTTGAAGCAAGGTCTCACTTCCCCTTGAAACTATAAACCAAGACCAGGGCCCCATGACTGGAGAGGTAAGAATGGGCAAATGAGGAGGAGATAAGTATGGTGGCCTGTTTGAGGCAGACAAAGCAGCACAAAGAAACACCTGGCTGGCCCTGCCACCACTGGCCAGGCCAAAGACACCAGCTTTGAAACCAAAGCTCACCACTGAGATAAATATTTCAGAGTCTCAGAGAACCAGACACCTGACAGACCTTCCATGACAGTTCTCCCCACTTATCTGGTGTTTTTAGTTGACCCCCAACCCCATGGGTACCACCAGCCATTGGCCACAGTGGAGTGAGTGACTAGGGAAGGAGGCCTCAGGGGACAGGACCTGGTAAAGACAGTTCAGGCTTTACCTGGCAGAGAGCCTTCCTTTCCTTACTCCTGTTCTGGTTTCCTCCCAGTCCTCCCCGCCTGTTTTTCTTTTTCCCATTTCCTTGTTTCATTTTTATTTTTACTCTGCCCTAAAGAGGGCAGGGGGGTAGAGGGGGATGTTGGGGGGGGGGAATTACAGCTTTCACCTGTTATAGTCCCAGCACTTAAGAATCTGAGGCAGAAGTATTGCAACAAGTTCAAGACTTGACTGAGCTACTGAATGAAACTCTCTCTTTAAAAAAAAAAAAAAAGGTCATCAAAGGAACAGGGACAAGGAGTAGGCCAGGCTAGGAATAGGAATTGTCTCTTCTCTAGACCTACAGGTTGGCCCACTGGGTTCACTGCGCTAGGGCTCCCCTTCCCCCTCACCTTAGATCCTCATCACCTGTCTTTGCGCGGTCTGGAGACGCCAGGACAAGCTCGAACAGTCCGAGTGGGGTCCCAAGCCCCTGACTGCCTCCCTCCCTCCCTCTCCCCAACAGCTGAGGACCATGACAGCCTCCATCTCACTTGCAGCACGGCCACTCTGGGGCCCCGGAGTGGGGGACAAGTTCTCAGACAAACAAGCCACTCAGCCACTAACTGGGGCACCCAGCAAGATGCGGGTCAGCTTGCGGGTGCGCACCGAATGCGGTTGCGCCATAAGCCCCGACCATATGCCCTGCCCAGGCGCCCAAGTAAAGTGAAGACCAGAACGGGCAGGACGAAAGGATCCTACTCTGGCTCCTGTTCACGACTGGAGCCGGCCCGCGCATGCCAGAAAAGTTCGGGCGCCCAGGCACAGCGCTGCCCCAGGCCGTTTCCATTCCCCGCCGGCCTCGGGTTCCCACCTCCGCCGGCCGCAGCCCCCTCACTTGCCTGCGCTGTTCCGGACCCTGAGAACTGCCTGGGCCTCCGGGCGATGGCGAGGACTGGGCTGGGCTCGGCTGGGCTGGGGCTCCGTGCCCCGCCCCGTCTCTCTCCGCCGCCAGTGGGGAGGAGCCGCCGGCCCCCCGAGGCCGCCAGAGAGCGCTGAGGTCCACTTCAGACCCCAGCCACAAGCCAGGTGTGAGTGGTTCACATTTACTGGAAGCAACGCTGGCTCGCAGATGAGGACAAAACCCAAACTCACTGGAAAAAAAATAACTCCTTTCCACCAATCCCAGAACCCACCCCAGTAGGAAGCACTGCTTATGAGTCGTCAGTGCCTACATACCAGCGATTTGCACTAGGGCCTTTAGAGCAAACTCTATTGTCTTAAAAGGTGTTATTGTTTTTTGATTTGTTTATTTGTTTGCTTATATTCTGAGTAAAAGGGCGATCTCGCTATGTACCTCATGCTGGTCTCCAGCACTTTGTCACTCGGCCTCAACCCAAGTGTTGCAGTTACTGACCCTGGTTTCACTTAGTCAGATTTCACTGATTTCTTTTTCTTTTTCTTTTTAGTCACTAACTGATCTTCAGCACAACTTTAGGTTTAGGGGCGTAGCACAGTGGTAAATCTCTGGCCTTCCATGTGAGAGAACCAGCTGGGTGTCATCCCCATCACAACAAAACCAAACAACAGAAGAATAGTTTCAGTGAAGCACAATATTGTATCACATGACTGTGCTGTGTTTATATCAGTTCATTCTTAAAACTTTTTATTTCATAAAAAATCATTTTTAAGTCACAAAAACATCTGTAATGAATAACAATTCTGTGCTTTTAAACTAACTGCCTTTTTCAAGTTGAAAACTTCAAATATACAAACAGAGGCAGAGACTGAGCTCTGCTTGGAATCAGTCATGTGTCACTTAATGACAGGGATGCATTAGGTCAGAGAATGTCAATGTTGTGCAAGCCTCCTGGTGTATTTGCACTAACAGCTCACTATGTGTCACTGAGAAGTAAAAATAATCTTACTGGGGGCTGGAGAGATGGCTCAGTGGTTAAGAGCACTGACTGCTCTTCCAGAGGTCGAGAGTTCAATTCCCAGCAACCACATGGTGGCTCACAACCATCTGTAATGGGATCTGATGCCCTCTTCTGGTGCGTCTTTAGACAGTGACAGTGTATTCATATAAATAATAAATAAATAAATCTTAAAAAAAAAATCTTACTGAAGGCGGCAGGCAGTATGCTGGCTTAGGAAGCAAGAAGTCCTGGTTCCATCCTCTGCTCTGCACAGTGGAAGTGGTGTAAGCCCATAATGCCAGATATTCCAGGAATGTTAACAGTAAATAACTTACCTCAAAGAGGTTAAGAGGAGTCAAATATGTAGCCATGGTCAAGGAAAACCAATTTATGTTATCCAAAAGTCTGTGTTCCAACATGGTAATCATTTGGTGAAGTTTTGGGGGGTCAGGAGTTGTCTTAAGGTTTTACTGCAGTAAACAGACACTATGACCAAGGCAACTCTTATAAGGACAACGTTTAATTGGGGCTGGCTCACAGGTTCAGAGGTTCAGTCCATTATCAAGGCAGTGTCCAGGCAGGGGTGGTGCAGGAGGAGCTGAGAGTTCTACATATTCATCTGAAAGTCACTAGAAGACTGGCTTCCAGGCAGCTAGGAGGAGGGTCTTAAACCCACTCCCACAGTGACACACTTCCTCTAACAAGGCCACACCTCCTAATACATTCCTGGGCCAAGTACATTCAAATCATCGTAGGGGTGGTTTGATTTGGTTTTGGTTGTGTTTAAAGGGTCTCACGGTCTCACGTAACTCTGCAATTCAGTATGTAGACTAGGCTACCCTGGAATCACAGAGAGACATACCTACCTCTGCCTCTTGGATTAAAGCTGTGCACAACCACAAAGTTTGAAAAGGGTTTTATATTAGCAGAACCAAAAAATAAATTGTTAGTTGAGGCACTTTTCAAATGGACTGTTGGAAAAACTAAGTAGGCCATTATAACAAAGTGGGGATATCTCAGCTGTAAGCCTCAGAGGCTATCTGATGATAATCAGCCTTTGGGTTAGCAGAAGGGTTTTATCTGTTAGTCACTGAATGTTAGGTCAGACACAGAGGTAGACAAGAAATGGCCACTTAGGGACTGAAGATAACCCAAGATAAATTATAGTTAGGCTCTAGACCAGCAAACATTCCACCCTCTATATAGTCACTGGGATTCTAGTCTCTTCATCAGCCTGCTCAAAGCTCAGGTGAACATGCAATTCCTTTCTAGGAACTTCTGTTCAGAAGTAGATGCAGAAGGATCGGGATTATTCTCAGCTACACTGAGAGGCTAAGGCCAGCCTGGTTGTGGGCCCAGCATCATGTATTTGCTCCCTGTTTGGCCTTATCTTTTGGTACATCTCTGTACTTCAAAACGGTGTGGTCTCAGTTCCACATGGTGGTGCACACTTTGAGGTTGCTAGATGGGGGACTTAGCTCCTGCTGTCCTACCCCTTATTGCTCCCACAAAATGCAACAGCAGAAGCCAAGCTGAGTGGCACGTATCTGAGGGCAGCCCACGCCTCCAGGTGAGAATCAATCTCAAGGGAGTTGGCAGGGTGGCTCTGTGGGTAAAGGCACTTGTCACCAATCCTCACTACCTGAGATCAATCCCTGATCCCTTGTATCTGAAGGGGAGAATAGACTCTGCAGGTTGTCTTATGACAACACACACACACACACACACACACACACACACACACACACACACACACACACACGGCACACATTAAATTAATGAGATTTGAGATTTGAAAGGGTTAGGCTTTGTTTTTTTTTTTTAAAGTTTGGTTAGCCAGGTGTGGTGGTGTACGCCCTTAACTCCAGCAATCAGGCGGCAGAGGCAGGTGGATCTTTTTAAATCTTTGGCCAGCCTGGTCTACATAGCAAGTAATGGGCCAGCCAGGGCTACAGTGAGAATGTATCTCAAAAAAAAAAAAAAAAGTCAGTAACAGTTCCATTTTTTTATGGAACAGCTGTTTGAGTTTGTGTGGTTCCAAAGTCCAGTTTCTGCTGAGCACAAAGGCTGCTGAGTAGGGGCACACCTGCGTTTCCCACGTTTAACTTCTCTCTTGCTTATCTTGTAGTAATAGCTGCAAATCAGTATCACCTCTAAGTGCTTTCCACAGCTTGGGTCCCCCCTTTAAATTCTTATGTATGTGAGTACACTGTTGCTGCCCTCAGACACACCAGAAGAGAGCCTCAGATCCCATTACAGATGGTTTTGAGCCGCCATGGTTCCTGGGAATTGAACTTGGACCTCTGGAAAAGCAGCCAGTGTCCTTTACTGCTGAGTCATCTCTCCAGCCAGACACTTTCCTTTTTTAATTTTGTTCCCTCTTTTGTTTTCTTCTGAGACATGACCTCACTATGTAATTCTGGCTGTCCTGGAACTCACTGGGTAGACCAGACTCTACCACCTCTGCCTTCCAAGTACTGGAATTAAAGTCACACATTACCATGAACAGCAACTTCCCCCTTTGTAAATTGTCTTAAATCACATTTCTTTATTTTGTGTGGGTTCCTGCAGGTGTGTGGGTGACTGCTTCCCACATGACACCTTCTCTGGCTAACAGGGCTCAGAGTCCTCCATCCTCCCGAGTGCCAGGATGTTGGGATTACAGGTGTGTGCCTACCACGTCAGGCTCACTTTGACCTTTGAATGGACCGGGATCACAATGAGATTTATTTGTTTAATGAATTACACTGTCACTGTCTTCTTTGGATTCCATTACAGAGCATCAGATTACAGATGGTTGTGAGCCACCATGTGGTTGCTGGGTCCTCTGGAAGAACAGCCAGTGCTCTTCATGGCTGGGCCCTCTCTCCAGCCCCCAGAACACAGTAAGAAAGCACAGCTAGAAACGGAGTCAGGGGAAGGCTGAGCACTCAGGAGCAGCTGTGGGAGTTCCTGGCACATCCCACACTTGCCAAGAGCAGCAGTTAGGCAAGAACTTGCCAGGTAGGCTAGGCTGCCTAGCCAGCTCATCCCAAGGGCCTGTCTGCACCTCCCCAGGACCCTCATGCTTGTATAGCAAGCTCTCTACCAACTGTGCCATTTTCCCACACTGGAGTCAACTTTAAAAACACAACAAAGGGCTAAGTCAGTAAAATGCTTCTGGGGCAAGCATGGGAACCTGAGTTTAGGTCACCAGCCCCCATAGAAAAGCAGGTGGAGTAGCACACACCTAGAGTCCCATTGTTCTTATGGAGATGTGCCAGGAAAAACCTTAGCTAGACCACCTAGGAGCTGAATCCTACGCAGTTGAATTAGGGTCTCTTTATTCAAGCTAGGGCATGGGCCACAGGAGGGGGCCCCAGCCCATTTTCAGACAAGCATTTATAGAGGCAAGAAACGGGTATCTATCCTGGTCATATCTGATTTGGGGCCATTATGGCCTTTTACATAATTGGCTAGTGTTGGGAGTCAAACCATACACTTAACTTCTGCTTTCCTCCTGATTGGAAACTGGTGCTAGGTACCAGCCTGATAGTTAATTCGAGCTCAACTTTAGGTCAGGTTCTCTAAGGTGGAGTCTGAACCCAAAAGATTTGGTCTCTCAGAGACAGGCCAAAACAATGAAACAAGTCTCAAAAAATGAGTGTGTGGTGTGTGTGTGTGTGTGTGTGTGTGTGTGTGTGTGTGTGTGTGTGTGTAGAGTAATAGAGGAAGACACTGGATATCCTCAATCAGGTAAGTGGACCCCACCCCAACACACACAAGCATATACCATCACACACAATAAAATAAAATAAATCGGGGGGAGGGCGGCAATGGGGTGAGGGTGGGGAGGGGAACACCCATAAGGAAGGGGGGGAGGGAAGGGGATGTTTGCCCGGAAACCCGGAAAGGGAATAACACTCGAAATGTACATAAGAAATACTCAAGTTAATAAAAAAAAAATAAAATAAAATAAATCGACTAATGTGCATGCACACACACCACTCACATATGCAGTATGTATGTGTATTTGTATAGCAAGGCATAATTTAAATGGAAGTTACATAGGAGGCCTAGGCTATCTCTACTGACAACCCAACCCTTCAGTGTACTCCCAGTTCCCACCGCCTATAGACCTCCTTTTAAGAAGTTTCTCCTTCAAAAAGAACTCACCAGAGAAAGCATAGCTCTGTTGCTCAATCTTGGTCTCCTTTTTCCTACATGGATAGAATCCTAGGTGAGTTTTGCAGCCTGCACGATTTGGCAGTTAGCACCTTTAATCCCAGTACTCAGGAGGCAGGGACAGGTGGATCTCTCTCTGAGTTCAAGGCCAGCTTGATCTCCATAGAGAGTTCCAGGACAGCCAAGGCTACACATCGATAGACCCTGTCTAATATATGCACTAGCCTCCACTATGTAAGGAAACCAACTGGTGAGGCCTTGTCCGTGCCCTGCAGCAAGGCATCAAGCTTTGGAAAAGCAAGACCCTTGGGTAAAAGCCATTGATGGAGAGTTAGGTAGGTGACCCACATCTGTAATCCCAGCAAATAGGGGTAGAAAAGTCCAGGAGTTCAGGGTCATCCTATGCTACATAGCCAGGTAAAGCTAAGATCTGGCTATGCAGCAGACAATCTCAAAACAAAGAAACAAAGACTCCAAAGTAACAAATAATTCTGTTTTGCATAAGTATGCCCCCACTTCTCAGACAACATTTTGGGATACTTACTCTAAAAATAATATTCATTGTTTATCTAGAATTCAAACTCACTTGGGTGTCTGGCATTTCTCTGACAATCCCATAATCCTACTGGAACAGAAAGTCAAGTCAGGAAAGGGTGGAGAGTGAGAGATACCAGGCTGATGTTTATTTCCTCAATGGGAGGAAGTCAAAAGGATGATGGGAGGGTCCAGGGAACCTGGCAACAGTGAGTAAGGAATGGGAAGCTGGGTCTGCAAGGCTGTGCTCCCCTCCAGCCTGGCTGCAGACTCCCAAAATTCCATCCACAGCTCCGACTGCCTAGGCAGCTTTCCTGCAGTTTTCCTCCCCTGTGAGGTTTTGCTGTGTCTATCAGCTTCCTCACAGAAGGTGCCCTTCTTCAGAGGACTTTCCCTGTACTAGAGACAGAGTCCTATTCCGCTCCTCTGCCTGGCCCTGCCCCATCCCCTGTAGGACCAGAAGTGCCCTGCAGCTCTTAGGTGAGATAGGGAAGACAAATGTGAATGATACAAGATGAGGGAAGATGGGGGTGGGGGGAGGACACAGGTTCTTCCTCCTACAAATGAGCCTTGTGTTTTATTCACGAAAAATAATTTAATCTTGGCAGGAGCAGGCAGATCTGAGTTTGAGGCCAGCATGGTCTGAAAAGCAAGTTCCAAGCAGCGGAGCTACACAAAGAAACCTTGTGGTGGTAGGGGAAGGCGAAGAAGGAAAGAAAGGAAAAGGACAAAAAAAGAGGGAAGGAAAGGAAAAAGAAAAATGTTTATTGAGCAATTATTATATTCCAGGCAGTGTTATAGGGTTTGGACATCAGGGACAGTTTAGGTGAACTGTGCATCCTAGCAAGGAACAACAACAGGCATTTGATGTCAAAACCAATCAATAGAGGTCACTTCATCTTGAACAGAAAAGAGGAAAAATTCAGTTAATAAAACATTGGATTTTGTTGGGTGTAGTGGTGCACGCCTTTAATCCTTACACCCAGGAGCAGAGACAGGTGGATCTCTATCAGTTCAAGGCCAGCCTAGTCTTCTTAACAGATTCCAAGTCAGCCAAGGCTACGTGGTGAGATCTTGTCTCGAAAACAAGACAAAATAATAATAATAATAATAATAATAATAATAATAATAATAATAATAATAATAATGTTTAAGTTAGAAATTAACATTAGTGTATGCTTGGGAGGCAGAGACAGGCAGATCTCTATGAGTTCAAGGCCAACCTGTTCTCTGTATTGAGTTTTCCAGGACAACCAGAGCTTCATAATAGAACCACAAAAGGTTAACATTATTGTCAATAAGCATTATTTAGCACTTTCCTAAAGAAATAATGGGCTGCACACACTGGCAATCCCTAGTAGAGATGCTGAGACAAAAGGATCAAATGTTCAAAGTCAGCCTGAGCTACTGAAACTCAGAAGGGAACATTGAGGATGCGTGGCTGTGTTGGTAGAGCACTGGTCTAGCACACAAGAAGCCCTAGGCTCTAACCCCAGCACAGAGAGGCAGGAGAATCCATAATTCAAGGTCATCCATGACTACATAGCAAGTTCTAGAACAGTGTGGGCTACATGTAGTGGGAGGATAGAGTATGAGGAAGAGAGAAAGTAGGGACTAGGAAGACTGGAGAATTCCTCAGGGTGGGGCATGGAGGGTGAGGAGTGGGAGGTTAGGGGTTTCCCAGCCTTGGCCTGCAGGGTTTAGGCTCCTCTGCATTTACACCAACAAAGGAATCTGATCTCACCATTCTGCTTTTCCACCTCTGGCTACTGAGGCCTTAGGTTATTCCACTTACACAAAAGACATTAAGAACAGTCCTGTGGTGCTGGGTAAACAGACTCCATTAGAAATGGAAGTGAGTTGTAGAATAAGGAAGCTGGACCTGTCCGGCATCCACCAAAGCACAACCAGGACCAGAGTACCCTGTCCATCTCCTCCGGAATCATCTGAGGTGCTTGTGAAAAAAAGTGCAAATCCCCTGGGGAGATGTTTCCCTCCAGACCTGAGAGGCAGCTGTAAGCTGAGGCCCCAGGGCAGTCACTAGCCAACTCCAAGTTATAATCACTGGTGACTGTGGGACCTTGGGGCCTGCCCTTAACTACTCTGTGCCTTGGTGGCTGTGTCTGTGTAAAGAAAGGTAATAATAGAATGTGTTTGTAAGGATTAAAAATAGTAGTTGTCAGGTGCTTGGGGCAGAGTTGAAAAGTCCCTTGTTACAGGTCTGGAGGGAGCCTGCCCAGTGACACAGGTGAACTTGGTCTCAGCTTGGGTTTCAGTTCCTGTTGGTATGAATGTCTAGGCCGGGATTCTCAGCGGGGTCAGGGTCACATGGATCCTTACTCTGCCCAATGCCACCTTGTATCTTGGTCCCTTGAGCCATCAGGCCTGCTTGGAGTATTCAGGATCGGTTTTCCCACCCCACCGCCCACCCATCCCCTGCTCCTATTCTGTGGATAGCTTCTCCACTTTTTGCTTCTCCCCACCCCAGCCTCCCAATCCTTTAACATTCTTCATATATATCTAAGAAATTCGCTCTCTGAGAAGAGTCACCATCCACTTGCTTCACACCCTGACCTGGTCAGTAGTTGGTTACCACAGGCCCCGCCTTACCAGGCCTGGATTGTGTTCCTAGTGTTTACCAAATTCCTACCCACTGGCTCCCGGCTGCCTCTGACAATTCTGTGACCACATCAGGCTCAGTGATGTGTTGATCTTAGCACGAGTCCTCCAGTGCAGGGCCTGAAGCCGGTGATTGAAGCTAGGGTCTCACATATGCAAGTGTTCTGCTGTGCAGCTATACCATGATGACCTCACTATCTCTTCCTCATTCCACAAAAAGTAATTTGATCTGTAATTAGATAAAAATGGAACAAAACTTGGTTTTACACTAACTAAACTTCAAGTCTCAGTAGTTATAAGTGGTTAGTGGCTACCATACAGAACAGCTCTGGGGGCCAGCATGTTTAAGTCATAGTTCATCTTTTACCTCAGGCTATAAGGTACTTAGTCTAACCTGAACCAGTCATTTTTTCATTTTTGAGACCAGCTCACATGTAGCCCAGGCTGGCCTAAACTAGCCTTGAATTCTTTATCCTCTTTCTTGCACTTGCTAAGTGCTAGGATTACAAGCACTGTCCCCCTAGGTCTACTCTGCGCTTTCCCACAAGCACTCTCCAGCCATTGACATCTAGGGAAGAGCAAGACAATCAGTTCCAGGCATGACCACTAGATGGCATGATCTGGCCAACAATGCTTGACAGGAAGGTAGGCGCCAGCGATTTTGCAGGGACACAGTTGGAAGAACTCAGTGCTTTCGATGATGCTATGTCCAAAATCAATTAGAAGATCCCAGCCAGAATTGACAAATATAATAAAACAGACTAGGGCTGGAGAGATGGCTCAGCGGTTAAGAGCACCGACTGCTCTTCCAGAGGTCCTGAGTTCAAATCCCAGCAACCACATGGTGGCTCACAACCATCTGTAATGAGATCTGATGCCCTCTTCTGGTGTGTCTGAAAAACAGCTACAGTGCACTTATATATAATAAATAATAAATCTAAAAAAAAAATTAATAAAAATAAATAAAAATTAAAACAGACTAAATAAATCGGGAAAAGTTGCTCAGTATACCTTCATTTCCAGTCTATGTGTTATGCATGTCTACTATGTGGATCAAAGTTTAAAATGTAATTTTCGGGCTGGAGAGATGGCTCAGCGGTTAAGAGCACTGACTACTCTTCCAGAGGTCATGAGTTCAATTCCCAGCAACCACATGGTGGCTCACAACCATCTGTAATGAGATCTATCACATAAAATGTAATTTTCCTCTTTCAATCCATGCTTTTAATTCCCCCCTTCAATCCATGCTTGATCAAAGCATCATACTGAGAGGAGATTCATGTTAAAAAAGCCACAAGGGGCCGCCAACATGGTTCAGCAGGTAAAGGGCTTGCTGCCAAACCTCAAGCAAAGTTGGATCCCTGGGAACCACAGGGTAGATAGAGGCGAGAACTGACTCACAAAGGCACATGGACACCTGCCTGCCTGCCTGCCTGCCTGCCTCCCTTCTCTCTCCCTCTCTCTCTCTCTCTCTCTCTCTCTCTCTCTCTCTCACACACACACACACACACACACACACACACACACACACACACACACTTTCTTTGAGACTTTCATAGCATATGTTTTATTATTTTAACCCATCCCACTCCACCCAGATTCACCCCCACTTCCTTAATCCAAACAACTTTGTTTCCTTTAAAAAAAAAAAAAAGTCCTATCAAGCTCAATTTGCGCTGCTGTCCACATTCTCTGATTCATGGGAGGTGTTCCGCTGGAGTGTGGCCAGCCTCTCAGGAATGCATTCTTAAGCAAAACTGACCCTGTCTCCCTCGCTCAGCTGTTCTCAGGTGCCAGTAGCTCCTCAGCTAAGAGCAGGATTTCATGCTCACCCCACTCAAGGCTGGATTTTGTCTGGCTTAAACTAATTAATTTTTTAATTAAAGCTGCTGGCTGGAGTGAAGGGAGGATAGCCTGTAAAATGTATGTTATTGAGATTCATGGCCCAAAATGTTTGAAAATCACCCTGATCTGTTGACCCCAGCTGAGGCATTGGAGGTAGGAGGTGGGTTTCTAAAAGCTTGCTCAGTTCTTCCCTGCTTTTTCAGTTGTTTGTTTAAAACACCACAGCCAAAAGCAACTCGGGGAGGAAAGGGAAGCCAGGCAGGAACCTGGCTAGGAACTGAAGCGGACCAGTGAAGAATGCTGCTTACTGACTAGCCCTCATGCTCAGAAAGACCATACCTCAGAACAGTCAGCTACCTCACTTATATAGCTCAGACCCACCTGCCTAGGGATGGTGCCGCCCACAGTGGGCTGGGCCCTACCTCATTGAGGTAGCAATTAAGAGATCCTCCTTAGACATGCCCATAGGTGGGTATCTGACAATGGGCAGATGCCAGTGAGGATGAGAATGGCGGTTCCTTCTTCCTGGGTATGTCATGTTGACAAACAAGATTAGCTTTAGTTTGTTTCTGTGTTTGTGTTATTTTAAGATAAGTTCTCACTAAATTGCCCAGAGTAGCCTTGAACTCATCTGTAGACCACATAGGCCTTGAACTTGCAATCCTTCTGCCTCAGCTTCCTCAGAAGAATCGGGCAGAATCAACATAATAGCAGGGCGTAATGATGCCCAACACAGGAATGTAGAGTAGGGGGATTGCTGAAAGTTTGAAATTGACCTGAGCTTCCAGTAAGATACTGTCTTCAAAATAAACTCTCCACTAGATATGGTAGCACACACCTTTAATCTGTGCACCTGTTGTGCCAGGGAAATGTTAGTGATCCCCAAAAACATACACAGGAGCCGATCTGATGCAACTCACAGCAGGATCTTTATTCTATTCGAGCTAGCTGGGCCCCTCAGCTCATCATCAACACACAGGACAGTTTTGGTGGTGGGACAAGGCTTTACAGTAAGCAACAAGCAGGGAGAGTGCAAGCATCTAATTGGAGAGCCACTGTGGCTGGTGCTGGAGTCACATCATAAACTTAACTTCTGCTCCTCTCTGCATTGGTGGTCGTTAGGCAGGGGCTGGGCTTGTAACCTGGGGTGAAGGTTTGTTGGGGGAATAACCTGGAGACACTGGTCTTGTTGGGGATTAGCCTAGAGACTGGAAATAGGCTCAGGTTTTATTGGGGGGCAACTTGGAAACTAATATGAGGTACCAGCCTGTTAGTTTACCTGAGTTCAAGTTTAGTTTCTCTAAAATGGAGTCTAAACTTAAGAGATTTGTCATCTCACTCAGGAGTCAGAGTCAGGCGAATCTCTGTATATTGGAAGTCGGTTTGATCTACAGATTGAGTTCTAGGTCCGCCAGGGCTACTCGTAGTGAGTCCTGTCTTTTTTTTTTAATAACTTATTTATTTTTATTTTATATGCATTGGTGTTTTGCCTGCATTTCTGTCTGTGTGAGGGTGTCAGATTTCCTGGAACTGGAATTGCTAACAGGTGTGAGCTGTCATGTGGGTGCTGGGAATAGAATCCAGGACTTTTGGAAGAGCAGCAAGTGCTTTTAACCGCTGAGCCATCTCTGCAACCTGTGAGCTGTCTTTAAAGAGAAGAAAGGGGTTGGAGAGATGGCTCAGTGGTTAAGAGCACCGACTGCTCTTCCCAAGGTCCTGAGTTCAAATCCCAGCAGCCACATGGTGGCTCACAACCATCTGTAATGAGATCTGATGCCCTCTTCTGGTGTGTCTGAAGACAGCTACAGTGTACTTATATATAATAAATAAATAAAATATTTTAAAAAAAGAGAGAAGAAAAAAACTCCATAATAAAAAGTTAATTTTAGTGGGGCAGTATACCCCTTTAATTCTAGCACTCAGGGGGCAAATCTCTGGGAGTTTGAGACCAGCCTTGTCTACAGAACTAGTTCCAGGACATCAGGGCTACACACAAAGAAATCTTGTCTAGAAAAAAACAAAAGAAGCTGGGTGGTGGTAACAAACACCTTTAATGCCAACACTCTGGAGGCAGAAGCAGATGGATCTCTGGGTTCAAGTCAAATCTGAGCTACTCAGTAAGTCCTAGGACAGCCAAGGCTACACCAAGAAACACTGTCTCAAAACAAGTAAACACGGGGGTTGAGGATTTAGCTCAGGGGTAGAGCGCTTGCCTAGCAAGCGCAAGGCCCTGGGTTCGGTCCTCAGCTCAAAAAAAAAAAAAAAAACAAAAAACAAGTAAACACAACACAGTTAATTTTGAAAGAAAGTGAAGAAAAATGAGCATGTGTAAAGAGGCCTCCTCATCAAGAGAGGCTTCTCAGAGGAAGCCTCTATGATAATATAGTGTGTAAAGGTAGCCTGAGACTGGAGGGGAAGTGTGTGCGCGTGAGTGTGCATGTGTGTGTGTGTTCACGCTTGGAGGAAAGTGAGCCCGTAGTCCCTGTTCTTGAGGGTTATAGTGAGGGAACAGGATGCGGGTAGGTGATGGAGATGGCCCAGAAGCTGGACAACCTCTGAATGTTCCAGAGACTTCAAGGAGGTCAGGTCAGGCCCTGACCATGAGGAGACTGGGCAGGTGGCTAGGGCCAGGTCTATGGACCTCATGGGTCCCCTTAGGGAGAGGTCCTTAATGGGGGGGCATAAACATGGGCCTACCTCAGGAAAAAGCCACTCTGAGCTGTGAATATGGGTTAAGAGGCTAGAGCCTGAGAGCAAGCGTCCAGTAGCTAAGTGAGTCACAGGCCAAAAGGCAGCAGCAGTAACCAGTCCCTATCTGATGACTCAAAGCAAACCCACTGCCATTAAGAGCCATGTATGCAGCCCTTCCCCCCCCCAGTCTCCCCGCCCCCCCGCCTCGCGCTCCAGCTATGTCTTAATTTTTATTTAGGGGTTGTGTTGTTTTGCTGCTTTGATGTTTTTATTCACTTATTTAGATTTATTTCTTTAATTAATTTTATGTGTATGATGTTTTGCCTGCACATATGTATGAATGTGTACCATGTGTGTGTCAGGTACTCAGAGAAGCCAAAAGAAGACATTGAATCCCCTGGAACTAGGGTAATTGTGAGCTACCGTGTGGGCGCTAAGACCCGAACCTGGGCTCTCTTCAAGAATAGCAAGTACTTTTAACCCCTGAACCATCTCTTTAGCCCCTTGGTGCTTTTATTTTGAATCAGGAACTCATGAAATCCAGGCTGACCTCAAACTTGTTAAGTAGCTGAGGGTGACTCTTGATTCCAACATGTCAGAGGGTCAGAGGCAAGGTGACTTACCAAGGTATCGGATGGTGCTGGAGTGATTAAATAGTGCAGGTTTGGTTCCAGATACCCATGTGGTGAGTGTAGTGAGATTGCAGAGGCCAGATTTCAGGTTTAGTAAAACCAGAGCTGCGTCCAGACTCTACTTACTGGCTCTGTGGTGGAGCAAGTCATTTAGCTCATTTGAGCTTGGGCTTGCCCATCTCTAAAGAAAAGGATGCCACCTTTTTTCCTTACTCCGTTGCCATGGCAACGAATAACAACTATCTCGTGCAGGCCTTCTGCTTAGTGGAGTCTAAACTCTTGTTTTTCCTTTCCCACAACTGAACAGTTATTACACTCCAACTGTCGAGCAAGGTGCTGGGGGATGGGGCCAGGGAAGGGGTGTTGGGTACGGGAAACAAGCGTGCAGACGCACACAGCACTGCTCCTGCCTACGGGGAGGTAGGCTCACATAACCTCAAGTACAAAAGTAGCACTTTTCTTTTTCTTTTTTTTTTTTTTCTTCTTTTTTTTCCGGAGCTGGGGACCAAACCCAGGGCCTTGTGCTTGCTAGGCAAGCGCTCTACCACTGAGCTAAATCCTAAACCCCGGTAAAAGTAGCACTTTTCAAACAATTATTCACTTCCGACTCTGGTGTGGTCCTTTCCCCAGAGGGAGATGAAATACTGACCAAACACTTGTGACCAGAAACACCTTCCAAAGGAAATCACATTTGCTGTTTGCTTTGCAGAGCTGGGGACCAAACCAGGGACTTCCCGTGCCAGGCAGATGCTGCTGCTGGCTGAGCAGTCTCCTTGGCTGACTCGATTTGTTTTTAGCTGCTGCAGTGGGACTGGAGGGAGAGGCACATCAGCTTCCCTGAGGTCTGCGCTGCGCGTGCTTCAGTCTATTAGGTTCCCCAGATTGGAAGCTGAGGCCTTAATTAGTTTTAATTCCTCCCGGGAGTATAGCACATCCCATGGGTGGGCTGAGCAGGAGGCACCTGGGACCTGAGGAAATTTACTTTAAAGGATTTCTTAGATGGACAAGGTGGCCATTCCTGGGACCCCAGGACTTGGGTAGGGGAGGCAGGAAGATCAGGGGTTCAAGGTCATCATTCGCTACATACAGGATTTGAAGTTACATGAGAGGGAATCTCAAATAAAACAAAGATGATTTCTCCAGAAGCTGTGGGCCAGAGGACACAGGCTATGGGCGGGCTGAAGGAAGCCTGTGGGGCAGCACTAGAAGACTGGCTTGAGACCCTGTTGCTAAGCCAAGGGATGCGCGCTTAGTTGTACAGATACTGGCTTCAGGCTTGTGGACTCCCTGCGAGGCTTCTGTACTACGTGAGGTGGATGGGTACGAAGGGGCCTGCAGTGGGACAGATGTGACATTCTGATCTGTGGTGCAATGAGGAATGGAAGTGTGGCACCCTGATGTTCTTTCCTCACATGTTTGAGTGCCTATGAGGACCAAAGGTTGATTTCCCAATGATGGTACAATGAGCTGGGTCTGATGCCTAGGGAAATGGCTCACTGGGTCAGGCCTTGTCTTCCAGGCCTGAGGGTGTAAGTTCAGACCCCCAGAACCCAGGTAAAAACTCGGTGCAGTGTTCCTGTGGGAAGATGGAAGGTCACCGTTCTCAGGTTGGTGTAAGCAGCAGCAAACACAAGAGAATCCTTATTTCAAACAAGGTAGATGGTGAGGACCAACACCTCACGTTGTTCTCTGACCATACCCAGGAGGTGCAAATGAATGCTCACATTTATACAGACACACACACACACACACACACACACACACACACACACACACATCACTCACATGCACACACACACACACACACACACACACACAGATGTGCACACACAATTTTTTTTATATTGTCACCATGGGCTATAGAAACGTCTCAGTGCTTAAGAGCACAGATTGCTCTTGAAGCGGACCCTGGCTCAGTTCCTAGCACAGCAACTCGAAACTGTGTGTAACTCCGGTTCTAGCAGATCTGATACCTTCTTCTGACTTCTTTTTTTTTTTTTTTTTTTTTTTTCGGAGCTGGGGACCGAACCCAGGGCCTTGCGTTTGCTAGGGCAAGCGCTCTACCACTGAGCTAAATCCCCAACCCCCCTTCTTCTGACTTCTAAAGGCACCAGGCACATACCCAGTACACATGCATACATTAGTCAAACACTTATACATATCAAAATAGAAACAATGGGGTTGGGGATTTAGCTCAGTGGTAGAGCGCTTGCCTAGCAAGCGCAAGGCCCTGGGTTCGGTCCTCAGCTCCGAAAAAAAAATAGAAACAAATTTTAAAAGAAAGAAAAACAGTATTTTAGTGCCACCAAAGTAGGCATTACGTAAGTAGTAGAGTGAAGAGGCAATCCAACCAGCGAACCTTGTGCCTGCCTTCCCTACAAAGAACTCCAGGTGTCCCCCACAATCTGCTGGGAACTGTGACAGAGGAGTGCATGTAGCTAGGCAGCATCACCTAGAGTCAGGATAGAAGAAGCCTCTTCTAGGAACTAGCCTACTAGTCCCTAAACCATTTGACAGATGGACTCAGGCCTCTGTGAGCCAGGTGCTATCTCCAGACTGGGGTACAGCTGTCAATCAACAGACCAGAATTCCTGCTCTTAGGAGCTCAGTATTCCTCAGTGTCCTACACCGCTCTGAATGTCTGTCTTTAGTTTTCTCATAGCATATTCTATTGAAGGTTTGTCCAGGGGTGTGAGGTGGTGAGCTGGGAGTTTGTTGGATAATGAGGCAGGGAAAGTTGCTTTCATAGAGAAGCAGAAAAAGGTACAGAGGTAGCTGAGGAAGCTGTTTCTCCACAGTCAGTGTCACTGGGGCCTCAGCTAGAGAGAGTGGGGAGTCCTCCAGAGATCCAGAAGAGTGGGCAGGGCATGCTGGGGGCTGAATTCCACAGAGAACAAGATCCCTATAGCATCTTCCAAAGGAGATGGGCGCATTTAGATTCATGGGTTAGGAAGATCTAGAGCTAGAGGGAAATGCAAGTGGAGGAGGGAATGCTGTGGTGAGGGTCCCAGTGAAAGACATTAAAATCTATAAAAACAAAGCCAAAAGCAAGGAGTGGGGAAAGGATAACAATTCAGTCACCAAAAAGACTACAAGATCCCCAGGAAAAGGAAACTACCCAGCATGTGGGGACACCCAGGTTTCAGGTTTCTGTTTCTTTTCAAGTCTTCCTTTTGTCTTACTTTGTTTTGTTTTTTGTTTTTGTTTTTGTTTTTGTTTTTTGTTTTTTGAGACAGGGTTTATTTGCAGCCTTGGTTGTCCCAGAACTCACTCTGTAGACCAGGCTGGCATCAAACTTTTTTTTTCCCCGGAGCTGGGGACCGAACCCAAGGGCCTTGCACTTGCTAGGCAAGCCTCTTTTTGAGTTTGTTTTTTTGTTTGTTTGTTTGTTTGTTTTTTTTTTCCGAGCTGAGGACCAACCAAGGGCCTTACCACTGGGCAAGTGCTAAAGCCAAATCCCCAACCCCGCATCAAACTCTTAAAGATTTGCCTGCCTTTGCCTCCAGAACGCTGGGACTGAAGGAGTGAGCTACCATCTGGCAAATCTCAGAAGTCCTTCAGGTAAACTCTCTTCTCATGTCACCTGCAGATGAGGAGACCGTGTGTCCAGGGATGTGACATACTTATCCGAGATGACACAGTTAGCAATGGCAGAGCTAGGTCTTGGAGCCAAGACTCTAAAATGTGTAGCCTTAAAAACCCCACTCATGAGACAAACAGGAGGATGTGTGTGGTGGTTTGAATGAGAGCTGGAGGTTTGGGTGGGGGCAGGGCATAGACTCATATATTTGAATGTTTGGTTATTGGTTGAGAGAAGTGTTTGAGAAGGATTAGGAGGTGTGGCCTTGTTGGATGAGGTGTGTCACTGGGGCAGGCTTTGCAATTTCAAAAGCCCAGTCCTTTCCAGTGTCTCTTCTTTGCCTCCTACTTGCTGACAAGGATGTAAGCTCTCAGCCAGTGCCTCATCATCATACCTGCCTGCCTGCTGCCATGTTCCCCACCATGACAGTCACAGGTTCTAAGCTCCTGAAACTGTAGGTCCCAGCGAGCTCTTTCTTCTACAAGTTGCCTTAGCCATGGTGCCTCTTCATGGCAATAGAAAAGAAGGACGTTTCCCAAGACGGGGACAGAATTAGCTAATTTCTTCATAACTGTGACAAAATATCTGACAACAGTAACTTAAGGAAGATTTGTCTGGGCTCTCAGTTTGAGGATACACAGTCAGTCCATCATGGCAGAGAAGGTATGACAGCAAGAGCCTGGGGTCACACTGTGTGCATAAATGGAGCAGGAAGCAGAGAAAGATGAACACCAGTTCTTAGCGCTCTCTCTCTCTCTCTCTCAAACAGGATCTCATCATGTAAATTTGGCTGCATGGAACCTCCTGGGTAGACTCATGCTGGCCTCAAACTCACAGATTCACTTGCCTTCATATTTTCAGTGTTGGGGTTAAAGGTATATACTTGTAGTAAAAAAAATATTAAAAGTCCTGGTGCGGGGCTTCTTCCCTGCCTTTGGTTATTGAGATCCCAGACTGAAAACACACATTACTATGCCTTAGGCAGCACAGTAGCCAGGCAGCTGTGTATGCTCCATGCTGTTAGGACTCACTTTCCTAGTGATAGCCCTGAATCACTACTTTCTAGTTTCATCTTGGCTGCTCTTATCTCTACTTGGACACCCTGAGGGTCATGTTTTTATGGCTCGGATAATCCATGGCGGCTCTCCTTTCTCTTTTCCTGCATGTTCTTCTTCTACTCTATGGTGGCTTCTTCCTTCTCTTCCCTCCTCATGGTCCTCTTTGTCCAAGCCCCTGAAACCTCAACCCCACCTATGTCTTTTCTGCCCAACTATTGGCTGTTGGCATCTTCATTTACCAATCACAATTAGCTGGGGTCAGGGCCACTCGGCGTCTTACATGTGGACTCTCTCATCTTTGGGGTAACCAGTCTTGAAGGTCCAGCATTAGAATACAAGCAGCATTAGGCCAGTCTACTCCATGTACTGCCATGTCCAGTCCTTGTTTTCTCCTTTTCTTTCTGCCTTGTACTCCAGTTCAAGGGATGACATTTCCCTCTTCTCTTCACCTAGTAGAGAAACTCCCTCACAAACCTGCCCAGAGCTTCATCTCCTAATTAATTTTAGGTCCTGTTAAACTGAAAGTCAATATCAAGCATCACAAGGACAGCGAAGAGGCAAATGGTGCTTCTGATGTGAGACTTGTGTGGTCAGCTTTGGACACATAGTGTGGAAAAGCCCCCAGAGCAGCTACTTGGAGGTGACCAGCAAGAGGGTGGGCACTGAGACTGGCCACTCTTGAGGGGGTTTATGGGCACATCTCTCTGGGGCAGTGAATGCTAGGCAGTACCTGAGTCTGGAGACACGAGGACAGAAGTGGGTCAGCCAGGCATGGCGCCTACACCAGTAATCTCATCCCAAACTTGAGAGGCAGAGGCACTTGGCCAGACATCTGAGAGGAGCGCCTCAACAGACTGACAGGGTGGGACAAGAAGGGGACATCGGTGGGGTTGGGGATTCAGCTTGCCTAGCAAGCGCAAGGCCCTGGGTTGGTCCCCAGCTCCAAAAAAAAAGAAAAAAAAAAAAAAAAAAAAAAAAAAGAAGGGGACATCAGCATGCTCGCCTGTCATAGTTGCTGCCTTGGGGTTCAAGGACAAGGACTGAACAGTGACAAGTGGGCATGACCTTCAAGGGACACAGCTTGCTGGAATGGAGAGGACAGAGCATGCCCAGATGAGGAGCTGAGAATGGATGGAAAGACTTCTGTTTTTATAAGTAATTACGATACATCATAGGCACAGAAGACATTAAAGGTCTAAGAAACAAAGTAAATGACACACAGTGGCATATGAACAAAATTTCTGTCCTACTTTTCCATTGCTCTGATAAAATGCCCTGACAAAAAGGGGAAAAAGGATTTGTTTCATTTTAGCCCAGGTTCCAGATTTCCAGGTTCCTGTCCGTTTTCCCGGGAAAGTCAAGGCAGCAACTAGTTGCCTTGGTGACCCTGCCTCAAAGGAGGTGCAAAGTGTTCCTGAGGATTACACTTAAGGTTTTTCTTTTAACCTAAACACACACACACACACACACACACACACACACACACACACACACACACACAAGACAGAGGGGAAAACCTAGATAGAAACTTCAAGGCTTGGTTAGTTGGTTGTTAAAGACAGTCTGTGTAGCCCAGGCTGGACTATAAATCATAGCACTTTTGCCTCATCTTCCCAAAAGTTAGGATGGCAGGCGTGAGCCAACACACTCCCTCTCCCATGAGGTCTTCCTTTATGCTCTGCCCTCTGCAGTGCTCTGGAAGACCCCATTATTACGGGTGGTGGTGATGGCAGTGTAGATGAGTATTTGTGACCCTGAATGTGCATATGTATCAGAGGACAACTTTTGGGAGTCAGTTCTTCTCTGAGGGATCCTGAGATTGAATTCAGATTGTCAGGCTGGCACCGCAAGTGCTTCTAGCAGTTGAGCCACCTTGACCACCCTGTAATATTCGTTTAAACTGCTTCATGATAGTACCAAAATGGCTGCTGGAGTACCAGACAGCACAAACAGATGCCAGCACCCTAGAGCAGTAAACACAGCTTCCTTATAGAAAGAAGGGGACATTTGAGAAAGCGAAGTTGGGCTGTGGTGAGCACCCACAGTCCCAGCACTCAGGAAGGGGAGGCAGGAAGATCAGAAGTTCAGGGTCAGTCTCAAGTGTAAGTCAAGTTCAGGAGGTCAGCCTGGACTACATCAGAGCCTGCCTAATCACACAACAAAAGGCTGCCAGTAGGAATGGGATGCGTCTCAGTGGCAGAAGGCCTTCCTAGGATGCTGAGGGCCCTGGGTGTGACAGGAACACTGAACACTGCAGCTGCATTAAGTCCCTTGTAAGGACAACGAAAAGTTCTCAGGAGGGTCTCCTGTCCTTTTACCAGACCTGTGGCGTAGAACCACTGAACTGATCTCTCGGTATTTGATTGATGGGGTCGTGTGAGAGCCAAGGGTTCTTCTATTTAAAGGACTGAAAAAAAAAATCCTGGCACATGTGTGCTATATAAATATTTGCTATTATTATCTCACGGCAGGAACTGCATCACATTCCTGGGTCTAACCAAGACCCACCCACCAGGGCTGGAGAGGAACTAAAGGCTGAGTGCGGAAAGGAGAATGGGAAAAAATAGAAGAAGTCAACAGGGAAAACCGTGGAGTGGTTAGAGAGTAGCCATTAGTTGGCCAACAGAATCTGCCATGTGCATGTTCCAAAAAGGGAGGAAAAAAGGCTAATCAGTTTCAACACGTGAACTCAGTACTATTTGTATAAGTTCTATTCTTTTAAACACTTTGTTTGGAGATAATCTCAGGTTTACAGAGTCTGTTTTGTTTTATTTTCGAGACAGGGTTTTTCCTATGTAACAGCCCTGGCTATCCTGGAACTTGCTTTGTAGATCAGGCTGGCCTTGAACTCACAGATATCTACCTGCCTCTCTCCCCCAAGGCATGCACCACCTCAGCCAGCAGCAGAGTATTTTTGAAAAAGTACAGGAGATCCTGTACTTGTTATCGGGTTTTCTAAAATGCCCACATTTTTCTATAAAAATAGTACAAAAGCCAGGAAATTAGCATTGACCGAGTCTAGCAATTCATATATAGTCTGTTCCCAGGTGAGTTTAGGTCCCTTTATACATCTTTGGGGAAGATTCTATTGAGCAGAATTACTTTTTTTTTCTTTTGTTTGTTTCTGGGGTCAGAGTCGAGGGCCTTCCTCGTATTAAGCATGTGCTCTTGCTACTGAACTATGCCCCTGAACTAATACGACAGTAGAATTTTTTCTTTCTTTTTCTTTTCTGTGTATGTGTGTGGTATGACGGTACGTTCATGTGTCTGTACAGGTGTATGTGTATGTGTGTACACATGCTGAGCCATCTCCAAAGCTGTATTTTTAATTAATGAATGGATTGATGTATTCGCGTATGTATGCAGACTAGGGGTTGGTAAGGCCTTGTATGTGCTAGGCTTTTTTTTTTTTTTTTTTTTTTTTTTTTTGTGTGTGTGCTAGGCTTTACCACTGAACTACATCCCTAGCCCTGCAGGGATTTCGTTTGTTTGTTTCTGGTTTTTCAAGGCAGGGTTTCCCTGTGTAGCTCTGGCTGTCCTGGAACTCACTCTGTAGACCAGCCTGGCCTCGAACTCACCGAGATTTGCCTGCCTCTGCCTCCTGAGGGTTGAGATTAAAGGCATGCAGCACTACCACCTGAGTAGTCTTGAGAGAACTTTTTATTGTTGTTTTACGTAGGGCAGAGCCTTGAACTTTGAGATCCTCGTGCCTCAACTTCCCGAGTGTTGCAATTATGTCATGCACCACTGCAGTCGACTTTTGAGGGGAACTTTTACTTGAATTTGCTCTTCGGGTGAGAAAAGCAGATGCTATGAGTACCACTGTTTAAACATGTGCAGGAGGGTCATGGCACTCCCTTTGAGGAGTCTCTTGAAACCATCACAGCGTAGAGGGCCGAGCAGCCGCAGAGCTTGTGCTCTTGAAGGACATTTGCTGAAGGCAAAGGAAATGAAGTTGGGGCTGGTGTTCAGAATGACAGTTGTTGAGTGGTGAGGCCATAATGGGAACACTGCAGCCTGACACTTCCTGCCACCTGCGGATGTCATGAGAGGAGACAGGAATAGACACTTGAGAACTGTGCTTAATCAGAGAGCCAGCAATCAGAGAAGAGAGTGGATTAACATCCTGGAAACCTGTCATCCTCCAATCCACAGCCAGCAGATTCTATAGGAAGAAAGAGTGTGGTTGCTTGTTTCTGTTTGTCTTCTCAGCTTGACACAGCTAGGGTCCTCTAGGAAGAGGGGACCTCAAATGAGAAAGTGCCCCCATTACAGGCAAATCTGTAGGATATTTTCTTGATTATTGCCTGACATGGGAAGGCCCAGTCCCCTATAGGTGGCACCACCACCCCTGTACCAATGGCCCTGGGAGGTATAAGAAAGCTGAGCAAGCCAGGAAGCCACCCCTGCACAGCCCTGCTTCAGATGCCTGCCTTGAGTCGCTGCCCTCACTTCGTTGGCAAGATGAAATACATCCTTCCCTCCCCAAGTTGCTTTTGGTCTGTCACAACTATTACGGGGGTGAAGGCTGTCAGATGTCCGGTATCTTGTTCTTCCCCCTCAGGTCAGGTGGCTAGCCCCAGTTTTGAGGCTCATAGTATCTGCACTTGTCTGCTTATCTTCCTCTGCACACCTCCCTCATTCTGAGCACGTTTGGGCTCAGGCACTTGGACCTCCAAGTCAAGCCAGTTTTTGCTGGTATCAGCCTTGAACTCTTCCCGGGCCATCGGGGCTGGGAGGGGATCAACTGAGAATGAGCAAACCATTAATACAGTGGGAAAGACACACACACATGCTGGCTCCTCTTTATGATCTGGAGTACAAGAATGCTAGGCCGATTAGGTATCTATACCAAGTTAGTATTAGCATGGTGATCTGCTGGGATCTGGGACCACCAGTTTGCCCAAGAAGCAGTAAAAAGAAAAATGGTAAGCCAAAACCTTTGTGCTGGTGGGGAAGAGTGCAGCCCTGCAAAGCCCAGAGCTGTGACAGGGCAGAAGCTACCAGTTGGTTCCTCTGCAGAAGGCAGGTCAGAGGTTGGCCAGGAAAACATGAAGCAGATTAAGTCAAGACACCGAAGCAGGTGAGATGAGGCAAGGACATCCCTCCAAGCAAACCAAACTTTCAGAATATGCAACACAAAGGCTCAGAGGGAGGTCATTGTGGGCTCTGTTATCTCTGGATGACTGAGAAGCTAAGGGGCTGGCGAGAGTGTCCCAGCCACCCACTGCATTGGGTCAAGGTTTCTAAACCAGATTGACTTTGCCACCTGGTCCAATAAGATATCCCTATTCTTTTTGTTTGTTTGTTTGTTTGTTTTGTTCTGTTCTGTTTCGAAACAGGATTTTCTGTGCAGCCCTGGCTACCCAGGTACTTACTCCATAGTGCTTCTATGAGTGCTGTGATTAAAGGGCTACACACTATGCCAGGCTGATGTCTCTCTTCTTTAACACTGAGATGGCTCCATCTAGTGAAGCTCTTCCATGGCGTTGTTGACATCATCATTGTTACCATCATCACCAATGCTATCCTGTAAGTCACCTGAGCACCAGGCATCTAGCTGAACCATAAAGCAAAGGTGACGTCAGGCTGTCCTTCCAAGGGGCACAGCTTTGGCTGGAGGCTGCAGTAAGGAACAGGCATGAAAACGTCTACCTCTACCCCTGGAACCTGGAACCTGGAACCTGGAACCTGGAACCTTCCGTGCGTGCGTGCATGCGTGCGTGTTGTTTTTATGTGTGTGAGTTTTCTATCTGCATCTATGTCTGTGTACCACTTTCAGACCTAGTGTCTGCAAAGGCCAGAAGAAGGTGTTGGATTCTTTGGGACTGGAGGTACAGACAGTCGTGAGCTGCCGCGTGGGTGCTGGGAATCCAAGTCTGGCTCTCTGAAGAGCCATCGGTACTCTCAACCACTGAGCCATCTCTCCATCCCTGTTTTGTAGTTTGTTTGCTTGCTCATTTGCTTGTTTATTGAAACAGGGTCTTGCTATGTAGACTTGGCTAGCCTTGAACTCACAGCAATCCTCCTGCTTCAGACTTACTAGTACTGGGATTACAGGGTGTTCTACCACGCTTCGCTGCCCATTTGCTGTTGCTGTTTGGGGCATGCATTTTTTGTTTGCTTTTGAGACAGCATCTCACTGTGCAGCCCAGGCTGGCCTTGAACTCATGAACCTCTTGCCCAGCCTTCCCATTGCTGAGCTTACAGGCATGCACCATCACACAGGATCGTGCTTCAGATTATTAATGGGTCTCTCCTTGGAGAATCACAGCGACACACTTTAGCCTCTGCAGTGCTTCTGAGCTGCACCAGGGAGGAAGGATTGTGTGGCCAAAGACCTCGAGTGTGTGAGTGCTCAGAGACAGCTAGTTCTCCTGCAGCCTTCCTGATGTGGACTGTTCTGCCCTCCTATTTGGCTTCCATACAATTGTCCTGCAGGGACGGATCCCACTGGTCAGAACAAGAGAGATCCATTCTTCTCACAGTCACATTTCTCAACAGTAATACATTTCTAGTCTGCCATTCTTTCCTTCTATCATTCGCTCATTCATTCATCAAACACTTAATGCTGTCTCAGGGCCAGGCATTGTGCATCCCACCAACTCCATGGGGCTTATGTTCCAGTGGGAGAAAGTGACCGGTGAGAATCACAGACAATGTCCAGTTATAAAAAGTGAAGTCCAGGGGTTGGGGATTTAGCTCAGTGGTAGAGCGTTTGCCTAGCAAACACAAGGCCCTGGGTTCGGTCCCCAGCTCTGAAAAATAGAAAAGAAAAAAAAAAAGTGAAGTCCAAACTCTTCTGCTCCCTTCTCCTGTCTTGGCTTCTCTCCTATTGCTGTGAAGAGACACCACGACTTACAGAACCATATAACTTCAGACCGTCATGGCGGAGATGGCAGCCAGCGAGCAGGCATGGGACTGGAGCAATAGCTGAGAGCTTTCATGCTGAAACAATAACCACAAGGCAGAGAAGGAGAGGGAGAACTAACTGGGCACAATGTGAGCTTTTGGATTTTCAGAGCCCATCCACAGTGACACACCTCCTCTAAACCTTCCCAAACAGTACCACCGATGGGCCATATAGTCAAACGTGACCTCTGGGGATCATTCTCATTGAAACCACTGTAAGTAATATAATAGAATGTTGAGGGGCCAGCAGGGGCCTCTGGGAGGACCAACTATTTTTCTCTGTCCCTTACACCTTAATGAGTTTACATTTGCAGATGCTCCCTTCTCAGCCTCTGTGTTACAGTCATCTTGGGGCATACAGTTCTTTGTTGTGGTTTGTCCTAGGTATTACAGGCCCTGAAGCATCTACTTATAGATGCCATAGCATCCTCCCCACCCAGGTAGACAGAATGTAGCCACTCCCCTGCCCAAGATGTGGATTGCCTCTTAACTTCCAAGAGGAAGCAGCATGTGCAAAGGGGCTATTTCGGTTTCTTTTCCTGTTCCTGTGATAAAATGCCCCAAGAAAAGCAACTCAAGGGAGAAAATGGGTTTTGTTTTGGTTTTGAGACAAAGTCTCAACTTCGTATCCCTGGCTGGCCTAGAACTCACTACACAAACCAAGCTGGCCTCAGACTCACAGAGATCTGCCTATCTCTACCTGGGCCCAAAACCATGCAGGGGTGTCACTTTTACTCACAGGTGATGAGTACATTGCATCACGGCAAGGAAGTTAAGATAGCAGAAGCTTGCAAGCAGCCGGCCATGTTTCATCCACAGTCAGGAAGCAGGTGTCCTCGAAAACCAGGTCTCCTTTTAATACAGTTAGGATTGCAGCCTAGGGAATGGTGCTGGCATGAGTAGCACAGAGAGGTGACAGCATCTCACCTCACTTAGCCTGATGAAAACAACCCCCACAGACAAAGAGGCCCACCTCCCAGGCCAGTCTAGATCTCATCAAGTTGACAATAGAGATTAACTTGGTAGGGCCTAAGGTGACAATGGCCTTGGTGCTTTGGAGGGACCAAGCAACCAATCCAAAGTGCTAAGTGGAAGAATGCCATTCGAGGAGGTTGAAAACATAGGCTCAGCTATGGAGCGGAGGCCCTGTGGGCTGTGGATGGGACTTTGACATTTCAAAGAACATTTAGTAAGTATTTAATATGCAGGTGGCACCGTGCCATGCACTGGCAGGCTGAAGATGAATACATTAAATTGTAGTCTCCACTCTGAAGGATAGCGAAGTCTGAAACTGCATGTTGATACAGTGAGCAAGTGGAAGGGCTCAGCAGTGTCCTACCAAAGGGTACTGAATGCACAAGTGTGTGCTTGCATAGGCGAGCACATGAGATCTGAATCTATGGAACAAAGAATGAACAGACTCCAGGCAGAACACAGCGTATACAAAGGCACCGGAGTGCAAAGCAATTGGTAAGTTCCAGAAGCTGTGCGTAGTTAGGTATTACAGGGCAGAATGCAGGAAGGGAGTGAATGGCATCTAGCTTGCTAGAACAGCAGATTCTCGTGGGACAGGGGGAGAACTACAGCAGATGTGAGGCAGTCATACACTATCTTCCAGAACAGACCAGAGTAGGAGAGGCTGGCTCCCTGAACCTGCACAGGTTTGCACAGACACTCCCCTTCACTCTCTGTCCCCAGCCCTGCTGTGACTCCAAGGATTTCATAAACAGTGTCTTGAGTTTATTATCTATAAATGAGTAGGGAGGGGTGCGTGCAAGCACCTGCTCATGGTGGGGCTGGCCCGAAGTTAAAGATTAAATTATGTCTTCTACAGGGCCATGCCTGAGCCTGCATTTCCTGTTTCAGATTACTGACTGTGTTTTAATTTCTCCATATAATACTGCTTCACAGAGCCCTCCCTGTGGCAGGCTATGTTCACCATGACCTACAGTCCTTCAATCTTGCATGTACAGCGATAGAGACATGAACTCTCCTGTTCTGGTCATGCCTTCTGTGAATTTGCTCTTTGGTCTTCCTCTCGCCCCGCAGGCCTTGGCAGCTTCAGCCCTTCCTGTGCACTGAGCAGTAAAACTTTAGGGAAGAGACAGGGCAGACGCAGGCTATAGGATGTCCTTCAAGATGTCCCAACAGAAGAGAAACTGAGTGCCTGGGGCTCACAGATTAAAGCAAGGATTGGGTGGATTGCAGTGCAGTTTAGGGAGAATTTAACCCAATGCTTGGCTTCTTGGTGGGGTGTGAGTGAAGGAGGGCGATGTACAAACTTGTACATATGAACCTCTATCTGCGCAGATGTGGGCCTGGCTATCTAGGGCTCTCAGGCTGAACACAACAGCAGGGAGGAAAGCAAGAGCATTTCCTCACCTGCTTCCCTCCGGCTGCCTCCCAGTGGGAGTGATGGTGAGCTTGACTTTGCAGAGTTTCCTTCCCTTCCTGCAGAAGGCTAGGCAAGACAGACTGCAGACAGTCCAGCCCTGGCTCCTTTGTGCCTCAATTTGGACATTGCCCCACACTTGCTCCCACACCCAGCTCTACCTCATTGACCAGAACAGCTTCTAGAACTCATTAGGAAGGCAGTAGCAATAGGGCTAGGAGACACGGATGTGGAAATCAGACTGGGCATGGAACTGAGGATGTCTGGCTGCTAGACCTGGTTCTGCCACTTATGGCCGCATAACCTTGATAAAGTCTCTGTGGATTGTGGTCTCTTTTCAGGGTGAAATGTCACATGCCCTCGACATCTAATTTGATCCACTATGTTCCGTATCAAGTCCCCTATTCTCTTCCTTATATGTATCACTGTTTCTCTTCACTTCTATGTTTGTGAGCACATAACATATACATATGCATATATATGCAATTATATTTGTTTACCCACTTAATCTCATTACTGTATTCTACAGATTAGGCTTCAGGAATGTAACACCACCACCCCCCCCACCCCACCACCACCTCACCACCACCCCTACCCTCACACCCCACCCCCCACCCCCGGTGAGGATTAAGCCCATGTTCTGGTACATGCTGCACCATCAAACTACTGCCCAGCCTGGATACAATATATTTGTGGGGTCTCAAGCACTAATAGTACTCCACAGCTTGTGAGAGTAGTTTTCTCCTTCCACCAAGTGGGTCCAAGGCTTCAGACTCACGGTGGCAGACTTGGTAGCAAGTGTTTATCCGCTAAGCTACTTCTGGCCTCTGTGTCTTTTGACTACCTGAAAACCTGACACAATGCCTTTTAATTTAGTGAATGAATAAAATGAACAGCAGAAGATCCAAAGAACTCCCGGGTGCGTTCTAGCTGATAAAGTTTAGGAGTCTAAGGTTTCTTTTCAGGAGGACCACTCCAAGGCTTCTCCCAGAGTCCTCTGCACAGGAAGAAGGAGAGCTCAGCTCCTGTCCTCTCCCAAGACTCTTTGCCTATGCAGACCCTGATTAGCAGGAGGTTAAGCCTGCTCGAGCTCCGCCTCCAGACCCATCAGTAGGGGGAGGAGCCAGTCCGTTCTTAAGCTGGGGATTCGCAGCGCGCGCCAGGCCACAGTTGGCGAGGGGCCGGGTTAGAACGCGATGTAGTGGGCGGAGCCAAGTGTCCCCGCACCCCCTAGCGCGCAGGTGCTAAGAGCCCCGCCTCTCCGCACTTGGGGCCGGGGGAGGCGGGGTCGTCGCCTAGCAACGCCGCGCCCCGCCCCCCGGGCCTGGGCCCGGCCCCCAGCATGGCTTGGCAGAGCTGGCCCGCGCCTTGGTTGTGGGTCTCGGGCTGCTGGCTGCTATTCTTCGCCTTCGTGCTGCTTCTGGGTCCCCGCAGTTGCCAAGAACGGCGGGGTTTCCGCGGCCTCCTCATGACGCGCAGCCAGCGGCTGCTCTTCCGAATCGGGTTAGTGCCCGGGCTCCGATCTGTGCAGGCTCGGGAAGGCGGGCACACTGGGAGGGAGAATGCAAGCAAAAGGGATACGGGGGATGGGGCGGGTGTGTGTGCTGGAATGTCTTGGACTAGGGGGTTCTAAACCACTGGAGCAGAAGGGTGGGGAAACGGGCTGGAGAAGCCCTTGAGTTCGTTCTGAGTTAAAAAAGCAAAGAATTGAAGGACCGAAGAATTGGGATGGGGTGGGTAGGAAAAGAGAATTAGGGGCACAGATACGAGTTGGTAGGGTAAGGGAACGCCAAGTAAGATGCTGGAGCCCATGGAGCTGAGTAAGCTGGGAGTGCGGGAACTGGTGCAGGGAAGAGCTTACCCGGCCGCAGGGCAGAGGTCAACAGATCGGTTTTAGGTGCAAGGGTAAAAGCGTGCCCCAGATGTCTAACTTTACTCTGTATGCTCCTGTGCTTCTGCACATCATCCAACACTCCAAACCTCTGGGTGGGTTGTTCTGTCCCTCGCATAGTTCAACTCTGTAGGTCAATCTAGCCCTGTCCCTTTTACCTCCTACTGCTGGCACCCAAAGCTCTCAGCTGTGAAATTTGACCCAACTGCCAGCCACGGACCTCCTGTGACTTTCCTCCAGCCAACTCTCCTTCTCTCTGCCCCTGGCAAGAGTGATAATCATCACTGTTCTGCATTCAAAAGCAGGGGGGGAAAACGGAAGACAAGCTTCTGAGGGGCTGTTGGGCAAGACTCAGACCACAGTCTAGGGAAAGTGATGTAAAGACTGGGACTCTTGGAATCTTGGTCAGTGTCCAGATTCCTGGGAAGGCCTAAGAGGGAATTTCCTTAGTTTTAGAGATGACACATGCAATTGACCCTTCCTCCCTCCCCAGGCCCCCCTGCCCCCCCTACTTTCCAAATGGCCTGGTGCTCCATTTACAGTCTCTATAAAGTAGAGATATAAAAGCTTAGTGGACTGAAAAACATTCTAGATAATGCGCTGACCAAGTCGCCATTACTTTGTGGGTTTTCTGTTTTGTTTTGTTAGTATTAGAGTCATGAGGTAGCAGAGTTTTTGTTTGTTTAGCTGGTTGGCTTGGTAGGACAGTCTCACAGTGTATCCCAGGTTGGTCTTGAATTTGTGATCCTCCGGTCTCCTAGGTGCTGTCATTACAGGTGTACACCACCACACCTCACCAACGTTTGTGGCTATCACTGTATTTTGTATCTGGATTTTGGAAGCCGGTGTGAGGTTTTATTTTGTTTGTAACTTGGTTGGTTGGTGCTGCAGAATGAACCCAGAGCCACGTAATGCTAAACATGTGCTCCCACTCATCTGCACACCCTAGTCACTAGATTTTGGGGCTGTGTGTGTGTGTATGTGTGTGTGTGTGTATGTTTATGCATGTGTATATGCCTTTGTGTATGGATGTGTATGCATGTGTGTATGGATGTGTATGCATGTGTGTATGGATGTGTATGCATGTGTGTATGGATGTTATATGCATGTGTGTATGTATGTGTATGCCTGTGTGTATGTATGTGTACGCATGTGTGTATGGATGTTATATGCATGTGTGTATGGATGTTATATGCATGTGTGTATGGATGTGTATGCATGTGTGTATGGATGTGTATGCATGTGTATGCATGTGTGTATGGATGTGTATGCATGTGTGTATGGATGTGTATGTATGTGTGCATACAACACAAAATTCCTGGGAATCATGTAGCTCTATTTAGAGAAGGGATTTTAAATCTACTTTTAGCATCCAAAATTGGTAAGCTTGAAGTCATGCAAATATCAGAGGAAGTGGAAAACAGGAGTTTCCATGAGGAACTAGAATCAGAATTCCTAAGATCAGAACACCAATAATTGCATTATCAAAACCACAAGAGTCTGACTATTCCTAGACTTGAGATTTGGGAGCTTTTCAAAACCCTAAAGTTTAATTTCTTTCTTTTTTTTTTTTTTTTCTTTTCTTTTTTTTTCGGAGCTGGGGACAGAACCCAGGGCCTTGCGCTTGCTATGCAAGTGCTCGACCACTGAGCTAAATCCCCAACCCCAAAGTTTAATTTGTTGATGGAGCTTCTTTATATAATTCTTTTGGGGTAGGGGGAGTATTTGGGGTTGAGATAGGACCTTTATATCCCAGGCTGGCCTCAAACTTGCAGCCATCCTGCCTTAGCTCCAGGCTTGATTACAGGCACACAGTACTACGCCGGTTAGAACTCAGTGGTTCTGGGCTGGAGAGAGGGCTCAGCCGTTTAGAGGACTGGCTGCTCTTGCAGAGAACTCAAGCTCAGTTCCTAGAGCCCACGTGGTAGCTGCTCAAAACTGCCCATAACTACTGTTCCAAGGCCTCTAACATCCACTTCTGACCTCTTTTGAGGGCACCAGACACAACCATGCCGCACGGATACACATGCAGGCAGAACACCCATAAACAAATAATAAATCTAAAACAAAATTTTGTTTTTTACAGAATTCAGTTGTTCCATAGGGCTTTCCTTTGTCTAGATTTCCAGATTGCCATAGAATCAACTTTCCAAATTTGCAGAGCAGAAGGGTGTGCCTGGAATAGGATTTCCAGACCCTGCTGTGCTGGGATTGGAAACAATTAGTCTAGTCCCTTGAGGGGAGACATTGCTAACCTTCCGAGTGGGGCCGGGATACTAGCAGGAAACATGTGTCAATGTGTAGGAAGGGTGGACACGGGCCCATCCCTACTCCATAAACTGAAGGTATGGCCAGGAGGACCACAGTTAGAGCATTTTGTTGGGGCTGGAAAGCAGGTAATGGAATTCCTCAGCAATTCACAGACAGGAACTGTTCATGTTATCATTAGTCATGGTAATTCCACAAAAGGCTTTCGTCAATAGCCACTATTATCTGGGGATGAGAATAACTAGGCTCAGCTGAGGGTAGATCCAACAGACATGGGCTGACATTAGGCACTTGCACTGGGGACTCTGAGAACCAGGGAAGAGAGTAGCTCAGCAAGCAGTAGACAGCGTGGCTGGGCAAGTCACCTTTGAATTCTGGCTCTGCTGCATATTGACCATGTGGCCTTGGGCAGATATTCTTTCTGAACCTGGTTCGTTTGTACCTTCAGAATGGGAAGGGGTGTTAGTGTCTGCCTTTTGGGGCTGCTGTGTAGGACTCTTGAACCCACATGTAAAGGAAAGGAGAGCATTGTTTGTGTGGTAGCCTGTGATGGGCAGGAGGGAGATGCATGTCCTCCTTAAATTCTCTCACAACCGTCTTCTAAGTGTATCCAGCCATGGCTGGGAAATGCCGTGTGTGTGTGTGTGTGTGTGTGTGTGTGTGTGTGTGTGTGTGTGTGTGTGTGTGTGTGTGTCTCATTCTATAGTACCTCACTGCCCTGGGTCAGGACTGTGTGGTCACACTGGGGAACAGGATCTGACCAGTGTTCTCTACTGCTGACCTACAGAATGAGGCAATAACTGTCTGAACTCCCACAGCAGGGAATATAGCACTTTAGTCTTCCGTGTAAGTGTGTGTGTGTGTGTGTGTGTGTGTGTGTGCGCGCGCGCGCACATGCAATTTAATATTTTCAAAAGTACCTTTTTTAAAAAGAGAAAGATCTCCTAGACTAAGGGTGCAGCCCTGTAGTAGGCTGCTTCTGTAATATTTGCAAGACTTGACAGCCATTATGTAGACGGTTAGGTAGGAGACAGGACCTTGTGAACAGATGTGAACTGGGGTCCAAACTGTGGCAGAGATAGGACACAGCAAGCTCCAAGGAGCCTGTGATCAGGGGACTAAGACTATTTCATATGGGTCCCCTGCTCCAGCCTCAGTTTCCCTTTTGTCCCTTTGCCTCCTCAGGGCATTAGAGAGGGCTTGGCAGAGCAGAGCTCTGTGGAGGGTATGTATGTGTACGCATGTGTGTATGGATGTTATATGCACGTGTGTATGGATGTTATATGCATCCATGTTAATTCCAGGCAGGTAGAGCATGAGGCTGGATTCTTGCCGCACTGAGGGTTACCCGAGGTGGGCAGTAGCTGGCCTCTGCTGATGTCCAGTCTTAGCTGGCCAAGTCTCTGTTTCTTATACACAAGAGATCTTTTACTTTCGTTTGGGGGTTTGATGGTTGTGAGTCCCCCTACTAAGGGTGCTAGGAACTAAACTCCAGTCTTCTGGACAAGCAGCAAACACTCTTTTTTTTTTTTTTTTAATTGTTTTATTTTATGTACACTGTTGTTTTGCCTGCCTTTATGTCTGTATGAGGGTGTCGGACCCCCTGGAACTGGAATTACAGACAGCCTTGAGCTGCTATGTTGAAAGCAGAAAGTGCCCTTAACTACTGAGCCATCTCTCCAGCACCCCTGGAGATCTTTCTTGGCCCTTGTTCCAGCCATGTGATAAGATTGATGTCCTAGATGAACCTTACTTTTACCATTTCCGAAAGAGGAAACCTCTTGTCTGGGCCAATAGGGTCCACTGACCCAAGGTGCAGGATGGCAAAAGCCCTAACATGGGGATCCTTGAGGAAAAATCCTCTTGTTTGTGGCCTCGATGAAGACCGGGCATTGTGAGCTGGGCTGTCAGAGACATAGCTGGCAGGATCCCTAAGCAATCCCAATTAGAATTGCTGATTTAAATCAGACACAGGAGCCACATAGATAACTAAGGTTTCAAGTCAGATGACTGAAGGTCATGACTCCTACAAGTCCTCTGAACTCCACATAGGAGCAGGCACACACACCATAAATGTAATAAATCAAGAAACAGCTAGGCAGTGGTGGCTCATGCCTTTGATCCCAGGGCTGGAGAGGCAGAGGCAGGCAGATCTCTGAGTTCAAGGCCAACTTGGTCCATAGTTTTAGGACAGCCAGGACTACACAGAGAAACTGTCTTGAAAAACCAACAAAAACAAAACAAAAACCAAAAACCCAGAAACACGTCACCTCTTCTCTCAGATCCCTCTGTTGGTATCTCCTCTCTCTCTCAAAGGCAGAGTTGGCTCTCTGTGCCCTGCCCACCCCTCAACTGCAGGAACTACTTTACCGTTTGCCAAACACTGCCAGCCAGTCCTTCCTCCCAACCCTTCTATCCCTGTCCAGATTTCACTGTGTTCCAGAGGCCCTGCTCCATGTTGTGACGACCCCACCTGAGCACAGCAGTGTCCCCAGCCCTGCCCCAAGCGCCATGTCCTCTATGAAGCTGGCTTAGCCTCCTTAGCCCAAATTCACCTTTGCCTCCCTTGGGCCTGGCCGAGTCATCCTCCTTAGAGTTTTTAGAATGTTCAGTGTGTTCTCCTCTCCTGGGCTCAGGCTGCTGCAGCTCTGGATCCCCAGCTGGGCTCCCACAGGCTTGCCCAGAGAGCAGGGTTCTGTCAAAAGGGCCTGTGCTGAAAATGAGTGACAGAGGAGAGAACCAATGGAAGTGAACCCAAGAGCGTAGGCAAGGCAGGTGGCCTTCTGGCAGAGGCTGCATTTCTAATGTGTTCCTCACCTTGCCTGAGCACTCCTGGGGTCATACGGTCTCCTACAAAAGATGGCTGTGGTCTGCAGAGGACTGCAAAGACTGGGAAGGCTGAGAAAACCCAGACGAGAGGCTCAGACTTTGCATGCCCTGGCCTCTCCTGGGCATGTGGAAGTGATCTCCAGGCACATTCAGCTGCCTCATTAGCTTGGTTTTTGTTCCCACCCCCACCCCCCCACCCCGTACCCCAAGAAAGCACACATCAGGGAGTGACTGTTCCCATGGCCTTAAGCCAGCCCTGCTCAACAGAACCCTGTGACCTGCTGGCCCTCCAGGTCTAGACTTTCAGACCTCAGCCATTCCAAGTTTGTTATTAGGTGTGTCCCATCACTGGTCACATGCAAGCCTGGACAAGCTGAGTCTTGGTCACAAATACCCATCGTGACCACCAGCCTCACACCCTGGGCCAGCCTCTCCACCCTGGACCAGCCTTACCACCCTGAGCCTGCCTCGGGTTACAGTAATGTCTTAAGTCTCATTGTACTCAGGGAGCCCACGTATAGGGAGCACCTAAGCTGGGAAGGAGGTAAGGGAGGTGACCCTGGCTGCCATAAGTTCTGGGGCTACAGAATGCCCTTTATCTTGCACCCTTCTGTCCATTCTGGCCTGAGACAGGACCCAGGCTTGACAGCCTTCCAGCTTCCTTCAGGGCTGCCCTGGAGAAGAGGAGCGGGAAGAAGAACCAGCATTGTGTCTTTTCTACTGTGCACCAGAAGAGGGGCTGGGGGAGGGGATGTCATCTTACTGTCAGCTGTCCCCATGGCTTCCCTGACCTTAGGCTGGCCTCAGATAACAGAAGCCACGCCCTGGCTCAGCGGGGCAAGGGATGATGGGTGCACTGTGAGCCCAAACTAGGAGGCTGGCTCTGTTTCCAGCCCTAAGCCCCAGGAAGGGCTCGGGGAGGACTGTAGTTCAGCAGCGGCCCCACACTGTCTCCCACCTGGGCCCCAGGGGACCAATTATGAAACTTTATTTTCTCTCTGATGTGGTTATGGTGGGTAGAAATGCTCTTCCAGGCTGAGTCAGATTTCGAGACTGGGGAAAGATTTAGCTTAGCAGGAGAGTGCATGCCTAAGCATGTGCTGTCCTAGTTCTACTCTAGCACTGCAGACTGTAGGGGGAGCTAGAAGAAGTCAGAATCTTTCCTCCTCCTCCTCCTCTCCCTCCTCCTCTTCTTCCTCCTCCTCCTCCTCATCTCCCTCCTCCTCATCTCCCTCCTCCTCCTCTTCCTCCTGCTCCTCCTCCTCTTCTTTTTCTTCTTCTGTTGTTGTTGTTGTTGTCATGGGGGGGAGGGGTTGGTGTTATGGTTATTGTTGTTTTGAGACAAGTTCTCACTCTGTATTTCTGGCCATAGAGGTGCACCCGCCCCTGCTTCCCAAGTGCTGGTATTGAAGGCTACGACATCTGTTCCAAGAGGTCAAAATCTTAATGTGTACTGGACACCCAACCTTAGTATTTGTTCTGGTATATCGCTGTGAGTGCTGTCCTAGATCCCAACTTGCCAGCTGTGCCTGGGGACCCCATGCAGAGTGTGGCTGTCAGGGTCACCCTATTAATCACATGGATGTTTAGAATTGTTGAACAAAAAGGTTCAGGATGGGTTGGGGATTTAGCTCAGTGGTAGAGCGGTAGCTAGTGGTAGAGCAAATGCAAGGCCCTGGGTTCGGTCCCCAGCTCTGAAAAAAAAAAAAAAAAAAAAGAGAGAACAGGCTGCAGAGTAAGTTCCTCCTTTGTGCATCCCTCGGAGTAACTGAAGAAGCCAGGGGCAGTGGGCTGGGGTGTAGCTCAGTGGTTGACTGCTTGCCTTTCATGCATCGGGCCCTGGGTTGCATCCTCAAGCCTTTGCATGGAGACATGGCATCCCAGTCACGTTGGCTGTGGGACACAGCTTTTACAGTGAGTCTTCACAGTGTCCCCTCCAGTCCCTGCCCCTTCAACATTCTCCTCTCCCTCTGGCTACCAAGGCATCTATGAATCAATCACTGGCCTGCTAACACCCCACTCCAGGAATCATAGAGCCTTACTTTTGGAAATCCCTGGGCCAGGTGTCCCATCCTGACACCCCAGGGCTCTCTGTCCTCTCTACAGTTGAGTGCAAAACATTTGCCATAAACTGGTTCATGTAGAAGACACAGAGCAATTACCAGATCTCAAAGTCCCTGAGGCCAGATCCTGGGCCATGGACCCAGCTCTGTGTAATCACCCTGACCTATCATTTCCCTCCATAAAGGCCCCCAGAGGAATCGGGGAGGGTTTTAGCCATTGAATGGGCTGCCAGTCAACATTCTAGGGAGATTTCTCTATCCACTGGCCCCTGTCGTATGATCTGACCAAGCAAGGTCCCCCTCCACACGTCCAGCCTCCGTTTCCTATCTGTATGATGAGGGTGTGACAGCTGTCGAAGACTTGGGGTGCGCTGAGATGATCCATGGGAAGCACCGAGCTCACTCAGTGCTTGCCCTCAGGCTTAGGCAAGAAAAGCTATGGCACTGGAAATTGTTAAAGATGAGGCGTGAGCTCCAGGGAGGAGCCAGCACCCTGACCCCATGGACCCCTTGTGGCCAACTGTCCAGCGTTCCTTCCCTTTTCTCACACTCTTCTGTCCCCCTCTCCCTTCTGGCCCTGGATGCAGCCTACATGGCAAGCAGCTTTAGGATTCTATGTCTTGTGACACAACCCCCACCCATGCCATTGAATCTGGGTGACCTGCTTGGCAGAACACCCTGCTCGTCCAGGTCTGTGGGGGTAGTAGGGCAAGAGGAGGGTGCAAAGGTGGAAAGAACTTAAGTTGAGCAAGCCACCACCATCAGGCTTGCTGGGCCTGCCAGGCCTGGCCTCGCCTGGGACCCGTCTTGCCAGGCACTGTGGCAGGCACTGTGCCAGGCACATGCCTAGCCCCTCCCCAGCCTTTCCTAATCTCTGCTAGCCTTTCCTGAATGCCACTTGCTATGCCATGCCAGTGCAGGGAGGAGGGAAACAGGAGTCCAAGAAAGTCACACAAGGGGCAGGTGGGAGCCTGCTAGCCTCAGGCAGGTACTGCCCAATGAGGGCACCAAGGAATCCATAGGCACCAGGTCTGGGGAGCTGGGATGGCTGTGTGTCCCAGATGGAGCAGAGGGAAGTTGTCTGATGATATCATCAGTGGCTGCAAAGCCTAGGAGATAAGAGTGGCCTAAGCCCTGAATGGCATAGTTAGTACCTCAGTAAGTAGAGAAGCCTGAGAGACAAGGAAAGGAAGAAGAGGAGGAAGAAAAAGAGAAGAAGGTTTTTTTTTTTTTTTTTTTTTTTTTCATTCCTTTCTAGAAAGCTACCAGAGCAGAGGCCAGGGGGAGCACAGAGCTATTTCTGTGTTGTTGATCCTTTGAAAGAGAGAGGGCTAAAGGAGGGGCGTTCATAGGCCCTGTGACTGTGACGCTCTGACGACTAGTGGTACCCAGGAAGGAATTGTGCTCAGCATCAGAGCCGTGCAGTATCACTGTGGTGGCAGTGGGGGTGGGGGTGCCAGGCCTGGGGAGAGTGTCCCAGCACAACCAGGACATCAGCCCGCCTCCAGCCCAGGCCCTGCTTCCTCCACCCTGATTGGCCTGACACTGTAGGCTCCCTTCCCCTTGGGCTGCCAACCTGCAGGGTACCACCCAGACTGCTGCTATCTGCTTTGCCAGCATCTTCTTTCCCTGGATCTCTCCGTGGTCTCTTCCTGCCCGCTCACTGTCTCCTGTTCTCTGGCCCTTCGCCCCACCCTCACCCCACCCACAAGCCTCCTGGCAAAATTCTTAGAACACGGCACATTGGTTCTTTACTACCCAAAACACCTCACCACACGCTCCACCTCTCAGTTTCCCATTGCCTGAGACTCCTGTTGCAGTCTCCTGGCTGAGAGGACAGACAGATCTCGGTTCTCTGAGAGGACAGACAGATCTCGGTTCTTTGGCATGCAGTCGGGTCCCTTCCCTTCCAATGGCTCAAGCCAGCTCGTTGGCCGGGAGTTAACGATTCATTGTCCTCCAGTTCAGTGCATGTGAGTTCCCGTTTTTGCCACAACAGGGAGCCTTTGGCTTTGTTCTGTGCTATCTCCATGGTGTCCAGCAAGCACAGAAAATATTTTCCAAATAAAATGAGCCCAAGAGACTGGCCTCCTGTCCATGGCCCCTGCACCCACAGATCCTGCCTTTTGTTAATGTCACGAACCCACAGCACATACATTAGCATTGGACAAGGAAGACAACACATGTCTCAGTTCCTCACAGATGTAGGCCATCTTGCCCCGGCTGCTGTGTCAGCATCTGACAGTTAGGAAAGGAAGTGGTGATCTCGAAACCCCTTCTACCACATCCGGTCCTGACTGGGTACTTTCCATGTGTTCTCTTACTTCGTGCCACCTAACCTTTATGTGGTCCCGTCAGGGCATCACGGTTAGGCCAAGGACATAGGGCAACAGGAGCCCTGCTACTGCAGGACCCATGACTGCTGCACTTTCTGAGTGAGAAGAGGAGAGGTGACAGACTGATGCTCTATACAGGAGAGGGTAATTGTATTCATTGTTTAACTTTTCCATTTGATACAGTCTTAGATCAAAGTTCCATGTACGCCTAGCCCAGCCCATGATTACAGCACAGTTCTCAACAGCAACAAATTCATATCCTCGAGAGACTGTCAACACCATCAGACCGTATTCAGATGTCGCCAGCTGTCTCACCTATGCACTAACGCCTTTTCTCATCCTGATTCTGATCAAGGATCCTGCACTGTTCAGCCTTCCCCAGGCCTAAACAGTTCCTCAGCCTGTCTGATGTTGAGCACTGGCCGGTGTTTTACAGAAGGTTCCTCCACCTGGGTTTGCCTGAGGTTTCTGTCATGAATAAATTATGGTTGTGCCTTCCTCCATGGTCAGATATCTATTGTTACAGCTGAGATTAGCATTGGTTTTTTTTCCTCCGCTGCGCTGGACCGGAATATGTGTTTGCAAGCTGGGCAAGGGCCTTGCTGCTCACCGTAACTTTGCTTGGCCCACCCTTTATGAACAGGATGGGCTGTTTTCCTGGTCTACTCTATCTATGACATCTTTGTTTATTCTCTGTGTGGACACATGTGCTATAGTGCTTGGGTAGAGATCGGAGGACAACTTGCAGAAGTTCCCACCTTCCACTGTCGGGGATCAGTAGTCAGGCTTGGCCTCAAGCACCTTTCCTGGCTGAGCTGTCTCGGTTGCCTGGTCTACTGCATTTGATACGGCAGCTCTGTCCTTCCTGTCCTCTGCTTTCAACAGGTCCCTAGTTTATCATCGCATCTCTAGACGATCTGCTTCAGGAGTAATGACTGTCTGGTGCAGTGCACACAGCACCTGACCAGTCCAGAGATCAGTGAATATGGCCGGAAAAGTGAAAGTCTAAAGGATTAAAGCTGAGTTACAAAAGAAACCAAAAGTATAGTGCCTATAAAAAAAAAAAATGGACATCGGGACTGGAGAGATGGCTCAGTGGTTAAGAGCACTGGCTGCTCTTCCAGAGGTCCTGAGTTCAGTTCCCAGAAACCACATGGTGGCTCACAACCATCTGTAATGGGATCTGATGCCCTCTTCTGGTGTGTCTGAGGACAGCTATACATGGAAGGAAGGCAGGAAGGAAGGAAGGAAGGAAGGAAGGAAGGAAGGAAGGAAGGAAGGCAGGAAGGAAGGAAGGGAGGGGAAGGAAGGAGGGAGGGAGGGAGGAAGATATCTTTTTTTGGGGTTGGGGATTTAGCTCAGCGGTAGAGCGCTTGCCTAGCAAACACAAGGCCCTGGGTTCGGTCCCCAGCTCCAAAAAAAAAAAAAATCTTTTTTTTAAAAAATGGACATAAAATGCAGAAGTCAGAGCTTCTCTTGGCATGCCAGAATTGTCAGGGCTGGGAGGGGCATGGGCAGAAGTTGGCTAGGCTACCGCTGAACCCTCACTGCCTAACTCTGAGGACCTGCCCCCGGGTTTGTCCAAACTTTGCAAATGAAGCATCTAGTATTTCTTTAAAGGGCTGGGGAGAGTCTGTCCTTTATACGCACTGAGAGATTTAGGGTCCGCCCTCCATGCACTCTCAGTTTCCCAAGCCTAGGATGCTGTCCGTTTTCTGTCTGGTTTGATAGAGATCCCAGGTACTCAGTGCCCACTCACACTGTGCCTGTCCCAGCCTGTCTCACGCACAGCAAGGGCCCAAGCCTGTTCCTTCCCATCCTCAAAGGGCTAGATACATGATCTATCCTGCCCAGTAATGCAAGGCGAGGTGGTACAGACCATGACCCAGCACTTGGGAGTGGATGGCAGGAAGATCATGAATTCAAGGTCGTTACTGGCAACATAGCAAGTTTGAGGATAGCCCGGGCTATGCAAGGACCTGTCCCAAGCAAACAATGATACCTAAATAAATAGGTAACTAAATTAACTAGTTAAAATAAAGCCACTTGTTCAAACAGGAAAAAGTATTATTCAGGGTACAAATATAATTAGGCCAGCTTGGTTGTGTACACTTGCACCGCAGCACTGAGACAGAGGCGAGAGGGTCTTAAGTTCGAGGACACCTTGGGCCATACAGCCAAGCTCTGGGGAATGGGGGAGCAGGGAAAGCAATAAAATCCAAAGTGTTTCCATTCTTCCATCACTCCTTCCACTTGTGTTTTCAATTTGCTATTTAATGTCATTCTAAATACAGAAAAGTAAAGCCACGCACAGTGACGCTCTGATTACAGCATTTGGAGGGCAGATGTGGGAGGACCAGGGCCAGCCAGTTAGTTCACAGCTACATAGTGACGATCTACAAATGAAGTTCAGACCAGGATACAAAATAAGGCCCCCTGAGGAAGGAAGGAAGGAAGGAAGGAAGGAAGGAAGGAAGGAAGGAAGGAAGGAAAGGAAGGAGGAAGGAATGAAAAGGAAGGAAGAAGGAAGGAGGGGAGGAGGAGGAGGGAGGAGGAAAGAAAGGAAGAAAGGAAGAAAGAAAGGAGAAATGAAAATGTAAATAATAAGAATTTTTCCATTCGTTTTTATATTGCACAATGCCAGTCTTTCTTGTTTGTGGTGCTGAACACTGAACCCAGTACTCGTACATACTGGGTAAGAGTTCTACCACTAAGCTACATTTCCAGCCCTTGTTTGTTTGTTTGTTTGTTTGAGACAGGAATCACCTTCAGAATATAAATTTATTATATGACAAGATCTGTCTCATAAATTTTTTTAAAGACTTTCAAAATCAGGTCATTAGGAATCCGAGGAAGTGGTGTTGACGTGCTGAGCCCGAGGGGCCCTTCTGAACTGGGCCCTCGATGGCCTCACAGGGCTCACGCTTTGTTTGGAGAACTCTGGCGTCCTGAACTAGATATAGCTGGGATGGCAGTCGGGCAAGGGTCAGGCCCTCCAGCCTCACCTCTGGCTGCTCCTCTATTGGCTAAGTAGCCACAGAATTCTCTATTTGTTTGCGCAAACCTGCTGTCTGCCACCTTTGGGCCGCAGACTGTTGCTTCTTCTATTCCGGTGGCTTCCAAAGTTGGTCTCTGGACCACCAGCAGCAGCAGTAGCACCTGAAATGGCTAAAAATGTAATTGCCAGGGTTGAGATGTAGCCCGTTTGGTAGTGTTTGCTTAGTGAGCATGAAGCCATGGGAGCCACCCCTGGCACCGTAGGAAGCAGGTATGGTAACCCACACCTGCAGTCTCAGCAGTTGAGAGGTAGAGAGCCTGCAGGGTTGGAGAACATGGTCACCCTTGACTACCTGGTGAGTGTGAGGGTAGCCTGGGCTACATGAATCTAAGTAACGAGCAAAACAAAAAACTGGTGGTGGTAAAGTGCTTGACTAAGTGTGTCTGGGGAAAGTGATCCTAGAGATGTAAGGCCTACAGACATGGACGAGGATTAGCCTACCCCGTACCGTCTGCCCTGCAGGTACAGCCTGTACACCCGGACCTGGCTTGGGTACCTCTTCTACCGACAGCAGCTCCGGAGGGCTCGGAATCGCTTTCCCAAAGGCCACTCCAAAACTCAGCCCAGACTCTTCAATGGTAAGCCCTGGCTGCCCCTGGCCAGCACCCCACCTTGCTCCCTATGCTCGCCCCCCTGCACTCCCCTTCTTCTCCCCCTTACCCTTTCCGTGGCTTCCACACCACCCCAGCCTCTCTGTCCGCCTCTCCCAGGAGTGAAGGTGCTTCCCATCCCTGTCCTCTCGGACAACTACAGCTACCTCATCATCGACACCCAGGCTGGGCTGGCAGTGGCTGTGGACCCCTCAGACCCGAGGGCTGTGCAGGTGAGGGGAGCGGGAGTAGGGGTGCTGGGAGTCACTGCAGGGGACTGTCAGCTTCTCCTGCCAGTCTGAGGTTGGTCCTGGTTCCCCTGACTATGGGCTGCACTGCATATGGGTGGGCACCCATCTCTCACATAGAAACGGCACCCACCCCCCATAGAGCACAGGGAAGAGTGGGCGTCCTAGGCATGCAGGGGAAAGAAGAACAGAGCCGGGGACCGGTGGGCCCTAGGACTTGGACTTGGGTCCTGGCATTTTCCAGTTTGCCTCTTACCCTCTTTTCTACCCTGATGTACAATCTTTTTTCATTCTTATTTTTATATTTCTTTATTATTAGGGGAGTGCTTGTCTTCTCTTCTGCCCTCCCGCCACCCCAGACAGGGTCTTACGAAGTAGCCTTAGCAGGTCTAGAACTTGATCTGTTGATCAGGCCCCTTCCTCCCCAGTGCTTCCCCATTATATATATGGGCATGATGTATGTTTGTATGGCGTGTGTGTCATGGCATGCACATGAAGTCAGAGGACGCCTTGTGGTTCTCTCTCCAGTTTTATGGGGATTCGGGTGATGGAATCTACCTGCTGAGCCATCTCACTAGCAATCTTTCCTCTCTGACCTCTGTCAATACCTGGCCCTCTCTGCCTTTCCCTTCACGTTCATACCCCCTCCCACCATGTGTGTACAAGTCTGTGTGTCTGTGTGTGTGTTTGTGTGTGCGTGCATGTGCACATGCGTGTGTGTTAGGTGGTACTAGGAATAGAACCCAAAGTTATTTCTCAATGTGAGTGAATCTGTGTCGACACCTGATGTCCCCTCTCCTCCCTGCCCCACCCCCACTGCTGGATCTCTGCTCTTACAAGTCTCCTTGGCCAGCTTCTCATTCCCTAGCCCATCTCCTGCCTTTCCTCCATCTCTCCAGTCGTCTTTTCCACACAGCGCTAGCTGGACTTTGAGTGTCTCTCCCTCTGTATACTACCCCCACCCTCGGTATGTTTTCTCTCCCCCAGGCTTCCATTGAAAAGGAAAGAGTTAACTTGGTTGCCATTCTCTGTACCCACAAGCACTGGTAAGAGGCTGGGAATGGTGGGGCTATGGTTACTGGCTATGGTTACTTCATAGGTTGGGCAGGCCTGGGCTCAGAGGGAACCACCTGGGGGGATATCAGGATGGGCAGGGCCTGCCTTCCTCCTAAAATCACTCAGGCACCAGCAGAGGGGACAGGGGCTGGGTTGCTTATGGCCGTCAGCAGGTTGAAGGCTCAGAGATGGGCAGCATTGTTGTGTTCCATTCTCAGGCAGGAAGTAGGCACCCACAGAATGAGCATCTAGCTAGTTAGCGGTGGATCAGGGTACAGAGGGGGCGTGGTCAGATCCACTTGGGGGAATTTGAGGACGACAACTGGAGCTGAGTGAGAGTCCAGAAGGGTCAGTTAGAATTGGTCACAGGAGCATAGCAAGTTGGGGAGTGACTTAGGCCGGGCTTGAACAAAAGCCAGGGGAAGGAGGAAGTTCAGGTATGGTTGCCCTTTGAAATCCCTGTGTCCTCATCTCTGCCATCCCACAGGGACCACAGTGGAGGAAACCGTGACCTCAGCCGGCGGCACAGGGATTGTCGAGTGTATGGGAGCCCTCAGGATGGTATCCCCTACCTCACCCAGTAAGTCCCTGACCCAAACATGAATGGGCATCACCTGCTACCTGCCTTCAGTCCTCCGGGGTGTTGGCAGTTGGATCTTTGGTGACACCCTGCCTAGCCATTAGACAGCTAAGCAGAACCCATGTAAGAATAAGAACACTGGCCCTGTTTGTCCCAAGATGACTTAGCCATGGTCAGAAGAGGAAGGCTGTGATCTCAGCCCCTGGGCACCTGTGCCTTCTCCCTGTTGTAGAAGTCCTCCTCCTATAAGGCACCCAGCCTGGCTTGGTGACAGAGACCAACACAACAGAAGCCTGAATGCTTCTCTTCTCTGTTGTTTTGTGCCCCAGTCCCCTGTGTCATCAAGATGTGGTCAGTGTGGGACGACTTCAGATTCGAGCCCTGGCTACCCCTGGCCACACCCAAGGCCATCTGGTCTACCTGCTGGATGGGGAGCCCTACAAGGGTCCCTCCTGCCTCTTCTCAGGGGACCTGCTCTTCCTCTCTGGCTGTGGTGAGTTTCTGCAAAAGAGAGGGGAGTAGGGACAAGAGGGAGAGACGAAGGCCAGAGTAGCCACGCTCTGTGTCACATTTGGAAGCGTGTTTTCCATCATTCAGTAGCTCTGTAGCAGTCACCTCCACTCATGTTCCCTGATTGTTTATGTTCTCAAGATCCTCAGAGTGGAAGGACCTGAGGGGAGGAAGCTGTAGGCAAAGACCCCACGGGGCACTAATTTCCACTGAGTGGGGCCTGTTGCCCTAAGATGGTGACTGGAAAGAAGAGACATGGGAAGCAAGTGCCATGGGTGGGGAGAACTACGGTCCTAGATTGCCGAGTCCCAGAGAGCAGCCAAGGAGCATGGCTACTCACCAAGTCTGGACCACGGGAGCCTAGCCTGCAGACTCGGCAGCCTTGCCTTCCACATGGCAGAGAGAGAGTAATCAGGTCGAGTTCCCATGAGGAGGGAGTAGAAGAGCTGCCTGATCTGGTTCTTAGCCCCACCTTTGCATACCTTATGCCATACTGTGTCCTTCTTGGACACATGATCCCAATGCAGGACGGACCTTCGAAGGCACAGCAGAGACCATGCTGAGCTCACTGGACACTGTGTTGGACCTGGGCGATGACACCCTGCTGTGGCCTGGTGAGGTGCCCCACCTCCTCCTCCCTCCCCCATGTTTTACCTGGCGCCAGAGCCTTCCCAGGCTCTCGATCTCCTAGGGACTGACAAACTCAGTTCATGGCCCAAAGGTGACACAGCCGGTCCAGGAGCAGTGGGAGGAGCAGACATTGACCTCCCTCCTGGAACGCTATACTGGCTGCGTGACCCGTGCCTCTCATGCCACTGTCCTATTACCCCTGGCCTCTTGTAACCCCTGAGGACCCAGAGTCCTAGAGAGATATTTAATAGTTCAGATAATTATGGTCAAAGTCCCAAACAGAAAGTAGCATTTGCTTATCTGAGAAAACAGTAAATCTGGTCCACATGTACTGATTGGCCTGAATTTGATACAGAATATTCACAGATATCTTATTTAATCCAGAACGCACGTTCATCTGTGTAATCTGTTCTATGCATTGGGGAAACCACAGTGACATATGGGCACACACACACACACACACACACACACACACACACACACACACACACACACACACACACACATGCACACACACGCACACACACTGCACACACCCCAAATCTCCCCAAATCCACCTCCCCTCCCCTAACCATCCAAATTCTTTTTTTCTTTCTCTTATTTTTTTCTGATGTGTTACTGTCTTCTCCATTTGCTAAATGACAAAACTGTGGCTTACGTGGTGCCAGGTCATAGATGAAGCTGGGCAGAGCTAAGGGGCTAACCATGGCCTCCAAAGCTCCAAAGTTAGTGACTGTCCCCATGAGCCCCAAACACTGCCCAAGCAACAATGCTCGTGGCCAGAAATCACCTGCGGTGTTGGGGAAGGCTGTGTGACCTCACCATCCATCTCTCTCCCTGTGGTTTCTGCTAGGACATGAATATGCAGAAGAGAACCTGGGCTTTGCGGGTGTGGTGGAGCCTGAGAACATGGCTCGTGAGAGGAAGATGCAGTGGGTACAGAGGCAACGGATGGAACGCAAGAGCACAGTGAGGCCTGGGGGATGGGAGGGTCGGGGTGGGAAACCTGGCCCTCATCCAGCCAGTACCTACCACTGCCCAGCCCGGGCCTGAAAGCTCTTTCTAGAGCTCTGGCCTCTTACTGCAGGAGTTTAGGGCCAGGGCAGACATCCCTCTGTACTGGTGACGTTCCCTATGCCTCTTGCTCTGCAGTGCCCATCCACCCTGGGAGAGGAGCGCGCCTACAACCCATTCCTGAGAACCCACTGCCTGGCACTACAGGAGGCTCTGGGGCCCGGGCCTGGCCCCACCAGTGATGATGGCTGCTCCCGGGCCCAGCTCCTGGAGGAGCTGCGCCGGCTGAAGGACATGCATAAGAGCAAGTGAATAGCCCCAGTTCAGGCTCTCCCTTCTGCAGGGAGAGCACACCCACCACCCACACCTCGCCACCCTCTTCATCACTAATCCTACCACCACCATTGGTGCCCTAGGCAGCACTAATCCTCCAGACTGGCCAGAGAGGGCAGAGCCCGGGCAATGGGACCTAGAGGAGGAAGCAGTGGGAGGCTCAGAGACCCCACGAAGGACAGATGGTGTTTAAGGTAAAAGGAAGGAAGCGCCTGGAATCTCCAGACTTTGCACCTTCAAGGATCTGCCTCCCTTCCCCTACTTGTGGACCAATAGCCAGAACATGAAGGCTGCTGTTGGCTCCTGCTCCAGAGGCCACCCTAGAACCCAGGAGAACAGAGCCTAGTCTAGACCAGGCTAGTCTGTCTTCCACCTTACCCCATGCAGGATTGTCACCCCCCCCAAAATGATCTAAAGTGTGGTGCCTGGGAAAGTGGTCACCAACAGGGGCAGCCAAACTCTGGGTGACTGAGACTCTAAACTCCACCCTAACTACCTTGCTAAGACATTGCCAGGCAGAGCCATTCCTAAGAACACCCAAGGGCTGGAAGCCTGCCTCTGGCCAATCCCTGCCTCAGTGGATGCCCTGAAGGCCAGAGAGAAAGGTTCCTGATTGCCATGGAATCTTCTGCTTCAGGCCAGGGAGTCAGGATGCTGGGACACCATGCACATCTGTTCTGGGTCTGCCACTGGCCTCTGCCCCTGCCCTGGGTCATAGGGCCTGCCTCTCCAGGGGAGAGGGAACTGTGGTCTGCCTCAGAGATCTGCTTCTCCTTTTGGCCCTTGGTCTTGGGAATCCCTGCCTGCCTCCTGTCTTATTTAACCTCTCTTGCTTTATCCTCGGCCCTTTTCCTCTCTAAGTCATTAGAGGCTGACCTTTCTTTCAGCCCTGGTACTCATTTGCAGTTTGCCAAAAACCTTCACTCCCACGTGATTTCCCACAGGATCCCGGGGGCCCCTTGCTGGCAGTGTGCAGAAAGCAGAGGTCTGGGAGCAGGAAGCTCCTGTGAGCGGCAGCTTCCGGGACCTCAGGCCTGGGTATACCCCACTGCTCACCCCCCTCCAGATCTGCTGGTCCTCTGGTCTCGGGTCAGGGACCCTTTGTGGCCGCGGGAGCACTATGGTCGTTCAGCAGGCACACCTTGGGTTAGCCAGGAGCCACATCTTTCCGTGTCAGAGCCTTCCACTGGGCTGCGCGATGCCCTCTGTAGTTCCTCTGAGACGCCCCTGCCCTCAGTTTCCCCTTTCATCTGACTTCGGCTGCCCTCTCCAGCCCCAGCCTTTGGAACTCACTCTAGCAATACCACCAGACTAGTTAGCCTTCCCGGCCCCCAAGACACTTGCGGTTTCATGCCTTTGTGCCTTTCGCTCACGCGGTTTCTTCAGCTGGAATGCCTTCCCGCTCCTCCCGCCTCCTCTGCCTGGCAAGCCCCTATTAGCCTCTCCCAGGCCCCTCCCTCCCCCAGGAAGGCACCCTCCACCCCTCTCTTCCGGGCTACCTCTGCACCGTGTAAACGCTTCTCTCGTGGCACCTATCACACTGTATTTTACTTGTTTACATGTTTGTCTCCCCTTCTAGACTGTGAATCCTTAAGGGCATGGACTGTATCTTATGCATCTCTGTATTTCTGCGCCTAGCACGGTGCCTGGCACACAGTAGGCGCTCAATAAATGTTGAATGAATGATTTAACAAGGTTTGATCTTTCAATGACTTCTCTATGCTGCCCCATGGGTAACAACAGCGGAGAATCTGCTCACTGTTTCCTGACTCCATTCTGGGTCCCATCACTCAGGGAACTACGTAGGAAGAGCTCTGAACAGCCTATCAGGAAAGACCCTGGGTTCAAGCCCCAAGAGCTCCAGAACAACCCAGGAAAAAAAATGCCCTTCACATATTCCTTCTACAGCCCATGTGCTGAGTTTGCATGTGGACACCTCGGTCTTTCCCTCAGCTTGAGACACACAGGATACCAGCAATGAAGAGAACTCCGGGAATACAACCTTGGCTCTGGCTTGTCTCTTTTGTTTTGTTCTGCTTGCTTGCTTGCTTGCTTTCTTTCTTTCTTTCTTTCTTTCTTTCTTTCTTTCTTTCTTTCTTTCTTTCTTTCTTTTTCTTTCTTTCTCTCTTTCTTTCTAAACAGAGTTTCACTATGTAGCCCTGACTGTCCGGGAACTGCACCAGGCTGGCCTCAAATTCAGATTCTCCTGCCTCTGCCTCCCGAGGCATGTGCCATACCACCTCCTGAATTTTTCTTCTTCCTTCCTTCCTTCCTTCCTTCCTTCCTTCCTTCCTTCCTCTCTCTCTCTCTCTCTCTCTCTCTTTCTTTCTTTCTTTCTTTCTTTCAGCTGAAGCTGGTCTTAATGCCTCTGTAAAAGCAAGCTGGAGTCCTGTTCTTCTTGCCTTGCTTGGCTCTCATTGAATCTATCTATTTGTCGATCCTTCTTTTTGGTGAGCAAGATTGGTTTTTAGTTCATGAAGGTGGTTGAAGATATTTCTTAAAATAAGAGAGCAAGAAGTACAGTGACCCCCAGCTGAGGCAGTATTCTGCAGTGCGACACTGGGCCAGGCAAGAATGGTTTTCCCATCGAAGCAGAGATCAATCTCCCTCTTGGGCCTGAGGGTGGGCCACAGTGAAGCGTCTGGCTCACTGCTTTCCCAGGCCCTGCACCACACAGGTCACTTTGGGCATGTTCAGTGGTAGGAGCTGTCATTGATAGTTGACATGTCCATAGCCTTGGGGATCCTCCAACATCACTGTCCATTCTGAGCGACAGGTGAGCATACATCTGTAGCTAGTGCTTCCCTGGCAATCACATCATGAGGTTTTGCTCATAGGACAGGGGGTGCTATCAACCTTAGACGCCCAGGGGTCAGTCCCAACTCTGTCCTGCTTGGCAATATCTTTGGCAAATAATTCCCCTGTCTTGTTTCTAAGAGAGGCTATTAGAGGCAGAGCATCTCCATGGCTTGGGTAGGCAACCTAAGTTTTCCAAGTCACATCATGATGAAGCCAGACGTGGGTAAAGCCAGACGTTCAGGGCATCTCGGTAAGGGACAGATGCAGGAAGACTGCAGGCTTGAAGCCAAACTGGACTATACCCCAAGAGCCTGTCTCAGAAAACAACAGAACCATTGTGGTGGCACTCACCAGTATTTGAGACTGAGGCAGGAGGGCAGGAGTCCAAGGCCAGCCTGGGCTACATGGTGAATTAAAGACTGACTTTGGCTACATGGAGGTATCTATGGACTACTCTGTCTCAACAAATGAATAGCAACAAGAATACCAAAAGATGTTTTTACACACACACACACACACACACACACACACACACACACACACACCACACAGACACACATGCACACACACACACACACACACACACACACACACACACACACACACACACACACACACACACACACACACACACACACACACACACACAGAGGTATCTTCAGCTCTGCTTTCTTTCTGTGTTAGCTTCTCCCCTGTCAGGCTTTCTCCTTGCAGGGCAACACACATGCTGTTTAGAAATTTCAGCCACAAGCTAACAGTTCATCAAGCCTAGCAGAATCTCCTTCAGTTCCAAGAATGGAATTCTGTTGGACCACCTTGGGTCATATGACCATAACAGGATGGGCTCTGTCAGTCCTGATATTATCACACTGAACTGAAAGGTGGGGAGTCTCATACAGCAGGTGACCTGACATGAGAAACGATGCCCAAGAGCCTAAGCGTAAGCCTCCTCCAACTCCCACTGGAGGCTGCTGAGGAGCGTGGATGGGAAAGGTATATGCAGCCACTCTGAAAAGGGCTGCATCTAGTTTCTGGGTCTATGCTTCTAGAAGGGAAATAGAACACACAGACTGACCTCAAAGACGTTTGAATAACACACGACTAGTCTCAAAAGTAACCAGCATAGGGGCTGGAGAGATGGCTCAGCAGTTAAGAGCTCTCCGGCTGCTCTTCCAGAGGTCCTGAGTTCAGTTCCCAGTAACCACATGGTGGCTCACAACCATCTGTAATGGGATCTGATGCCCTCTTCTGGTGTGTCTGAAGACAGCTACAGTGTATTCACATACATAAATACATTTTCTTGAAGAAAAAAAAAGTAAGCAGCATAATGGCTTGTTTTTTGTTCATTCCTTTTCCTGGATTACAGAAGTCATGTGTATGCCAGTGTGTGCGTGTGCATACAAGAGTGGATGGCTGGAGCCATCTTGGTATCTAAAGCTCTGCTCACATTGCAAAACCATGGAGACCAGGTAGAAAGCATGGCATGGCAGAGCACTGGAGAAGGGGCAGGCGGATACCTGTGGCCAGCCTGAACTACATGATGAATTCCAAGCCAGCCAGAGCCACATAGGAAAACCATGTCTTAAAAAAAAAGAAAGAGGAAGAAGTCAGGCACACCTTTAAGCCCAGCACTCCAGAGGCAGAGGCAGAGGCAGATGAATCTCTCTGAGTTCAAGGCCAGTCTCGTCTACAGGGTGAGTTTCAGGACAGCCAGTGCTACACAGAGAAACCCTGTCTTGAAAAAAATTAAAGAAGCAGAGAGAGGGAGAAAGGGAGAGAGAGAGAGAGAGAGAGAGGGAGAGAGAGAGAGGAAGGGGGGGCAGTTTTTATGTCTAAGGCAGTTTTTAGGCTGTTCCCGTGTCAAGAAATTAGACAATCCTGTTCGATTTTCTCTAATTTTTCACGATCTTCCCTGTCATATCTGATCCGTTTCACTCTGGAAGGGGTCCAAAGCCTTTTCTCCTTTCCTGTCAACACAAATGCAGAGCCTTTCTTCCAAAATAGGATGTCCTTGGTCCAATAACTGGAAATCATTAAACGTATAGAGAGCATGACCTCTCTCCCAGGGGAATTTTAATATAACCACCAAACTCGTAACCTTACACATTTCAATAATTAAAGTAATGAAAGCAGTTAAAGCAATCTAAACAAATATTAATTAAAGCAAATATTAATTAAAGCAATCTAAACAAATACTGACCACTGAAGCACTGCTTCTTTGCCATCTTCTGCTTTTTGCTTCTGCTTTCAATTTAAGGATTGAAAACCTCAACCTTTAACTTTAATTGAATTCCCTTCTAGGCACTGTATAAGCCTCTTTCCAGGCTCTATTGCTGTCATGCCAGGCTAGGTGATCCCAGAAATCGCATGCAGACCCACTTGAAAATTTGCCCTGGCTAGACTTTTAAATTTCTTTAAAGTATATTTAAGAACATTTAAACAACTACCATTACACACTCTTCTATCCTTAAAAACAATTAAATCAAATTATAAATTTCTATTCTTTATTTGCTAACTGGGGGCAGGCAGCTTTTATTGTCTGCTTCTCTTGCTTTCCTCCTGGCACCTGGTCAGGGAATCAGCCAGCCTCTTTGCACAGCAGGGGCTCCCAGCACCTCTGAGCTGAGGCTCTCCCTGGTGGCTCTGTTCCTTTGTTCTAATTTCCTGTGTGGGAACCACTTGACTCAGATCTGCTGGCTGAGAAACCTGTTCTCCCCCCTCCTAGACTTAAATCATTTGCATGTGTATTCCATTCCAGAATCCCTGAATTATTTTTTTCTTTGGTTCTTTTTTTTTTTTTTTTTTTTTTTTTTTTCCGGAGCTGGGGACCGAACCCAAGGCCTTGCACTTCCTAGGCAAGCGCTCTAACCACTGAGCTAAATCCCCAACCCCCTGAATTATTTTTAATAGTGGGTTCTTGCCTACCATATTGTGCACCATATGTAGGGTCACGCTCCCAGCTTCTCCTCCACCCCCTCCTTCCTTTACCCAGTCATTAGCCTTCTGGCATCTTTATTGTTGGGTCAAAATTAGGGACAGGGACCTTTAGCGTTTGGACATGCAGATTCCCCACTGAATCAAAGCATTAGAACCAATCCCCAACACACAATCCCAACACTTAGGGGGCAGAGGCAGGGGTATCTCTGATTTTGAGGCCAGCCTTGTCTACACAGCAAGTTCCAAGCTAGACAGGGCTATAGATTGAGGCTGTGTCTCAAACAAAAAACCAAAGAACAAGGTCTCTGGAGCACCGGGCGGGTTGGAGTCCGAATTTCCCATTCATGGGCAGGTGGCTTAACCTTTTTTTTTTTTTTTTTTTTTTTTTCCGGAGCTGGGGACCGAACCCAGGGCCTTGCGCTTGCTAGGCAATAGCTTAACCTTTCTGAACCGGGTTTGTCATCCGTCAGCGGGGGACGACAGTGGTACTGAGACAAGAAGCTGTGAGCCCTGAACATGTTCACACTGGAGCTCAGCACAGATGCTGTCTCTAGGTCAGTGGGTGTCGCTCCTCACTAGGTGCCCACCTCAGCAGCCAGAGCTTGTCTGTCCCACTCGACACCCCCAGCTTGCATCCAGCTCGTCATCTTGTTCACGCTGGCTCAGGGAGTGCCTCACAATGATGAAGAAGGCAGACCACCACGAAATAACAAGCAAGCCAAACCAAGCGAGCCGGAGAGGCGGGTCAGTGTTGAAAGGCAGCCGCCGCTCTGGCAGAGGACTCAATTCAGTTTGCAGCACATGGCTCACAACCATCTGGAGCCCCAGTTCCAGAAGATCTGGTGCCCTCTCCTGGCCTCCTCCGGCACACGGCATGCGCATGGTGTACAGATACACACGCAAGCAGAACACCCATATGCAAGTTAACAAAATAAATAAACCTTAAAATGGTTTTAAAGTGATGGGGTTGCAGCCATGGACAACCACGCCCCCGTGGGTCTTTATTTATGTGGTTTTTTTTTTAATACGTGGTGGGGATCATCCTAGGGACTCGTGGCTCATAGAAAAATCTGTACCATTGAGCCATATTCACAGCAACTACTTTTTCTTCTAACTTTGTTCTAATAACCAAAGTAACGTAGGGGCTAGAAGTATAGCTGAAGTACAGAGCTCGCCTGACATTCACGAGTCCCCAATATCTCACGAGCCAAGCATGGTGGTCCACACTTCTAGTCCCAGCATTTAGGAGATGAATCAGGAGGATCCACAACTACATAAAGCATCCCTGTTCAACCTAAGACACACGGCACCCTGCCTTTAAAAGAAAGTGTGTTGGCATATGCCTGTAATCCCAGCACTCAGCAGACCAAAACGCAAGATTTTTTTTTTAACATAACATAAATTTATATTATGAAAGCAATAGGTTTTGCCTTTTTATATTTTAGGTTTTTTTTTTTTTTTTTTTTTTTGGTTTTTTTTTTCAGAGCCGGGGACCGAACCCAGGGCCTTGGCTTCCTAGGCAAGCCCTCTCCCACTGAGCTAAATCCCCAACCTCTATTTTTTAGTTTTTAATTAAACCTTTTTTTTTTTTTTTTTTTTTTTTTTGAAGTATTTTCAACTATAGCCCTGGCTGGCCCTGGCAGTCCCTGTGTTGACTAGGCTGGCCTCCCGAGTACTGGGCCTAAAGATGTATACCACCATGCCTAGCTAAAAATGTAATTTTAAAAATGGCTAGTGACAGCCAGGGCCACACAGAGAAACCTCATCTTGAAGAAAACAAAATGACCACCAGAATGTCCTTTGGTAAGGACACGTGCCACCAAGTCTGACAACCCAGGACTCACGTGGCACAAGAGAGGACTGACTCCCGGAAGTCCTCTGAGCTCCAGATACATGCAGTGTCCTGCATCCCCTCCCCCTACATAGATAAGTACAATAAATGTAATAAATTATAAAATGTAATATGGAGGAGCATCATCCTAACTGGGATGGGTGTGAGCTGGGATAACCCTTCAGTGTCTGAGGCTAGCTCATGTCAAGAATTTTCGGAGATCCTGGCTATCATATTAAACTGTTTGAATTGGATAAAACATCAACTCCAACGTGACTGAATGGTGATCAAGTGACCACAGCACAAATACACACCAAATGTATGAGTCATGCAATCACTCCTTCTCCGAGTCTATATTTAATCACTTCAGGTGCTGTTACACCAGAAGTTTCCATTCACGGTATCGCCTATCACCCATTCATCTACCACCTATTGCTTCCTTGTTGCTCAGTTCTTTTTTCCTCAAGATAGGGCTTCCCTGTGTATCCCTAGCTGTCCTGGAACTCACTTTGTAGACCAGACTGGCCTCACACTCAAAGAAATCCCCCTGTCTCTGCCTCTGAGTGTTGGGATTAAAGGTGTGCACCATGACTTCCTGGCTTTATTTTCATTTTTGAGACAGAGTCTAATGCAGTCCACTGGCCTCAAACTCAGTATGTAGCTGAGGATGACCTGGGCTTCTGATTTTCCTGCTCAGACTCCCAAGTGTTAGAATCAAGCACCATCCCAGCCAGCTGCTGCCTGGATGCAGACTCAGTCTGACTGCCTCTGGGCAAGTCTTGGCTGTCAAGGATTAGCTATGTGACATTTGGAAGCCAGTTAGCCTCTCTTTGCCTTAGTTTTCTTCTCCATAAAACCCATCTATTACCTCCATATGACATAATAAATCACGTCAGCCAAGCATGGTAGTACACACCTGTGACCCCAAAACTTAGAAGGCAGAGGCAGGATAATAATAGGACAAGTTCTAGAACACCTGAGCTACATAGTAAAAACTTTTTTTATCTTGAAAAAAAAAAAAAATCCCAGAGTAGTAGCACATACCTTTAATCTCAGCACTCAGGAGGCTGAGGCAGACAGATCTCTGTGAGTTCAAGGCCAGCCTAGTCTACAGAGTGAGTTTCAAGATACCCAGGGATACATAGAGAAACCCGGTCTTGAAAAACCAAAAAGGAAGAAGAAAAGAAAGACTTCGCTATGCCCCTCAGCACAGTCATCATTATGCCTGCGTGTATGAATGCTCTTCTGCCTATGAAGGGTTACAATACCAGTGATCTCGAGGATGATAGTCACCCAGGAAGATGACAAGGCATCCACGCTCATAGATGAGCCACAGAGCCCTCTGCAGAGTCCAGGCTGCTCTGTCTGCACATTGCCTGACTGGCTGAAAACTATAGCTTGTAGAAAAGAAGATCAACAGCCTTGGTGAACCCTAGAACTAGAAATAGTTTCTACTGAATGGACGTGGCTTTCCCACCATCATAAAGGCAGTGAATGGGAGCCTGAGACGTCGGAGATCGGAGACTATCCACATTGGGACTATAGCTCACAAAGATAATGGTCCAACCTTGAAGTGAATTCTGTGTGTGAGCCTAGGTCTAGCTTTAAATTCCTGATTTTCCAGCCCAGGAGTCATGAGTGATGGAGACAGTTGTGAGCCATCTTGTGGATGCTGGGAACTGGGATTCAAACCCAGGTCCTCTGGAAAAGCAGCCAGTGCTTTCCTTGTTGGTGTTTGTTTGTTTGTTTGTTTGTTTTTCTATGTAGCCCTGGCTGTCCTGAAACTCACTCTGTAGACCAGGCTGTCCTTGAACTCACTGAGATCTACCTGCCTCTGCTTCCTAAGTGCTGGGATTAAAGGCATGCGCTATATATCAACCCCCTACCCCCTTCCCCCTCACCCCACCCCCCACCTCCCCACCCTGGCCTTGCAGTCAGAGCTTTCAGCAGCTGGGCCACCCCTCCTTAGCCTATTAAAACCCAAGGATGTTATACTATCCTGCCTCCTCTCTGCCTCTTAAGAATGTCAAAGGCTCCCTCTGCTGGACAACCTCCCAAGCTTGGGCTGAAGTTGGTTGATTGCCCTTTAAGAGGCAGTACCCTAGCTTCTGGTTGCCATGGAGACTACTAGCCACAGACTGACTAGGCTCAATAGCATGTCTTCCAAAGTTACTCCCACAGGTGGGGAATGGGCTACTGGTCTGTTTGGCGGATATTTGTCCTTTACAACCCACCAAAGTGTGGTCTTAGTAAATTTAACTTACCTACTCTTCCCTTTTCCCCAGGGTCTGACGGATTAGCTTTCCCTTCCTCTTGTAGGCTCCAAAGCCAAGGATCACCACCACTTAGGCCAGCAGCAGCAGCAACAGCAGCAACAGCAGCAGCAGCAAGAGCGGCCATTCCCAGAAGCCAATGCTGAAGCCATCAGCTTCCTCAACTCCTTCCGTGAGCCTGATGGTGGGACGGGCATGGGGAGGAGAGGTACAAGATTGGGGACGAAGGAAGAGGAGGCCTAAGCAGGCCCCATCTTTTCTCCACCTGATCCTCTTTTTTTTTTTTTTTTTTTTTTTTTTTTTTTTTTTCTTTTTTTTTGAGCTGGGGACCGAACCCAGGGCCTTGCGCTTGCTAGGCAAGCGCTCTACCACTGAGCTAAATCCCCAACCCCCACCTGATCCTCTTGAGAGTCAGAAAAGACCTGATACCTATGTGCTAATGTACACGGAGAGACAGCCTGTGGGGGGGATCCTCGCCAGTCGGCACCCAGTGATGACAAGGAGGAGGGGCAGGGCTGGCTAGGAGATGGGAGACAAGGCAAAGGGTGAGTAGATGGTGTGGGGTCTAGAGGCTGGGCCTGGAGAGAGCTTCTCTGTGCCACACAGGGTTGGAGGATATGCTTCTGTTCTTCCCCGAGACGCTGGTCATCCTCTCAGACACAGGGGAACCTCAGGGAGAGCTGACCATTGAAGTGCAGAAGGGGAAGTACAAAGACGACATGGGGATCCTGACCCACTGCCTCCTGGTACACGCCTCTAGCCGAGGCTTCCTAGACAAGTCAGTGTGTGGAAGCTCCCTCCTAGGTAGATCTCTAGCTGCTTGCTGTCCCTCATATCTACCCTCCACAGCCCCCATTCCAATCCATGGGGCCTTAATCAGAACCTGCCCTTGACTTCTCTGGGAAGGGTCAAGCCTGGGGAGAGGGAAGGAAGGGGGGGGGGAGGAGAGCCAGCCCTGCCCCCTCCTCCTTGTCATCACTGGGTGCCGACTGGCGAGGATCCCCCCACAGGCTGTCTCTCTGTGTACATTAGCACATCCCAGCCACATCCCCAGGACAAGAACAGTACTAACCACCCTGTCATTTTCCCGTGGCCACATTGCACCAGCCTGGGCTAGCCCCTTCCCTAGGGTCCATCCTGTGATATCAGCACTTGCCTCCCTGTACCCCAGGCTACCTCAACGAGCATCTGGAGCTAATGGAGCAGCATAGTCAAGAATTCATCAAGGTATTTACTCCCAGCCTCCCCTAGCCTTGCCCATGCTCCAGGATAAGCAGGAACATGGGCCTAAGAGGGTCGGAGGGACCCCAATAGAATGTCACACTCCCTGAAACTCAACCACACACAATTTGATAAGCAGTCACCTCTATTATTGCTGCTAGTGTTTCTGGATGCACAAACTGAGCCCAGCCCACTGGGGCCTCCTCCAGCATAAAAGCCTGGTCCACTTCCCAAGGCCACGTGACCTGGCCTTTCCCAGAGCCTGTCACTATTTAGCCTCCAAATCTTCTGGCTCTATCCCCTTCACCCAGCCCCTTCAGTAACTTCCTCTGTGGGGCCATGACCTATCTAAACATGGGAGATGACTTGGGCCTCACAGCCTTCTCAGAGAATCTGTGTCCAGTTTCCAGCCTGTGTTCTGTTCCGAGGCATACAGCTGTTCCTCTTTCCTCTTCCTTACTATGGGTCTATTTCTGACCTCCACCATAAGTGGAAGGCCTCTTTTCCTCCCTTCCCTCCCCCTCCTTTCTTTTTTGAGGCAGTCTCATAGCCAGACTTGCCTCAGACTTGGTATGTAGCTGAGGATGACTTTGAACCCGATTCCCTTCCCAAGTCCTGGACCACCACACCAGGCTATGAGGCATTTTGCTCATCTGTTTGTCCACCCGCCTGTCTGTCTGTCTTATTTTTATCTTTATTTATCAAGACAGGGATTTTTGTCTTATTTTGTTTATTAAAAAAAAAATAAGACTGACTGCATTTGCCTATAATCTCAGTGCTTAGGAGGCTGAGGCAGGAGAATTGTTGCAAGTACAAGGCTCTCCTGGCCTATGTAGGGAGTTCCCGGCCACGCTGAACTATTTTGCCTCAGAAAAACCAACTACAGACAAACAGCATCGAAGAAAGGATGGGAGCTTAACCTCTCAAGGGTGAGCACGTGATTCTCCCGTGTGCTCTGTTCTTCAGTTTCCCATCATCCCCATGGAGAGGAAGATGAAAGTCCTGAAGCAGGATGACCAGTTGGTTGTGTCCAGAAGTGTCAAGGAGGGTGAGGTAAGAGTGAAAGCCAAGTGGAAACCCCTCCCACACCCTTAGAACCACAGCAAGGACAAGCTGTGTGAGGCCAGGTGCCTAGACACCCCACACCCCTACTCCAACACGTCCTGCCTCTTCTGAGCTCCAAGCCTCTGACTCAGATCTTCCCCGACCAGGAAACGAAGACCGGAGTCTCTGTTTTTCCCTGTAAATCACTCAAGGGCTTTGTCTCCAGTGCCGCCAATGTGGTGCTGCTGAGAGTGATGGCTTGGCGGCAGTCAGTACCCAGCGGTGCTCGATTCCTAGCCTTGGACTCGGAGGGCAAGCTGTGCTATTGTACCTATGTGAGTACTGTCTCTGGGCCAAGGAATCAGCCTGGGGCAAAGTAGAAGGATCCCGAAGGCCACTGGGGTGGGAAAGACAGATGTGATGTGTGAGGGTGGATTGGGTATTAGTCCTTAGGGTGGGATGAGATTCGCTACCGGGCAACAGCAGTTGGACGAACGTGATAGAAGGAAGGTTGAGGACGGAGTGCCTGGGGTTAGCAGGGAACGGAAAGGTGGGAAGCAACCTCTTTGTACAAAGGTCAGTACACAGGAAAAGTATCGTGGCAGCCTGCTTTCTAAATCCATACCTTCTAAGGCTGGAGAGATGCTCAGTGGTGCAAGATGAGGCTCGGACTTGGATCCCAGACCCATGTAAGCGCTGCACACTTAGAAGCCCAGAACTGCGGCGGTAAAGACAGCCTGGGTGCATCAGGCAGCCTTAGGTCCCAGTGAGAGCCCAGCTCAAAACCAAGGTGAGGAGCTGGAGAGATGGCTCAGCGGTTAAGAGCACCCGACTGCTCTTCCAGAGGTCCTGAGTTCAATTCCCAGCAACCACATGGTGGCTCACAACCATCTGTAAAGAGATCTGATGCCCTCTTCTGGTGTATCTGAAGACAGCTATAGTGTACTTATATATATAATAAATGAATAAATCTTTAAAAAAACAAAAAAAAAACAAAAAACCAAGGTGAGGCAGAGAGACGTCTCCGTGGTTACAAGCACTTACTGGCTTTGCAGAAGACCCAAGATCAGTTCACTGTACCCGCATGGCAGCTTACGACCTTCTGTAACCCAACTTTCAAGGGCTCTACATATACATGTATATGTAGGTAAAACATTCATACACATAAAAATAAAATTTTAAAAGGAAATAAAACGGGCTGGCGAAATGGCTCAGAGGTGAAGAGCACTGGCTGCTCTTCCAGAGGTCCTGAGTTCAATTCCCAGCAACCACATGGTGGCTCACAACCATCTGTAATGGGATCTGATGCCCTCTTCTGGTGTGTCTGAAGACAGCTACAATGTGCTCATAAATAAAACAAAACAAAAAAGGTGTGAATTGGTAAAATATAGAATAAAATAAAATAAAATAGATAGTTCCTGAAGAACCCACACATGCACATGCATGCCAAACACCCCACACACATGTGCACCTCCAAACACATGTACACCTGGATGAGTGCACACACGGACGGGTACACACACACACACACACACACACACACACACACACACACACTCACTATATCATCTAAAGACAGGCGTGGTGTGCTTGTAATTCCAGTACTTGGGAAGTGAAGACAGAAGGAGCAGGAGTTCAGTCATTGTTAGCCACCTATTTAGTTCAAGTCTAGCCTGAGCTACATAAGATCCTGTCTTAACCAAAAATAGCAGCAGCAACAACAACAACAACAACAACAACAACAAACCATCTATCATCCAGGGCTTGGAAAATATGAGGCAAATGTCTTACCACTGAGCTACACTTCAGTCCAAAGATACATCTTTTTGTTCTTTTCCTTTCTTAAAGAATTTATTATTCTTAAACATTCTTTTAAAAATTTATTTACTTTTATTTCATGTGCATTGGTGTTTTGCCTGCATGTATGTCTGTATGAAGGTGTTGGGTCCCCTGGAACTGGTGCTAGAGACAGTTGTGAGCTGCCATGTGGCTGTTGGGAATTGAACCCAGGTCCTCTGGAAGAGCAGCCAGTGCTCTTAACTATTGATGGATCTCTCTCTAGCCTCCTCCTCCCTTTTTTCCACAAAGTGTTTTGTTGTTGTTGTGGCCCAAACTGCTCTTATCCTCCCACACCCTCTTCTCTGACACGGGTTTCACTGTGTAGCCCTGTCCATCCTAGAACTCACTCTGTAGACCAGGCTGGCCTTGAACTGGTTGCCTCTGCCTACTGAGTTCTTGGATTAAAGGTGTGTGCCACCAGCTCCTGATCATGGCTTTAGGGTTTCAACCCTCACATCCTAAGTCCCCAAAAGCTAGTGTTGCAATTACATGTGTGCACCTCTACCCTTGGCTGACACCCCTGACTTTGTGTATACATGTGTGTGGTATGTGTATGCACATACACTCGGGCAAGTATACATACAGGTTTGTGCAGGTAGAGGACAGAGGTCAACCCCAGGTGTTTTTTCCAGGGTCTCTCATTGTACGGCACCTCACTCCCCACACTGACCTTTGTCCCTGTAACAAAATGTACAGTTAGAGGAGCTCCATTGAGATGGCTTGAGAAGAGGTGGGTGGCAGGGACTGGCTGGGAGGAGTCCCTAACTTACCCTGAAAACGCAAACTTTGTGGCATGTAAGGAACTGAATAGCTAAGCATTGATTACCAGTGGTGAGCCGGAATGACGACCTGAGGAGAAGGAAAGGGCTTAAGGAGATGGGGACAACTGCCTCACCGTACTCTCCTCTTTGGTTGCCTTAGAAATCCCTGGGTTTCCAGACAATCCAAGTGGGCAACCAGCAGGCTGAAATGTTCATCGTGGAGCAAACCATACACTCTGAAGACGGCATACCTTTCTCCTGCCAGTTCTATTTGCTCTCTGATGGGTGAGCCACTTGTGGGAAGGGCCAAGGTGACCTTATCATGTAATGCATGGGAGCTCTGAAGGGGAAGAAAAGATCTTCCTGGGGAAGATGTACATGGGGCACGGGAGTCACTATTATCCCCAAGATGCTGCCAGAAAAAACTGTCAATGAGGTCTGGGTGTATCTTTGCTTTGTCCATTTCATTTGCTTAAAAACAAAAAACAAAAAACAACAAAAAGCAAAACAAAACAAAACAAACAAACAAAAAAAACAGAACAGTGAGCTCAGGCTGGCCTCACAAATCCACCTTAGTACCCTAGGTGCTGGGATTACAGATGTGCTTTGAGCAAGACATAATGCTTGCTGTTATCTGGAACAGGACCCAAGAACTACAGAGATAAAAGAGAGGAAGCAGGGTAAACATAGGCCCCCAGGCAACTCTCTCGGGGACACCATTGTGTCTTACCTCAGCTGCCATGACAATATACTGCAAGATGAGCCCGCAACAGGGGCTCACAGCTGTCTTTCCAGTACTTAGGAAGCTGACACAGGAGGACGGCTCCAGGTCTGAGGGCCATCTACAGTAGCAAGATATTCCCTCACAAAGGTACACACAAGTCAAAGGATGGCTCAGCTGGAAAGGTGGTGAGGGAGCTTGCTGCCAAATCTGATGACCTGAGTTCAATTCCTGGAACCCACTTGGCAGGAGAGACCCAACTCCTACAAGTTGTCCTCTGATTTCCACACAAGCATGTGTGTGAATGGTGTGCGTGCATGTGCACACACGTGCATGCATGTACACAGGATAAATTAATGTTGAAAAAATCACTGGATATTTTTTAAAAATGGCCAGCAGGGTTGATTTCTGGTGAGCTCTCTAGCTGTCTGGTTGCCCTCGGGGCTCTAGCTCTGGGGAGACAGCTTCTGTAGACAGCTTTCTCTTTCTGGTCCGAGGATGCCAATCCTCCTGATTGGAGCCCCACCATTATGCCCGTCAATTGACCTTAATCATTTCACAAAGGCTTTCATTACCCTGGGGGCAGGAGTGGGAGCCAGGACTCATTGTGCTCAGCACCATTCAGTCACCTCAGTTGGTATAGGAAGACTCTCCCCCCAACTTCTGTATTGCCCTGCAGGCACCTGGCTAAAAGAGTCCAGGTGGGCTCTCCAGGATGCTGTATCATCACCAAGATGCCCCTCATAAGGGAGGAGGGTAAGTGGCCCAGGGCAGGCCCTGGCAGTGAAGGGAAGATGGATGAAGCTTGGCCTCTGGTTTGGTTTGGAAAGGAACCAGTGCCCTAGGGGTGGGACAGCATTCTTGAGTCAGGTAAAGAGGAGGCAGGTTTCCAGCCCCTGACTCAAAGTGTTAGGATGGTCCTCTGGCAACTCTGTCCATACTTGAGAGTTCCTGGGATCCTCCCCTGTTTGCGGAGGAACCGGTAGGCAGTTCCCTTGCTCACTCTACTCAGATGTGATTGAGCCTCCGCCCACGTTTGATCGGAAGCCCCTGGTGTGGGAGGAAGACCTGGAGCTTTACTCGAAATTCCTGGATCGGAAGGTGAGAAGTGGCTGCAGCCTGGGGGTCCGTCTGCAGTCCTACTGTGGACCGTGAGGGCCGAAATGCACGAATCAGGGAGATGTTTGGGGGGAAGAGGGGGTGTCCCAGGCGTTCCTGGCCAATCCGAGTTGTGCTCAGCTCTGGTGCTGGACCACCCTATGCCCCCACCCCCCACCCCCCCGCGTGCAGGAGCAGCTGCGCCTCAGCCACACGAGGTATCTGCGACAGCACCCGGAGGCCCAAGCGCTGGTCTCTGATTTCCTGCTGTTCCTGCTGCTCCGCCGGCCAGAGGACGTGGTCACCTTCGCTGCTGAGCACTTCGGGCCCTTTGCGGCGCTGCGCTCACCCATCCCAGCCCTGCGATCCTCACACCAGCCCAGCCCTTTCCGCTCTCTGGAGGAAGAGGAGGAGGGAGAGGAGGAGGAAGAGGAAGAGGAAGAGGAGGGAGAGGAGGAAGGAGAAGGCAAGGAAGAAATGGAAGAGGTGGAGATAGAAGGGGATGAGGACTACTTGTATGTCGACGAGGAAGAAGAGGTGGAGGACGACATCTACTATGACAGTTACTATTACAAATACGAAGATGATAACATCTACGAAGATGAAAACATCTACTATGATAACTATGATGTTGACAATGACAATGACGATATTGACAATTACGATAACGTCGATGACGATGATGACGATGTCGACGACGACGATGACGTCAAAGTCGATGATGACAACATTGATGTTGATAATGACATCGTTGATGTTGACAATGACAACATCAACCAGGGTTTGGATCTCAAAAAGGACTAGGTGGACAGCTGGAAGCGGGAAACTGAGATTGGCTGGGGGTGCAGCTTCAGTGGGTGATAAGCAGGGTCCTTCCCATGTGTTACTCTGCCAGCAGGGACTGTATTTGGCCAGTTCTTCTTGTCAAATATGGGAAGCTTTTGTTTACCCATCAAGTTTCATCTTTTCTTCCTAGAGTCTATTTTCACAGTTCTGGCCATTTCAAAGAAAATAAAATTAAGGCCTGTGGCCAGATGTGTTTGACTCAACGTTTGAAATCCCAGCCCTCGGGGCCCTGAGCCAGGGGAACTGCTATGAGCCAAGGCCAGCCAAGGCTACACAGCAAGACCCTCTCTCAAAAATTAAAATTAGGGTTGGGGATTTAGCTCAGTGGTACAGCACTTGCCTAGCAAGCGCAAGGCTCTGGGTTCGGTCCCCAGCTCCGAAAAAAAGAAAAAAAAATTAAAATTAAAAGTTAAGAGAAGAGGAGGGGAGGTGGGAACCACTGGGCCCAGGCCACCCATAATCCCAGCACTCAGGAAACACAGTGGAGTTCATGGTCATCTTTGGTTCCCTTCTGTGAGCTTGAGTCCTGCCTGAGCTACATAAAATCCTGCAGGTGGGAGAGCAGGATTTGAACCTGGAGTTGGACATGAAAAGCCTGCAGTGGCACTGTGAATCTAAACATAATCACTACCACTAGAAACAAACCCACAGAAAGTGCAGGAGGTGTATGAGGAGGGACATGGGACGCCCCTAACCCCACTCAGCTTGCATTTCAGGTCCTCCGTTCTGTTATACATATTAATACTCTTATTGCCAATAGCGATTCACTTACCTGTTGATGGGCAGCTCGAACAATTCCAGCTTCTGGTTACCGCAAATAATATTGCTGTAAACTCCATGTGGAGGTTTTTATTTGGGCATATGTTTAATTTCTCTGAGGTAAAAATGCCCAGGAGTTCATTCTGTGATATGGACATAGCATTGACCCATGGCTGAGACCCTCACAGGTCCACAGGAAAGAAGGACATTTAACCTCCCTCCACCTTCCCATTAGGTAAACCATTGCCCATTGAACTACAGACTGAGACGAAAGACCTGACAGGGTATGGGTCTGTGTATGAGCATGTGTGTGTGTGTGTGTGTGTATGTGTGTGTGTTTGTGTATAAGTGTATGAGAATGTGTGTGTATATAAGCATGTGTGTGTATGTATGTATATGTGTGTATATATGTGTGAGTATATGTATATGTAAGTGTGTGTGTATGTGCGTATATGTATGTGTATGTAGGGATGTGTGTGTGTATGGATCGGTGTGTGTATGTGTGCATATGTATGTGTATGTATGTGTGTATGTGTGTGTGTGTGTGTGTGTGTGTGTGTGTGTGTGTGTGTGTGTGTGTGTTGTGTGGGTGCATGTAAACTAATGGCAGGAAGTGCCTGAAATCAGAGCAGTGAACCTAGGATATTGGAACAGAGCCAGAGTTGTTATGGAACATAGGGGATCCAGGAGAGGAAGGAGGGTCAAAGCTGTGGGTTGCCAGCCCTTTCCGCCACAACTGGCCACTTCTGCCTTTGCTGAGTGTTTCGAAACGCCGAGAGTGTGAAATTGTGAGCATGCCCTTGGTGATGTGCAGATGAAATCTGGTGAGGATGGGAAGGGCGTGGATTCCCCACTCTTACTCACTCGCACCAGCACCCACACAAGGGGACAGACTGAGGAGCTGCCAGGCCCGGTGATCACACAGAGTATCCTGCAGCCTGTGTCCCCATGATTCGTGAGTGGTGGCCTCCAGGGACCTAGTGTGATTCAAGTGGGGGTGATTTGGGGGTAGCAAGGAAGACATACGTCTCTGTGAGGGCTCTGGTCTGCCAGACACACTGGAGTCAGGCACTTCTATAAAGGAGGCAGAGCATGGGGTCATGCAGCTGGGGGAGGGGATGAGGTGGGCACTCGGCTTACCCTTCTCTGGGCCTCCTGTCTCACAAATCTCCTGAGTCAGGAGATTTGGATTGGAGAAGTTCTGTGCTCACTGAGAGGGAAGTGATTCTGGAAACCTCCGCTTGACACATAGGTGGAATGGCCAGTTAGGGGGAGGAGTGGAGGTCCTGAGAGGAGGCAGGTAGCTGGAATCCAAGGCTCTTGAAAGAAGCACACACCCAACCCAGCATCCTGGGGTCCCTGACAGGTGACAAGAGCCCCCAGAGGCTGAACAGGCCCAGTTATGGCTCCATTTCCAGCCTGCCTAGCCCAGCACCTCAGCCAGCGCCTTCCAGGAACACCTACCTGAGTGAGAAGATTCCCATCCCCAGCACGGAACAGGTAGGAGTGTTAGAAATGTCCTCAGTGCATCCTGCGTCCTACCAGATCCTCCGAGATCTTGCAGGCTGGGGACTGGGGATTGAGCATCTTCTGTGACCGTGACAGTGATTAAAGGGGCTGCTCTGTAGTTCTTTGGAAAAAAAGATCAAATGGTTCTCAAGAAGACTTTAGCTTTTCCGTAGGGAGAAAAAGCCTGGAGACTGTTTTGGCATTAGAAGAAGGGACCAGGTAGGGACGAACTTGGGTAAAGACCAGCATCAGGCTGGCTCCGGGATGCTGCTCTCCAGCCTTGCCACAGTGTTTCTTTTTACAATGTATTGTGTCTATTTACTTAGTCATTTGCACGTATCCATTATATAGCATGCATGTGGAGGTCAGAGGTCAACCTGTGGTCAGTTCACTACAACGATGTGGGTTCCAAGTTGGGTGGCTCTCTCGGATGAGTGTGCCCCACCCCTCAGCCCCCACTCCCACCCGTCTGCCCCCTCAGTCCCCATTGCCACAATCTAAGCCAATTCCTAGGCAGATTCCCAACACAGAAATAGAGTGGAGTGACTGAGACCTCAGTGGTCCCCAGAGAGAGGAGCTTGCGGTATGAGAAGGGTCCGGGGAGGGAAGAGTTGGAACAGGGAGGTTTAACTACTACAAAGTCCCTAAAGACTCTGACAAGCCTGAAAGAGGCTGACAAGTCACGTGCTGGCCAGCTGCAGAGGCTGCTGCTGAACGAGACCCATCCAGAAAGCAGAGCCACAGTGACTCAGCAAATCCCACTGGTCCCTCCGGGTTGGGGCATCGTTGGGTGGCACTGGGTGGGTGATGGAGGACCAGGGCAGGCCAGCCTGACTGAAGATACCTGCTGAGGTTTTAGCTGAGGGGATGCTCAAAGCTGCAACCACCCTATCTCAAACATGACCCGATCTGCTTACACCCCCAGGGCACATTCAGCCTGAGGAAGCTGTGGGCATTCACGGGGCCTGGTTTCCTCATGAGCATCGCTTTCCTTGACCCGGGGAACATTGAGTCGGACCTTCAAGCTGGTGCTGTGGCTGAATTCAAAGTACTGAGTCTGGGGCTCCATGCTGACTTTGTGGGGAGGGTGGTGTCTTAGCTAAGACGGTGAAGACCCTGTTCTCCATAGCAGGTTGCGTGAGTGTTTTTCTTGAGGATAAGGATTAAGTTCATGCGGGGCAGGAAAAGGTCCTGAGGGAAGCCCCTCCAGAGAGAGGAGGCTGTCGGGGAGTGGTCTTCCTACCCATTCTGTCTGAGCGAGGCTGTTTCAGCTGAGGGTCTCCTCTGTTTCCTCACAGCTGCTCTGGGTGCTGCTCTGGGCCACAGTGCTAGGCTTGCTCTGCCAGCGGCTGGCTGCCCGGCTGGGCGTGGTGACAGGCAAGGATCTGGGTGAAATCTGCCATCTCTACTACCCTAAGGTGAGCTGGGAATAGGTTCTACAATAAATACATCATTAGCTCCCCAGGATTCACAAGTCCAGTGGGCAAACACCACAGGCTCAATTCGTAGCAAACAGACAAAGTTCTGTAGCCCAGAGCTAGTCACCCGCTCACTCAGGACCACACCGAGGTCTGTTTGAAAGGGATTTTTTTTAGTCTTATGAATTCACTGACTTGTTTTTTACATGATGGCAGATTCTACTCAGGGGCTCCTGAGTACTGAATAAGCATGCTACCGTCTGAACTGTATCCCCAGTCCCTTTCAAAGGGATTTAATGTCATTTAGCCCTTTCAGCTCAGAAGAGCTGGAGTTTCCAGGGCGAAGGTGTCACAAAGCTGATACAAGCCATGCCCACACACTGTAGGAACCCCAAAGCAGCCATTTGCTTCTAGAAGCAAACCGCTTAACTAACCGTGAGGGGGACTGGAGCTTAGGGTCCTCACCAATGTCATTACCCAAAAATGCCTCAGAGCAAGAGGCCTGGTTTTTCTCCACATCCATCTGAGCTGGTCTGTGTCTGTTGTTGAAAGAACACCCATGAAGCTGAGTAGTTTAGTTTTTTTTTTTTTTTTTAAGATTTATTCATTTATTATATATATAAGTACACTGTAGCTGTCTTCAGACACACCAGAAGAGGGCATCGGATCTCTTTACAGAGGGTTGTGAGCCACCATGTGGTTGCTGGGAATTGAACTCAGGACCTCTGGAAGAGCAGCCAGTGCTCTTAACCACTGAGCCATTTCTCCAGCCCCCACCTGGCTATTTTATTTTATTTACTTAGAGGCAGAGTTTCCCTGTGTACCCCTGACCAACCTGGAACTCAGAGAGACCCACATGCCTCTGCCTCCAGAGTACTGAGTTTAACAGTGTGTGTGCCACCATTTCTGGCACAATAATTTAGTTTATTTAATAAAAAAAAAAGTTAAAGGGCCAGGCTTAATATAGTTTAATCCCAGTGCTCAGGGGACAGAGGCAGGGGGCTCTCTGAATTTGAGGTCAGTCTGTTCTACATAGTGAGGTCTACGACAGTCAGGGCTACTTAAAGAGACTCTGTCAAAAGAGAGAGAAAGGGGTGGGGGGAAGAGAGAGAGAGAGGAGCGAGAGAGAGAGAGAGAGAGAGAGAGAGAGAGAGAGAGAGAGAGAGAGGAGAGAGGAGAGAGATTGCACAAAGAAGAGGAAAGATGATTAGACTGAGTGTGTAACACAATGACAGAGCACGTCAGGCCTGAGCTGAAGCACCAGTACTTCAAAACAAAGCAAAAAGCCCAAATTAGCTCACATCTCTACAGGTTCAAGGTGCCAATTTCCGCTTAGCTTTATTTAGCATGGGAGAAGGGGTACATGGGGGAGAGGTGCATGGGGGAGAGGGGTGCATGGGGGAGGGGTGCATGGGGGGAGGGTGCATGGGGGGAGGGGTGCATGGGGGAGGGGTGCATGGGGGGGGGAGGGTGCATGGGATTGGCCTCATCCACACCACCAGGCAAGCATTACCACACAGCATCCTCTGCCTTCTCTTTACTTTTTATTTGAGACAGCGTCTCACCAAGTTGCACCAGGCTATCCTTGAACTTGTTCTTCCTCTTGCCTTAGTTTCGGGGCTGTCAGGCCAGCGCCAGCAGGTCTGTCCCTGCTATCTCAACATGAGGACCAAGATTCCAATACACAAATCCTACCAGAGCAAACTCCTTGGTTTTTTTTTTTTTTTTTTTTTGTTGTTTTGTTTTGTTTTTTTTTGGAGCTGGGGACCAAACCCAGGGCCTTGCACTTGCTAGGCAAGCGCTCTACCACTGAGCTAAATCCCCAACCCCAAAGATTTATTTATTTATTTATTTGTTTGTTTATTTATTATATACGAGTACACTGTAGCTGTCTTCAGACACACCAGAAGAGGGCATCAGATCCCATTACAGATGGTTGTGAGCCACCATGTGGTTGCTGGGGATTGAACTCAGGACCTCAGGAAGAGCAGTCAGTGGCTCCTAACCGCTGAGCCATCTCTCCAGCCCCCAGAGCAAACTCCTTTAAGTGTGTCTTTTTTTTTTTTTTTGGTTTTGGTTTTGGTTTTGGTTTTGGTTTTTCCAGGGTTTCTCTGGGTAACCCTGGCTGTCCTAGAACTCACTCTGTTTGCCTCTGCCTCCATTGCTGGGACTAAGGGCGTGTGCCCTCACGGACCAGCAATTCTGTCTTATAAAACCAGCTGGCATTTGTAAAAGCCACAGGCGTCCAGTCTCTCAGCACAGTTCAGAGCAGGCACAGGCAAGAAAAGTGCCGCCAAACAGCCAGCCTTCTTTTAAGGAAGCAACATCTCCCCATAGGTGCCCCGCATCCTCCTCTGGCTGACCATTGAGCTGGCCATTGTGGGCTCAGACATGCAGGAAGTCATCGGGACGGCTATCTCCTTCAGTCTGCTCTCTGCTGGACGGTATCAGGCTAGGAAACCCCCTCAGAGCCCGGCTGGAGGGAGCCACTGTTTCCTTCCTCCCCAGAAGAGGGCTCCCCTGTGTCTATGTTGTCACCCCATTTTCAGTAGAGCTGGTGGGAGTCCTTTTCAGAGACTTGTGAGTCACACACCACACTCCCGCCTCCATCCTCAGCTGTCCAAGCTATTGGGTTGCTGACTCCCCTCTGAGGGTGGGAACTCCAGATCTGGACCAGGCTGGGCTGACGTGGTCTGCTTGGTTTCAGCATCCCCCTGTGGGGTGGCGTACTGATCACTATTGTGGATACCTTCTTCTTCCTCTTCCTGGATAACTATGGTGAGAGAAAGCCCCTCTTCTTAGGGGATGAAAGTGGGCTCCCTCATGGAGCCTTGGCTTCTCCCAGGGCTGTGGGTCCCCCTTGGTGCCCTTTGCTCCAGCTGAATGGCTTGAGCAACTCACTTTGGTTTCTGTTTTCATTTTCTGTAACTTGGGACAGAACATCCAAGCATCACAAGGCTGTGGTGAAGTTTCCACGAGAAAAATATATGCTAAGCCCTTGGCTTAGTGCCCAGGACAAAGTGCTCACAGCAGCCACTCTCAAGTGTTTATTGACAGGGTTTTGTTTTTTTAGTTCTCCTTTTTTTTTTTTTTTTTAAATCCTCGCTGTGTCCCTAGGTTTGCGCAAGTTGGAAGCTTTCTTTGGGTTCCTCATTACCATAATGGCTTTGACCTTCGGTTATGAGGTGAGATATCAGAGTCATACCCCTTCCCTCAAGATCCGTCCCTTCCCTTCCTGGGTAGCCTAAGGGTCTAGGGAAACAGCCTTACCTGCCTTCAGGGATGGGGCGGAGGGGAGGATGGTTTTAGCGGGCTGACCAAGTTCCTTCCGACAGTATGTGGTGGCGCGTCCATCTCAGGGAGCCCTTCTTAAGGGCCTGTTCCTGCCCTCCTGCCCGGGCTGTGGGCAGCCTGAGCTGCTGCAGGCAGTGGGCATCGTTGGTGCCATCATCATGCCTCATAACATCTACCTGCACTCGGCCTTGGTCAAGGTGAGCAGAGGGGAGGGAGGAGCCCATTCCTGAGCCTGGATTCCTGCCACCTCAGATGCCTTCCTTGAGGGTCTTAGTTAATGGACTCACTCTCCGCTCAGCCACCTGTAATAACAGGTCTGAGGCAGATCAACAAAAAATCAGTCAAGGCCTAGAAGCAACTGCATCCTCGTGCTGGGGACAAAGACAAGAACGAAGTAAATAAAGAAGGGAACTGTGGATGGTGAAAGGTGCTTGCAAAGGAACTGGTGGATAGGTCAGAGGATGGCATGGCAGACGGGGACAGCAAATGCAACGGTCCCATGGCAGAAGCGAACCAGACACGTTTGTGGATAGAACATGTTGGATGAAGGGAGCAGTGGCTATCAGGGCTGACTTAGAGAGGGACCTCAATGGCCAGATCTTCCTTCATTCACATAATTGGTCACTGTGGACTAGACCTCTGGCAAGGACAAAGATGTGGGCAGGTAGCAGCTGACCTGGGCCTGAACCAGACACCACATAGGGGACTTTCCCAGAATTGTGACTCAGAGCAGACGGAAGTATACATGTGGAAGTAGGGGACACTGGGGAGTCCTGAGGGACTTCGATCCTTCCTGCTTTTATCTTACTAGTCTAGAGAGGTAGACAGAACCCGCCGGGGGGACGTTCGAGAAGCCAACATGTACTTCCTGACTGAGGCCACCATCGCCCTCTTCGTGTCATTCATCATCAACCTCTTTGTCATGGCTGTTTTTGGTCAGGCCTTCTACCAGCAAACCAATGAGGAAGCGGTGAGCCACACTGACCCTACCACCAGCTCATTTGTATGTCCCCACACCCCATGTCGCCACCAGCCTTGTCAGGGGTTCCAGATCACGGGGCCACATCCTCTGGAATCTCTGCTGGACTCTGAACTCTAGAGTCTTCTCTCTTGATCATCTCAACTCCCAGATGACAGGTGTCAATCACTTTGAAGTACTGCTTGGCTCCAGGTGTTGCTTTGGTACCAGGCATCACCTGAGAGCCCCAGGGTAAAGCGAGCGAGTCCTACACCTTTGCTCTTGTATGTAGCGAACATAGGGAAGACATGAAGGGACAGGAAGCCAGCCCACGCACCAATGAGTGCCCAGGGATGTTCGGAGTTAGAACGGTGCAGGGGAGTAGCTGCAGGTGGGGATGCAGAATGACAGGGGCTAGGGCTGGGATCCCTGAGGGAGCCTGATGGTTCTGCTCCCTCTGGAGGCAGGGGCTGATCAGTGGGGGGCGTGCAAGGACTGGGAGTCACTAACCACTGCATTTGGAAGTCCTTGCTAAATGCCCTGTGTGTGTGAGGGGAGCATCCATTCTTGGGTGTCACTCTGCCACCTAGCATGAGGGAGAGAACACTATGGGGGACTTTGAAACCTAGTTTTTCTTCCTTCCTTCCTTCCTTCCTTCCTTTCCTCTTTCTTTCTTTCTTTTCCTTTCTTTTTCAAGATGGGGTTTCTTTGTGGGTAGCCCTGGCTGTCCCAGGCTGGCCTCAAACTCACAGAGATCCACCTGCCTCAGCCTCCCAAGTGCTGGCTTTAAAGACGTGCACCACCACCACTCGGCGGGAGCCTATTTTCCAATGACTGCAGGGCTCTTGGATGAAGGGGGAGCCATGGAATGGTACTGATCCCAGGGACTGGAAACCCAGTTCTCACCTGGAGCTGCATTGTAAATTCTAAGAACACATCCACAGGAAGAGAAATAAAACCAAGCTGGGCATGGTGACTTTAATCCTAGCACTCGGTAGGCAAAAGAAGACAGACCTCTGGGAGTTCAAGGCTAGCCTGGTCTACATAAGGAGTTCCAAGACAGACAGGACTACATAGAGACACTTCATCTCAAAAAAGAAACAAACAAACAAGCCAACAACAACCAAAAAACAAAATCAAAACCCAAACCATTATTGGCAAAGTGTATCTAGACAGATTTAGCCTGTAGGACTTCAGGTTTTCTTTTTATTGTTTTGTGTTTTGAGACTAGGGTTTCTCTGTGTAGCCTGAGCTGCCCTGGAACTCACCCTGTAGACCAGGGTAGCCTCAAATTTACAGCGATCTCCCTGCCTCTGCCTCCCACGTGCTAGGATTAAAGGTATGCATGACCACCGCCAGGGATAGACCTCAGGTTTTTAACTCGTGTTAGGGCCTAGCTGGGGTTCCGATTTTCCAAAAGTGAGTTTGTGTTTTCCCACCTCCCTCTTACTGACTCCCTGCCTGCAGTTCAACATCTGTGCCAACAGCAGCCTCCACAACTATGCTAAGATCTTCCCCAGGGACAATAACACAGTGTCAGTGGATATTTATCAAGGAGTAAGTGCCACTCAGGCCCAATGTTTGGCCACGCCTTGTCGGGGTGGGGTCTCTGCTGGGCGGGGCCTCTGTCTGATCACGCCTTCTCCGTTTAGGGTGTGATCCTAGGCTGTCTCTTTGGCCCTGCGGCCCTCTACATCTGGGCAGTAGGTCTCCTGGCAGCGGGTCAGAGTTCTACTATGACCGGCACCTATGCAGGACAATTCGTGATGGAGGTTGGTATCGCGGGCCCAAGGACAGTCGAAACACTGCTAAAGGCTTGGATGCTGGGCTTTTCTGAGTTGCAGAGGGGTAAGATGACAGAATCCCCCCCAAACTGTTCCATATTGAGCAACCAGGTATGGGGATGCTCCCTCCCCCACTCATCCTTCTCCTACCAACAAGAGTCAGAGCTGCCTCCATTTCTAAGACAGATAAAATGCATGTGTGTGGGGGGGGTGGGGTGGGGAGGTGTTGGGAGTGAGTGTCTGAGATAACCAAGGCCACGGGTGCTTGGTCCCATCAAGGGTTTCCTTAAGCTGCGATGGTCTCGATTCGCACGCGTCCTCCTCACTCGCTCTTGTGCTATCCTGCCCACTGTGCTGGTGGCTGTCTTCCGCGACCTGAGGGACCTGTCCGGCCTCAATGATCTCCTCAATGTTCTGCAGAGTCTACTGGTGAGACCCACGGTCTAGCTAATAAGGAACACAGCAGCCTCCCTGTCCCCCTCCAAAAGTCCTACAGGTTTTGCCCTAAACCCTCACAGGAGTCTACAGCCACACTAAAAAGCAAGAGTCCCTACTGTCCCCACTCCACAGATGGAAAAACCAATGCTTTGGGTTGGTTGACTGGAGGCTAAACTGGCATTCCAACTCCAGCACTCTGACGGCCCTGCATACTTTGGAGACACAGAATACTGTTCAGGGCTCTTAGGGAAGGCCCCCAAAGACTCCCGTCCTGCCAGAGGAGAGGCAGAACTCGCCACTCTCACACCCTGCTGTACCAAAGCAGGGTCTCTCAGCCTCAGTCTCTACCACTCCCCACAGCTGCCCTTTGCTGTGCTGCCCATTCTGACTTTCACCAGCATGCCAGCCGTCATGCAGGAGTTTGCCAATGGCTGGTGAGTATTCCCTTCCCAAACCACAGCGTTACTGCTTTCTATACTCACAGCCACACAGAGGCACGAACAATGTTACCTCCACCTTCCCATGAGGCCCCAAGACCGTAAAGAACTTGCCCAGTGCCACGCAGCTACTAAGTGTGGGGACTAGGATTATTGGGGGCTGTTTCTAGAACCTGGGCTTACCTTCAGCACACTTCTTGCCAAGTCCTGTCAGTAATGGAGCCTGAAGGGCCCCCAAGTGGCTAGTGGGGTCTGTCTGCTCTAGACCACACAGGTCAGAGAAAGTGTCTGTCCTGCTTCCCTAGTCTGAGCTAGCTGGAGGTCCTGAGGGTGGGGGTCAGTGGGGAGACCATCCAGGTGGTCCAGCTGCATCCAGCCCGCCGCCCCACAAGCCAGCTCTGAGCATCATCCCTTCCCCAGGTTGAGCAAAGTCATTACTTCCTGCATCATGGCACTGGTCTGCGCCATCAACCTGTACTTCGTGATCAGCTACCTGCCCAGCCTCCCGCACCCTGCCTACTTTGGCCTTGTGGCTCTGCTCGCCATAGGTTACTTGGGCCTTACTGCTTATCTGGTACTGGGGTCAGCCAAGGGCTAGGGAGGACAGGAGAGGGAGACACAAGGGACTTCTGCAGAGCTCTGGCCTCTCCTCCACTCATGGTCTTTCCCCAGGCCTGGACCTGTTGCATTGCCCATGGAGCCAAGTTTCTGACCCACAGCTCCCACCAGCGCTTCCTGTATGGACTCCCTATCGAGGAGCAGGAAGGCAGGGAGAGTTCCGGGTGATGAGCACAGTGACCCAGCATCCACCAACAGGAAGGACACAGCAGGGCAATTGAAGGTCCCCTACCAGCTTTCTGGATTACCTGTCTCCAGTTTGGACAAGTGCTGTACCTCAGAGTAAAGTGTGCTAGGGACACCCATCTTATCACAACCTAAGAGACTTAAAAACACAGTGCCTAGGTCTGGAGAGATGGCTCAACGGTTAGGAGCACTGACTGCTCTTCCAGAGGTCCTGAGTTCAATTCCCAGCAACCACATTACAACCATTTGTAATGGGATCCAACGCCCTCTTTTGGTGTGTCTGAAGACAGTGACAGTGTATTCACATACATAAAATAAATAAATAAATCTTAAAAAAAAAAAAAAGACACTAGCCACCCTTTCAGAGGACAGGGATTCAATTCTCAGCATCGACATGGTGGCTTTCAACTGTCCAGTTCCAGGGCATTCAATGCCTTCTTCTGGCCTTCTCCACTAGCCCTTTCATGCCCATAGTACACAGACATACATACAGGCAAAACACCCGTATACATAATACTTAAAACAAAACAACAGTGTCTGGTGCTTAGCTCCTAAAAGATACCCCAAAACTACTTATTTGGTGCAATCTTGTAATCCTAGCCCTGAGGTAATAGTACAAGGCTGAGGTAGTAGGAAGGTGAGTTCCAGTATATACCCAGACCAACTCAAACAGAACCGCCATGACACCACTGTGTCCCTCCAGCACTTGGAAAATGAAGGCAGGAGTCTTAAAGAGTTCTAGGGCATCCTCTTGTTATAAAGTGAGTGCAAGACCAACCTGGGCTACCTGAGAGCCTGTCTCCAGAAAGAAGTAAAAAGAATGAAGGTGTGAGAGGAGATGGGAGAGGAGATGAGGGGGGGAGGAGGAGGAGGAGGAGGAGGAGGGGGAGGAGGAGGAGGAGGAGGAGGAAAGGAAGGAAAGAGAAGAAGAAGGAGAAAAAGAAAGGAGGAGGAAAAAGAAGAAGAAGAAGAAGAAGAAGAAGAAGAAGAAGAAGAAGAAGAAGAAGAAGAAGAAGAAGAAGAAGAAGAAGAAGAAGAAGAAGAAGAAGAAGAAGAAGAAGAAAAGAAGAAGAAGAAACAACTTGACAAACTTGGGGGATGGAGGGTAGCACTGGAGGAAACTTTAAAAAGAAAAAAAAAAAAAAGAAAAGAAATAGTCTGATGAACAAAACCAAACCGTAACTCCCCTGTGTTCCAAAGCGCTGTAAAATCTAAATGTCAAATCCTGACCTTCCAAATGACTGATTATCTCCTACTCTCTTTTGTACCTGAAACCTATTTTCCAGGTAGGAAAACCTAGAGGTTCCTTCTCTTTCAGGAACCAGGCCAAAAAGAACCCAAAAGTCTGTGCCTTCAAGGCCCAATTCATTTGCCATCTCCCCAGGGAACTGGGCTGACCGGACTCCCACGCTGCGCTATTAGGGTTCCCTGAACTCGACTCTCAGCTCCCCCTAGGGGCAGGGACTCTCCCGAGCGCCTACACTCGGCCTTAGGCCCGTTTGTCCTTCAAGGGCAAGCAGAACTCAGGTGAGAGGAGGGTGCTTTCTCCTAGGGCCGCAGAAGCCACCCCTGCGCTGAGATAGGGAGTAGCGGCGTGGGAGGGGAACCCCTTCCTCCGCAGTAAGCGCCCCGGCACCCTTCGCCCTGTGTAGACCTAGCACTTTGCAGACGCTCCCTAGGCAGTTTCTAGGCTCCCCTAAGTCCCTCCTCCTGACTCCACCGGTTCCTTGCACCCTAACATAGAACTGTCCAGAGCAGCAAGGAGGAAGGGGTGTCCAAGTGAGCCTTTTCCCAGGGTTGAGCCTGTGTGAGATTCGCTGTCTGAAAGTAGCTCCCATTACCCGGAACCCAGCTGGGAAGGCTGTGGACTGGACGCTCAGATTGGGGCGATTGTTTATGAAAAGAATTTCCTCTTTCTTAAAAGGGCAACGAGAAGAGTGGGGCCCAAAAGGAGCGGCGAAGGAAAAAGGTCTGGCGCAACCCGAGTAGCAGTCCGAGAGGGTGCCTGAGGGAGGCGGTCCGCGCCTTGGTGCTTGCTGCTGGAGAAAATAGGACCCGGGATAGCATAAAGGGGTAGAAGGCTAGCGAGGAAAGCCATCTCCTAGATTCCCCTTCAGTTTCTCCGACGTGTCCCCCAACTGGCTGCACATTCTGGCAGTTCACTTGGCATTAATTGGATGCTGTATTTTTTATTTTTATTTTTTGTAATAATCCCTGGGTTAGAAGTGGAGGAGAGGTAAAGTCCTAAATTAAAGGGAATGTCAGCTGTCAAGGAGCGCTCACGGGAAGGGGTGGGAGGGCTAAATAAACTGTGGCAGGATTAGGCCTAGCACCTGACACACTGACTTGGGGAGAAGACCACTGAGCACAGGGTTTTGATAGTTAAATAAGAAAGGTCTGTCAGTGAGTGTTTAGTACTTAGAATTGAGCGCTGAGAAGGTAAGTTTGACTCAGAACACTTAGTGCTCCTCCATGCAACTGCCGCATAGGGCAGCTAAAACAGCCTGGGGACAGGACACTTCTCACTTCACACTTCTCAAGCCTCAGTCCCTGCATACACTACCACATACACATGAAAATAAATCTTATGCTCTTCCAGAGGTCCTGAGTTCAATTCCCAGCAACCATATGGTGGCTCACAACCATCTGTAATGGGATCCAATGCCCTCTTCTAGTGTGTCTGAAGACATCGACAGTGTACTTATATATAATTAAATCTTAAAAAAACAAACTTAGCCAAGCGTGGCACCCTCCTTAATATCAGTGCTCTGGAGGTAGAGCAGGTGGATCTCTGTGCCCTGGGAGTCGATTTCAAAATTCTTCATCATCATCACCACCATCATCATCACCATCACCATCACCATCATCATCATCATCATCATCATCATCATCATCACCATCATTTTGGGATCAGTGGGATGGCTCAATAGGTCAATGTACCAGTCACCATTCCCAAGGATCAGAGTTCCGTCCTTGGGGACCCGCATGGGTGGATCCTCTAACTCCATACATGTATTGTGACACATGCCTGCTCACACACATAAAAATAATGATTTAACCTGGCCCACGTCACAGAATTTCGGTGTAGCCCTGGCTGTCCTAGAACTCGATTTTTTTTTTTTTTTTTTAATTCTTTTTTTCGGAGCTGGGGACCGAACCCAGGGCCTTGCGCTTCCTAGGCAAGCACTCTACCACTGAGCCAAATCCCCAACCCCAGAACTCGATTTTTTGAAGAGACTGGTCTTGAACTCTGAGATCTGTCTGCTTCTGCCTCTTGAGTGCTGGGATTAAGCCAACCTATCTGGTTTTTCCAAGGCCCAAGGTCAGACAGAGATAAGGTCAGCCATTTCCAGCCAGAGGCTGGCGTTTAGTGCTCTTCCATCACCATGGTTACCCTAATGACCCCAGACCCAAAACTCAGACTAAATTTAAGGAAAGAGGCCCACTTTAGGATTTCTCTGGGAGGTGGGAAGAGTTTGCCACATACCGGCTTCCCAGGAGTCCCTGAGGGCTTTTTACCAGGCCTCCCATCCAGTCCCTCCACAGGTGGGAAGCTGGCAGGAAGGACCCTTGTCTCCGTTGCCCTACAGTACCCTGCTTCCCGGATAGCTGTCCGCACCATTGTTTTTCTTGGGGATGAGCATTAAAATAATAATCGTAGGGGCTGGAGAGATGGCTCAGTGGTTAAGAGCACTGGCTGCTCTCCCAAAGATCCTGAGTTCAATTCGCAGCAACCACATAGTGGCTCACAACCATCTGTAATGGGATCTGATGCTCTCTTCTGGTGTGTCTGGTGTCCTCATATACATGAAATAATAAATCTTTAAATAATAATCGTAATAGGTTGTGTGGGTGGAGCCCCTCACCAACTGCTGGAACCATGCTCCCCTGTGAGGAAACAAACAAACAACCCCCACTTCCGGATTGGCAGTGCAATTCTCACAATATGGCATCGGAACAGAGTGAGGACTACCCCAAGCTTCCGGCAGAAGGTGGGAACCCATCTATGCTCTCTTGCCCCAGAAGGGACCCCCAGCTAAGGCCTGGAGGGGTGATAGGGCTTTGTTTGGGGTGCCCTTCTGAGGGCTGGTGTGAGCTTAGATGGCAGGTTCTTGGATGGGGGTGGGGTGTTAGGGAACCACAGGAATCGAAGGCAGCCAGCCGCTCAGCCCAGTCGCTGGACCCGGGCTCATTCAACTTCGGGTCACACATTTCCTTTTGGGAACAGTGCAGGCCCAGCTAAGAAAGCTGAGGCACCCCCAGTGGGCCTGGCCAAGAAGAGGCGCTCAGAGAGAGGTGGAAGGGCCTGGACTGGTGCCTTCACTTTCCCAAGCTGTCCGCTCTTCTGTTCAAGAAGTAAGAAGAGGATCTTTCCGAGGAGTAAGCTAGTCCCGAGTGCAATTAAGGGCGTGCGACTCAGGGCACCAACACACGAGAGGCGAAGACCTTGGGGTGTAAGGATGGCATCCTTGGGGCTCCCCAAGAGCAGAAGGAGGGATCAGGGATCAGCGCCCCGCACTCCCTGCTGGTTGCGGGGCACCGAGCTGATGTGCACGCAGAGCAGCGTCTCAGGGGTCAGGCTCCCAGCCCGCTCTGCTGTGAAGCCACCGGACGCCCACCCCACCACACCCGGCCACAGTGCCCAGGGGAGGAAGTGAGGCGTGCGTGTCAAGGCTTGGCATTCGTGTTTTTTTAAATTAAGGCGAATGAAAGGAACTTTGTAAGACAGGAAAAATAAAAAATGAAAATAAACGAACCGCAGCCCTAGAGCGGCGCAACCCGGGGGCTTCCTGCGAGAAGATTCTGTATGCGAACGCAGACCCCAGGCTCTGTGGGGTGTGTCACCACAGATCCGGTGACACGTGTGTTTAAAATCTGAATGGTTGCGGTCTCAGGAGCCCAAGGGCGGGTGCTGAGCCCTCCCTCCGCGGGCGTTCCCTAGGCACTTGGGAACACAGCCAGCCCTAGAACTGGCCCCTCTAATAATCACAGATAGGGGCGGTGGGTGGGGGTTGAGGGCCTCTAAACAAGGTGGTATTTCTTCTAGTTCGATAGGATTTGACTCTGCCAAAGACGGGGAGGCACGTTCCAAGCCGAGGGAACAGCACGTACAAGATACACAGCCCTGAGCACCAGAGGCTCGGCTTCTGCCAGGGGAAACACAAGTGTTTGGCAGAGGAAGGGGGCTAGATTTGCTACAGGACAATGGTAAAGGTAGGCGCAGAAGTGGAATTTTCACATCCCGAGACTGCGGCGAGTGCTGATAGTTACAGTTGGATCACGAACATAACTTAGGACTGGAGAGGTGGCTCAGCTGTTAAGAGAAATTACTCTTGCAGACCACCTGAATGAGTTCGGGTGCCAGCAGGCACATAGGGCGCCTAACAACTACCTGTAACTCCGGTTCCAGGAGACGGCGCCCTCTTCTGGCCTTCGAAAGCTCTGGCTTACATACACATACACAGAAAGAAAAAAAAAAATCAATCTTTCTACAGTTCCATAATTTGGTGAGTTTGCATAACTAGAGCTAGCAAAGAATGCCTTTTTTGGGGGGGGAAGGTCGAGATATCCACAACGTTAGACAAAAGACCCTCAGTAGGGGTTGCGAGAAGGCTTAGGGGGTAAACGTGCCTATTGGCAAGCCTGACCACCTAGTTTGAGGCCGCTCCCAAATAGTGGAAGAGAACTTCTCATCTCCACTCTTAGAATGTGTATCCGCACAAATAAATGTAACTTTAAATTTTTTTTAGGAGCTGGGAAGATGGCTCAGGGGCACTTTTACGCTTAAAAGGACTCTGTTTTCGTTCTTAGGGTTCACGACCATCTATTCCATTCCAAGAGGAATCCAATGGCCCCTTCTGGCCTCAGAGAGCACTGCAAATATGTGGTGCACATATATATTTACAGGCCATACGCATAAAATATTTCGATTTTTTTTTAACTCGAACACCCATTTTACAGAAAGTTAGCGCCATCCCATTTTCCAGAGGAACAAACGGAGGCAGCCCGTGTCAGCACTTTGGAATGCGCGGAGGTGGAGCCGCGTCGTCCTCGGGCACTCCCGGACTGGGCTCTTGGGGCGGGCCTCCTTCAAGGCCCGCAGCAGTGGGTTACCGCTGTCCGCTCTGCCACGCAGCCGCAGAGGCTTGGTCCAGCCAGCACACCGCAGGAAGAGAGGCGACGCCCCCTGGATCTCCGCAGGAACCCGGCCCGCCTCCCAGCCCGCCGGGCCCCAGAAGTGATGAAAGCTGCGGCTGAGTCCCAGCCGCGCCGAAGCCGTTGCCCTTTTAAGGGGAAGCCTTGAAACGGCGCCCGGGTTCCATGTTTGCATCCGCCTCGCGGGGAGGAAACTCCATGTTGTAACAAAGTTTCCTCCGCGCCCCCTCCCTCCCCCTCCCCCCGAGAACCTGGCTCCCCTCCCCTCCGAAGCTCGCGGGGATCCCTCCCTCCCACCCTCCCCTCCCCCCCGCGCCCCGATTCCGGCCCGAGCCGGGGGGGAGGCCGGGCGCCGGGGCCAGAGTCCGGCCGGAGCGGAGCGCGCCGGGCCCCATGGACAGCTCGGCCGTCATTACTCAGATCAGCAAGGAGGAGGCGCGGGGCCCGCTGCGGGGCAAAGGTACGCAGGCAGCGGGAGGGGAGAATGGGGCTAGGGGCCGTCCCCGCGCCGCAGTCGCTGCCACTGTCCCGGGCGCGCGCCTCGGCCCAGCCCGAGCCCCCGCCAGTGGGGAAGTTTGAACTCCGCGAGAGTCTGAGGCGCTGGGCGGAGCCTGGCGCCACTAGTGCGCTCGCATATGCTTCTAGTAGGGAAACTGAGGCAGGAAGCAAGCGAGGGGCTAGTAGGCTGCCGATTCCCGGGCGTCGCCCCCTCCCCCAGTTTGGCGCCAATGGGACTAGAAGGTGGGGGTGAGGCGACTGCCTGGCCACCCGCTGAGGCTCCGCCCCCTCCAGGCTGTGGTCTGGTAGGGGTGCCGAGGTGACAGCGGGCTGGGGAGTCTTGCAGAGATCTCCCGCCAACACACAACCAGGTTCCCACAAACTTGGGCGTCACTCGTGGAGGTGCGGACGACACCCTCGAAGGCAAAGAGCCGCTAGCCTTGCAAGACAGTCTTGGGGGCCTTGTGTCCTGCTGGGCACGCGGCACCCCGGCTGCAACAGGCCGGGCCAGTTGGCGTCGGGCCTGTGCACACTCGCACCCACCCTGTAAGGGGCTCCACCCGCCAATGCGGAGCCACTGGGGCTCACCCCCCTCTCCCCTGTGTGGATTTCAAAATTGGGAAGTCACTCGGGGTTTGTCCACCGACCAGTCTTAGCTCTTTTGGCGGGGCTGGAGGCAGAAAGGGTTAGAGAAGAAGATGCTTGGTGGGGGTAGGTCTGTCAATTAGACAGGCCACTGCCTCTCAGTAAGTCTAAGGTTGAGACGGGGCGGGGTGAAGGAGGTGGGGCTGGTGGGGCTGACAGCCCTGGGACACTGGCCTCTGGGCCCAGACTCAATGAGGACTTTGGACTCACTGGGTAGACATAATGGAGGGAGAGTGGGAGTGGATGATGGGGCCCCGAGCCCTGACGGGCCTGGGCAAGGGCTGCTCAGGTAAGGTCCACCTATGAGGTCAGATGATTGAGAACCAATCGTGAGAAAAAGCTGTCCCCTCCTCAAGTCACCTACTTCTTAAAGTGGCTGCCTTCTTAGCCACACCACATTTCCTTAATTTGCAGAGTTGCAGCGGCCCTGGAGTGGCCCATGGTGGGGCCCCTAGAAGGGGTGGGGGAGTTCTGGAGGACAGCCAGCCAGCCAGAGCCACCCTGGTGTGTCTCCTGATGCAGGGAGAATGCTCAGTTCTCTGTGCTCAGGGATTGAGACCCGAGTGCACGCAGCCCCTGCAGGCCAGTGTGCCCACATTCACTTCTTGCTTCAGGTGACCAGAAGTCAGCAGTTTCCCAGAAGCCCCGGAGTCGGGGCATCCTCCACTCTCTCTTCTGCTGTGTCTGCCGAGATGATGGGGAGCCCCTGCCTGCCCACAGTGGGGCTCCCCTGCTGGTGGAGGAAAATGGCGCCATCCCTAAGGTTTGTGGTGATTAGGAGGGAACTGCAGGTGCGCCCGGGCCCTAGCCCTAGCCGGAAGTGGACTTGGCAGAAAGGGGGCCGAACTTCACTGACACACGTGCAGACCCTGAAATGTGCAGAGAGGGAGCGCACTTGCCCAATAGGTCCTGCCCTTTCCCAACCCCGACGGCAGCCTCCTAGCCCACTGTTAACGCCTTGCCTGAGATCTGGGTATATCTATATCCCCTTATTGATGGGAACTTTGTGAGGTGAGGAAGAAAGATCCATATATCCTACCCCTGGCTCACAGTTTTCAAGACGCAAAGCTGGGGAGGGGTAGAAGGCCTGGTTGGGTCCTCAGATAGAGATCTGGGGAGGGAAGCCCGTGTAAGAGATACCCTCCCAGCCCAGCCCCTCCCCACAGCATACCCCAGTCCAGTACCTGCTTCCCGAGGTCAAGGCCCAGGACTCAGACAAGATCTGCGTTGTCATCGACCTGGACGAGACCCTGGTGCACAGCTCCTTCAAGGTGGGCCCTGCCCAGCAGCCCTCAGCCTACAGTATTTTAAGAGGGACCTGCCCTGGCCAGGGAGGGAGGTCTCTGCTGGATTTCTACCCTTGGGATTCCCTCCCCACCAGCTCCAGCAATTCTTTCCTTACAGCCAGTGAACAACGCTGACTTCATCATCCCGGTGGAGATTGATGGAGTGGTTCACCAGGTGAGGGTCAGAGGGAGGTGGGGGTTTGGTGTCTGCACTATACCCAGGTACCGCCCACCAATCTTGAGAGAGCCCCACATGTAACACTGATAGATGGGTATGTCCAAAACCCAAAGGGGGTGAGAACCCAAGACTACCTGGTACTCCAGAAATAGAGCCAGACTCCCAGCCCTGCAGACTGGGCTCATTCTGGTCCTGTCTTGTGAAGCTCTCTTTCCCCTCTTACCCCCACTGCCCGGGACCCAGTTCAAGTAATTCAGGATAGGTTGTGGTGCTGGCCAGCCTGTTCTCCATTACTTGGCTCGGGGGCCGGTGCCCTGCAGCCTTGGGGTGAGAGGGCTAACCTGGACTCCTGCATTTGGATAAAACCCAATGTGGGACAGGGAGTGACTCCCACTAGGTGAGGTGGGACCAACTGGAATTACATTCTGATCCTCTTTAGAAAGGGGGATGGTTAGGGCAACGTGTGGCCCAGCCTCTCTAGACTGCCCTTCCTCCTTCACTATCCCTGTCCCCTTTTTGTTGGTCACCCCTAAGCCCGTGGGCCAGCAGCCTCCTCATTGGTTCATTCCCTAGGTCTATGTACTGAAACGGCCCCACGTAGATGAGTTCCTACAGCGAATGGGCGAGCTCTTTGAGTGTGTGTTGTTCACTGCCAGTCTTGCCAAGGTGAGCCCTTGCCTGGGGTCCCGGTCCACCATACCCTCCCACCTACTTTCAACCTGCAACTAAATGGCAGCCCTGGACATAACTCACTCTGAGGTGACTTACCTCCTACCCCAGTATGCAGACCCTGTAGCTGATCTGCTGGACAAGTGGGGAGCCTTCCGTGCCAGGCTGTTTCGAGAGTCCTGTGTCTTCCATCGGGGAAACTACGTAAAGGACCTGAGCAGGCTGGGCCGAGACCTGCGGCGGGTGCTAATCTTAGACAACTCACCCGCCTCATACGTCTTCCATCCAGACAATGCCGTGAGTACACAAGAGACCCAGCGGCTGAGACACGACCAGAGCACATGTGTGGTGGCCTCCCCAGCCCTACGTGGGGTGATAGCAGGGGCTGGAATGTCCTATTACCTGTGTCTGCTCATATATTCCACTCTACTTATGTATGGAGGGTTCTCAACTCTGGCTGGGGTCCCCATCTGACAGTCTTCAAAGCTGTCCTATTAATGGGACAGAATGAATGTAGTAAGTCCCAGTTAGGAACCCACTGAAAGGAGCACAGAAAGCTTAAGTGTTCTGTGAACTGTTTGCTTGCTGGCATCTACAAATGAATTTCACCATAAGCTGTCCAAAAAAAAAAAAAAAACCACAAACCAAAAAGTGTACGGGCCATGTGGGCAGGGATTGGGCTGGACAGGGGGTGCCCTGGGACACCCACCCTCCTCACTTTCTTGTCTTCTCCTCAGGTTCCAGTGGCCTCGTGGTTTGACAACATGAGTGACACTGAGTTACACGATCTCTTACCCTTCTTTGAGCAACTCAGCCGCGTGGACGACGTATACTCAGTGCTCAGACAGCCTAGGCCTGGGAGCTAGTGAGGTGTCTTGGGGCCAGGACCTGCCCCTCGGCAAGGCCCACCACGCCTCTTGCCAGCAGACTGTGCTGTTAACAAAACCCGAGGGCTATGTCATGTTCATGGCCCTGGGGAAGAGGTGTTTCCCCTGTCATGTTGCATGGAGGACAGTGAGCCCTTGGGTCCCTATGTCAGTGCCTTCAGATTTCTTCCCCTCTTCTCAGGGGACCTGGGGGGCCTGGCCTGCTGCTCCCCACTTCTGTCTTCTCTTCTCCACACCGCCAGGTTTCTCTGCTGCCAAATTGGGCCTCTTAGCCCCAGTTCTGCTTTGGGGGGTAGGGATAGGGTTTTTGCTGCCCCTTCCCTGTCTGGGAACAGTGGACACCCAAGTGCCTTGTATAGAACCCTCTTTACTGGTCAGCTTTTCCCAGATCTAGGCTGACCTGAGAGGAACCAATTCCTCCCCTTCCTCTCCTCCCTCTTGGGTTAATGGTGCCCCGCCAGTGTCTACATGGGAGGGAGAAGAAGAAAGTCTATTACAATACACTTGTACAAGAGCTGGGGACCTTCATCAGGGAGGAATGCTCCCGGTCCAGCTTGTCCAAGGCTGCTCCATATATCCCTTAAGCCCCGTCTCCCCAAAGCCCTGGGGCTTGGCAGGACGCCCCCACGGTGCCATATAAATATGTATATGTGTATATAGATTTTTAAGGGAAGGAGAGAGGAAAGGGTGGGAACATTCTTCCCTTGACCCTTCCCTGGGCCCAGAAATTGGGGGAGGGAGGGAAAGGATTTTTACATTTTTAAAATGACTATTTTCTGAATGGAACAAGCTGGGCTAAGGGGTCAGGCCCGGTCTTCTGTCTGCCCCCAACCCTTTTACTTTATTCATTCAAAAAACATTTATTGAGTACCTTCGGTGCCCAGCAGTGAGCTAGTCCCACCGGCTTAGTGGGAGGAGGGTCTCTGCTTCATCATTGGTGCCTCATCCCTAAACCCCACACTTCACGTGCCTTTAGAGTATCGACAGGAGGTGGAACCTTTTTGTGGGCCTCAGGAGGTCTCCAAACTTTACCAAGCTGGCTCCTCCTGTGCCAACTCATCCTCCTTCCCTGTACTCCGTGCAGCCTCCTCCATGGCCCCCTGCTGGCTGGGGGCAGCTCCCAGGTCTCTGCCAACTCTGACTTCTCTGTTTTTAAAGCCCCTCCCCATACCTGCTGAGTCTGGAGTTCAAGCCCTTAGGCTCTCTCCCTAGATTATGAGGGTTAAGTGGACCCACAAACAAGTGCCAAGGGAGTTGGTGAAGGGAGAGGATATGGTTGGCCGGGATCAGATGACCTTCCTAATTAAGTGCCTTCTCTGTGACCGAGCACCTCCGTGTGATAAGAACTAAAGAGAAAGCTAGACCCCCTCCTATTCTGCCTCTGTGGTTTTTTTTTTTTTGGGGGGGGGACTTGGAGTGCGCGAATATCTCACACCTGTGACTGCAGCTTGACTATTTTTCATAACCCTGCTGGACAAGAAGGAAGTTAGCCAAGAGGGACTGCCTGGGCACTCGATCCGAGTTCGATTGCTAGAGCCCACGTGATGGAAAGAGAAAACGAACTCCCACAAGTTGTCCTCTGACCTCCTCACATGCACCATGGCACGAGCTCTCCCCCTACACATACACGCACTCTAAACAAAATAACCGCACATAACCACCGTGCCCCCACCTCTGGAATGCGGGGCGGGGCGGGAGACGGAAGGCTGGGCAGACTGGGGCGGCCCTCAGCCGACAGCCTTCCGGGCAGTGGGGCCAGCAAGGAGGAGAGTGGGTGGGGCGGGCGCCCGGAGGTCTTCTGCCCGCATTGGCCCTGCCCTGGCCACGCCCCGCGGCCTCCTGCCAACTTGGCTACGCCCCTCCGGCCAAATTCGCCTTCCGCGAACCCCGCCTGGGCGGGGCAGGAAGTGCCAGGCCAAGCCGTTGCTTGCCGCTAGGGGCCTCCCTGCCCTTGCGGACCGACGCCGGGCTCCTGAGCTTGGCACTCTTCTTCGGTCTAGAGAATCCCGAGCGTGGGAAGGACGAGAGAGCTTACCTTGTCCACCTTCCTCTGAAAGCGTGAAGTTTCAGATGTCCTCTTCCACACACAGTGGAGAAGGGGTGGTGGTGTACACCTCTCAAATACTACTCTCTATCCTCTAATTCCACCTAGAATTTAGCCCCAGCCTTCTTTTGCTCCAGGTGTGGGTGTGGGTGTGGTTGTGTAGTAGGGAGGCCGCAATAGGTGTGAAGCCGCCCCTTTTCGCATTCTGCCTACCCTATCCGACCCCCATTACTTTTGCCCGATAGAAAAGAACCAGGAAGCTTACACCTGAAAAAAAGCCTACCCGGGAATCAGCTCTGGTCTGGAGCTGCATGGACCAGGAGAGCCTTTTGCAAGATTTATACCCTACCCCTGGCCTCCGCCCGCCCCCAGCCAGGATAAGGCTTGGTTTCCTGCTCTGTATGCAAACGGTGGTCGCCTCAAATTTGCATCCGGGAAGCCAGATAAACAGCACCAGCTTCCATTGAGACTCAGTCCCTCTCCCCTATCCCGCAACCGCACACCCTCTGCCCACGCATAATTAAGCTCAACCACATTCTGGGTACTTCCTTGTCAGCACCAGCCAGTGTTAGGGCTGCGCTTCTGCTCTCAAGGAACTCATCTCAACATTACTGCAAGCAACATTAGTTCCTGGAGCTGGAGAGATGGCTCAGCAATTAAGAGCACTGACTGCGCTTTCAGAGGATCCGGTTCAATTTCCAGCACCCAAACTGTAGTTCAGAACCATAACAAACTCCATTCCCAAGAGATCCTATGCCCTCTCCTGGCCTCCGAAGGCATGGCAGATATGTGGTTCACAGCCATACATGCAGGCAAAATACTTTTTACATTTAAAAAGGGGGTTCAGGGGATTAAGAAGAAAAATGCCATTAATGATGGAGAGATACTTTGTATCTTTTGAGTATTTTTTCTCTAGGATCAGCTGCCACTACTGAACATCGTTAATGTATTTTTGGTTTTAGGTACTCCAGAGAGGCCTTTGAGTGTAAGTCCCTCAGAGGCCCATTGGGAATATTTCTGGAACTAAAGCATGATTAATTAATTAATTAATTAAAAGAAAGTCCGAAAAAAGAGAAAAAGGAAGTTTAGTCACAACGAGTGCAGGTGTGCATGCAACCAGAAATTTAAGGGAAGGGGTAAGATAAATTTCTGTAGCAACCACATCATGGCTTGGCCTTTGATCAGTGTTAAAATCCCTATCAGTAGGAATTAGGGCATAGCACATTGATAGGGCTCTTACCTGAAGCCTGGAATTTAATCCCCAGTACTGAAAAAAAAAAAAATCTGATAGTAAATCAGAAAGACTCATGACTTGGCCTGGAGAGAGAGTTCAGTGGTTATGAACACTGACTGTTCTTCCAGAGGTCCTGAGTTCAATTGCCAGCAACCACATGATGGCTCAGAACCATCTGTAATGGGATCTGACGCCCTCTTCTGGTGTGTCTGAAGACAGCTACAGTGTAATCATATACATTAAATAAATAATATTTTTAAAAAAAGACTCATGACTTACTGTTTCTGTGGTCCATTTCCTCAGCCGTGAGGTAGTTATCCACGTTAACTGAAGTCTCTACCCTCCAGGGCCCCTTGGTAGTTGGTTTTTGTTTGCTTGCTTTGTGTTTGAGTTCTGGAAATTGAACTAAGGGTCTCATAGATACCCAACTAGTGTTTTTACCACTGAGAGCTATACTTCAACCCCAGTCCAGTCACTAAGACAATGAGTACTGAGTACTGAAGTTTCAGTACTTAGGGTAAGTATGAAGGACGAGTAAACTTGGAGAAAGCTGCTTTAGCTGATTGTGTCAAGGGGAAGTGGAGAGAGAGAGAGAGAGAGAGAGAGAGAGAGAGAGAGAGAGAGAGAGAGAGAGAGAGAGAGAGACTGTTGTCTTTTGAGAGCAACTTGTGAAGTCCAAGAGATTTTCGTGCCTCACCTTCCAAGTGCTGAGAATGCAAGCTATGTCACCAAGGTCAGAAACGTAGAGTCTTTTTCTTAGCAGAGTACAGAACTCTTTAGTTCAGTCAAGACTGTAACAATAAATAGATAAGCAAAGGGGCCTGGAGCCATGGCTCAGTGTTTAACAGTGCTTCTTGCTCTGCCAGAGGACCCAAATTCAGTTCCCATATCAGCAGTTCACAACCACCTCTAACTCCAGTACCAGGGAAACAGACACATACCCCTAATAAGAACAATAAACCTTCCAATGATAAAGATTCAAGCCAGGAAGGCAGTGGAGATGCACGAACCTATAACTCCAGCACTTAAGAGGCTGAGGCAGGAGGGCTAGCAAGTTGGAGGTCAACCTGAGCTATGTAGAAAAGCCTTGCAATATATATATATATATATATATATATATATATATATATATGTATATATATATATTAGATAGATAGATAGATACACACACACACACATATGATTTAAGCTGGGCTTGCTTTTCCTGCTTGTTTTGTGGGGCCAACAAGGTTGCCTAGTTTCCCACTGCCTGGTGGTAATTTAACCTAAAGGATCATAATTCCGTTGAGAGAAGACAAACTCCTACTCAAATGAGATGCCAAGTGAAACAAAGATAACTTCAGAATTACTTATTACTTATTATTACTTATTGCAACACACACAAGGCAAAATAAAAATAGAAATAAGTTTTTAAAAAAATCACTTGAGGCCTCATGATGAACAAAATGTCACGTGTCCATAGAAGAAATTGTCCAAATGGGTGGGAGACCACAAGGACCCTAAGAAGATCTGGAGCGTCATCGAATCCCCAAAGACTCTTGAATGGGCAGTGCCACCTCCATAAATACTCACCAAGTCAGGTGACAAGTTTCAAATGACAGTCTGAAGACACTGGGACTTAGGAATGCTATCCCTGAATATTATCTTAATTTCCAGAGATGAACTTGGGTTGGTTGGTTTGTTGGAGACAGCGTCTCATATCACCCAGACTGGCCTCAAAGTTGATTTCTAGCTAAGGACAACCTTGACCATCTGAGCCTCCTGTCTTCACCTCCCAAATGCTGGAATTACAGAGGTATTCCTCACCCAGCTCTAGAGGTCAATTTAGAAGGAAAGAGCTGTGGTTGCCAGCTATCAGATTTGCATATCCGGATACCTTCATCCGGATGGCTAACATCTAGCGACAGCCACTTATCTCAAGTCCCTCTTGCAGAGAAAGTGCGAACGTAGTCAGCGTTACAAAGCACATGTCGTATCTCTTACAACTAGAACCCTGACTCACCGAGGCTCGCAAGAATGGAAACTACAAAGCACATCACGCCACCTAGCGTGGGAAATTAGAAACCAATTAATGAAAGGGCGCTGTGGATGGCTGTGAGAGGCTTGGGGGTTTGAAGAGTACGTGGACGCCTAGACACACAAGGGCAGCCCCTGGGGATGGAGCAGCGACTCCCTGATGGCGGGAGGCTTAAAGAGCAGGAATCTGTAAGGTGGCTCCTGAGCGGTGCCTCAGAACTGGCGTGGCAGGGAGTACAGGGAATGGCGAGGATGTAGGAAGGACACCCGAGCAAAGGAGCATGGGAAAGGAGACTAAGGGTGACCCCTCGTACTTTATTTTATTTTGAGATGGGGTGTCTCTGTGTATCCCTGGTTGTCCTAGAACTCACTCTAGACCAGGTTGGCCTCAAACTCAGAGACGCACCTACATTTGCCTCCCAAGCAGAGGCTGGGGATGAAAGCACGCATCACCATGTCTGGCTCATTTTTATTTTCAGCTTGTTTTAATTTATTCACTTACAGACAGATCGCATTCAGCCCAGGCTAGCCTCAAAGTTCCTGCACAACTAAGGGTGACCTTGAATTCCTAATCTTCCTGCCTCCCTCCCTGTCTCCAGGAGTGGGATCACAGGCATGTGCCACCAAGATGGGCTTATGGGGTGTTGGGGATCCAATCTGGCCTTTATGTATTCTAGGCAAGGACTCTACCCACTGGGATACACTGTCAATTCCTTTTCCTTTTTTATTCATTTATTCGTTTCCAGGCTGAGCTTAGACTCATGGTACTCTGCCTATCTCGGCCACCCAAGGCTCTTGGGATTACAAGCATGTACCACCGTGTCCAGTGAAAGTGCCTCCCACCCCCTTTTAATAGGCATAGGGTACAACGGAGAAACACAAGCAGGAGAGGGCTGTGAAAGCACCTGTCAGCTGCACACTGGAAGCCAAGAGAGGTGGGCACACACCTGTCACCTGGACTTTGGAGACTACCAGGAGTCTGAAAACAGAAGACCGCACTGGGAGGACACAGACAGCCCTGGAGATGAAAGGGCTTGAGCTCAGGCAATGGCGGAGTGAAGAGACTGACCTGGAGGATGGCTGAGGGAGGAGGAGATAAAATGAATGGGTCAGGAGGTGTGGTTGATCTGCTTCTGGGCAGGGGTGGAGGAGGAGGGGAGCGAGTCTGCATCTAACTTTAGAGATACCTGTAACCGTTCCTGGGATAGAGCAGATTCTCTAATTTGCCCCACCCCCTTCTGTCCGCTACAGATACTCAGTACAACCCTGCTGACAGTGCAAAACGGTAAACGCCTTGGAGAATGAGCTAAAAACATGTCCTTTTGGACATTATTTATTTTTACTTTATTGATGTTTTGCCTGAATGTCTGTATGAGGCTGTCAGCTCCACTGGAACTGGAGTTACAGTCAGTTGTGAGCTATACCATGTGGGTGCTGGGAACTGAACTCAGGTCCTCTGGAAAAGTAGCCAGTGCACTTAACCACTGAGTCATCTCTCCAGCCCCTGCATGTTTCTTTTTAATTAATTGATTTAGTGTGCGTGTGCTCAAGTGCACGTGTAGAGTTCAGAGGATACCTTGCAGGAGTTCTCAGGGATTGAACTCCTTTCAACAAAGTCTTACCCCCTGAGCCATTTCACCAAACCTGGTTTGGGCCTTTTGTTTGGTTGCTTCCTGAGACAGGGTCTCACGATGTAGCCTTGGCTGGCCTCATATTCACTATGTAGGCAAAAATGACCTTGGATTTAGTAGCTTTATTTATTTAAAAAATTGTGTGTATGAATGTTGTACCTACATGTATGTGTACCACATGTATGCAGTGTCTCTAGAGGCCAGAAGAGGGTGTTGGATCCCCTAGAATTGGAGTTACAGATGGTTCTCTGCGAGAGCACCAGTGCTCCTAGCCTCTGAGCCTTCTCCCCAGCCCTGGCTTTACATGCCTGCTTCCACCTCCTAGTCAAGTTTGTATAATTTGATAAGGATCAGATCTGGGACTTTATGGGTGGTGGCACTTTACTAGCTGGGTGACACCCACAGTCCCAACATTGAACTTCTGCTTTTCTGGCCTCCCACACACCCATGTGCTGTTCACATGTGTGCCCCACCACAATGGGCTGAAAAATAGTTTGGTTTGTTTTTCTCACAAATATAGGTCAATTTGCATCTGAACGATTCTACGTGTAAGTATTTGCCCTGTGTAAAACATATACTGTTTGTAACGTGCACCATGTAAGTTGTTTAGGATAGCTCAAGTATTTATAAGAGTTCAAGAGCTTATAATAAACACTTGAAGCAACCTGTGTTGACCAGCAAGGGACCTTAGACTAGCTACACCCGAGAATTCTATATAGTCACGAAAGCCAATAGGATGGGACTTTATAACCTGGAACACCATGTCTTGCTAACCCCCCACCTCAATAAATAAAGACCTTTTTTTTTTTTTTTTTTTACATTTAGCAAAAAGGAAGGGAGGCAGGAAGAAAAGAAAGAATAGGTCTGAGGAAGGGGGGGATGGGATAGGGGGTTTCTGGAGGGAAAACTGGGAAAGGGGATAACATTTGAAATGTAAATAAAGAAAATATCTAAGAAAAGAAAAAAAAAGAAAAAGAAAAGAATAGGTCTGAGGGAGGGGTCAGTTCAGTATCAGCCTACTGTACACAAAATCTGTTTCACCATCAGCCCTGCAATTTTTTAAAATTAACTACAAAATGACAATTGCTAAAGAAGTAGAAAGTGGGGGCTGGAGAGAGGGCTCAGCGGTTAAGAACGCTGACTGCACTTCCAGAGGTCCTGAGTTCAATTCCCAGCAACCACATGGTGGCTCACAGCCATCTGTAATGGAATTTGACGCCCTCTTCTGGTGTGTCTGAAGACAGTTACAGTGTACTCACAAACATAAAATAAATACATCTTTCAAAAACAAAAGTAGAAATTGAGAAATCAAGGATTTGTGTGTTGGTATCAAACTATCATGACTTGTGACTTCTGTTTGCCTATTGTTTCTTTGTTTTCCCATGTTACCCAGGTTTGGCCTAGCGCTCACACAATTCTCCTGCCTCAGCTAGTTGAGTAGCTGGAAGCACAGGAACATACTCGGAGCCCGGGACAGTCCCTGGCTGACAGTGGGAAACCTGCTGATGTGAGTCAGGCAACGGCCTTCACTTCACATGGCTTACACTGGAATAGCTGGACACCGGAGTGTCTTCCGACGCCGTTCAGAGTCATCACCTTTGAGCCTGTGCTGAGAGAATGAATAAACTCACACAAGGTCCAACCTTATCAATAGTCCCGGGGAACTTGGTAGTGATCCAGACCCTCTGGCCCCACGAAGACCTACTGGATTGGTATCTCAGCTTACAAAAGTTCCCTGGTGATCCTAAACAACGGTTTCCTTTGAGAAAGCAGAACTCTAAAGTATTTCTGAAGAAAATGTTTAGGGGTTGGGGATTTAGCTCAGTGGTAGAGGGCTTGCCTAGCAAGCGCAAGACCCTGGGTTCGGTCCCCAGCTCCGGGGGGAAAAAAAATGTTTAACTGGAATCTGCTTTAGGCTTTAAGAAATGGTAGGAGAACAACATAATATAATGCCTAAGACTCCATGTTTGCTGCTGCTGTTGTTGACAGGATCTCATATAGCTCAAGCTGACCTTGAACTCACTATGCAGCTGAGGACGGCCTTGAAGTTCTGATTTTTCTGCTTCTACCCCCCGAAGTGCTAAGAATATAGCATGTACCACCACACCCGACACAAGGGCATAACATTTATTTCTTTAAAGCAAGCCAGCACATGTTTCATGGCTGACACATGAGGACTGTGAGTTCAAAGTCAGCCCTCTACTGAGAGAAATTCTGTCTTTATAATATAATAAATAAATTTGAATTTCGACCCTTGGGGAGGAGGAAGCATTAGTAGGGCTTGGGAAGGTAGCTCATTTAATAGAGTGCTTGCCTAGCATGCACAGAGCTGAAGGTTTAACACCAGCACCTTCTAAAGGAAGTAGGTTCGGTGCACCAACCACACTGATCCCAGCACGGGGGAGGTAGAGACACGAGGATCAGAAGTTTAAGATCCGTTGGGGATTTAGTTCAGTGGTAGGGTTCGGTCCTCAGTTCCGAAGGAAAAACAAAAGGGCGGCTAGAGAGATGGCTCAGCGGCTAAGAGCACTGACTGCTCTTCCTGAGGTCCTGAGTTCAAATCCCAGCAACCACATGGTGGCTCACAACCATCTGTAATGGGATCTGATGCCCTCTTCTGGTGTGTCTGAAGACAGCTACAGCATACTTATATATAATAAATAAATAAATAAATAAATAAATAAGAAGTTTAAGATCATTCCTTTTTTTTTTTTTTGGTTCTTTTTTTTTTTCGGAGCTGGGGACTGAACCCAGGGCCTTGCACTTCCTAGAAGATCATTCTTGTAATGGGATCTGATGCCCTCCTCTGGTGTGTCTGAAGACAGCGACAGTGTACTTATAATAAATAAATAAATAAATAAATAAATAAATAAATAAATAAATAAAAGAAGAAGTTTAAGATCATTCTTGCTTTTGGCAGCTTGGGCTACATGAAACCTTTGTTCCGGTTTTGTTTTGTTTTGTTTTTTTTTGTTTTGTTTTAAGCATGAATAAGTAATACCATAAGGAGGTTGGGCGTTGGTGCCAGACACCTTTAATTCCAGCATTCAGGAGGTAGAAGCAGGCAGAGCTCTGTGAGTTCGAAGCCAGTCTGGTCTACAGAGGTAGTTCCAGGACAGCCAGGGCTACACAGAGAAACCCTGTCTCAGAAAACCAAAGTAGTAGTAGTAGTAGTAGTAGTAGTAGTAGTAGTAGTAGTAGTAGTAGTAGCAGCAGCAGCAGCAGCAGCAGCAGCAGCAGCATAGAGAAAATTGGGGTCATTGGGGTCCATCCATAATGGAAATGTCCTATAAGACGATTCTCTTGACCTAGGTAAGCTAATGTCATGGGGAAAGGAGAAAGGACTTCCCTAGATTAAAAAGTGCTGAGGGGATGCTTTTTCTTGATTTGATTCCATATAAAAAGGCTGATAAGGTCCAAGTGGAGATAATCAGTGGAACTGGACTCTGGACTGAAGACATACATGATGGTTTTATAAATACTGGCACAGACCCTCAGGTATGAAGATCACTTTCGAACCACAGAACTGAAAGTGCTTGCCCTCGGTGTAGTGAACACTGGGTGCAGAACAGGGCTCGTTAATGAAAGCTGCCTACACAACATCTTTGCACACAGCTCATACACATGGCAAACGCACTAACTCCTTAATCCACAGATGACTGTTACACTTGCTTCTGATTTCCCATAAGGCTGACATTTATCATAACAAGAAATTAGAAATGCATGTATTTATTTCTGGGCTGAGGACAACATCCAGGGCCTTTCACATTTCAGGCACATAGTTTACTACTGAGTTACCTCTCTAGCTGTTTAAAACAATTTGTTTCATATTTACATATTTTCTGTGCATGAGTTTGGAGTGTATATATGTATGCATATGAATCACGCGTGGGTCTGGTACCCTCAAAATCAGAGGAGGACATCAGATCCCCAGCAAGTGAAGTCACAGAGCATTGTGAGTTGTTATGTGGCACTGGGAACCAAGGCTGGGTCCTCTGCGAGAGCATCCAGTGGCCTTAACCCTGGGGCCAGCTCCCTGGGCCTAAGATAATTTTCAATTTCTAAAAAAATATATTTTCTCAGGGGTTGGGGATTTAGCTCAGTGGTAGAGCGCTTGCCTAGCAAGCGCAAGGCCCGGGGTTCGGTCCCCAGCTCCGGAAAAAAAAAAAAAAATATATATATATATATATATATATATATCTGTTGCATCTGGTGACACATGCCTATATTCCCAGCACTTGAGAGGGTGGGGTGTGGGGATCATAAATTTCAGTTGGGGTAAAGAGCGTGGCCCTGTTTTTTCCCCCCTTTATGTGCGCTGGTGTCTTGCCTGTGTGTGTGAGGGAATCGGATCCCCTGGAGCTGCCTATGGGTGCTGGAAATTGAACCCAGACACCCCTGGAAGAGCAACCAATGCTCTTAACTTCTGAGCCACCCCTCCAGCCCCACCTTTAGAAATTCTTAACGCTGTGTGTGTGTGTGTGTGTGTGTGTGTGTGTGTGTGTGTGTGTGTGTGTAATATGGAAACTGAACTTAGGGCCTTGCACACATTAAGTGTGTGTTGTGCTGAAGTATCACTGAGCCCACACCCACGCTGATGATGGATATAGTCTAATGGCAAACATTTAGCAAGACAAGAGTTGGGTAGAGTTTGAAGACCCAGTCCTGAGCTATTGGTTAGAGTGACCTTTGCTGTCCTTGGCGTGTACTATGAGAAGACAGAAAAAGACTTGAGTCCCGGAACCCACAGTGGCGGGTGAGAACCCACTCCTGAAAGTTGTCTCTGACCTCTGCATGCAACCGTAAGAGTTATAATGACAATGATAATTAGTGAGTTCTTTTAAAAGGTATACGTTGGGCAGGAGAGATGGCTCAGCTGCCAAGAGCACTTGCTGTTCTTAAAGCCCTAGATTCAGTCCCCAGTACCCATGTGGTGGCTAATACCATCTCTAACTACAGTTTCAGAGGATTCTACACCCTCCCCTGGCCTCCCCAGGCACCACATACACAGCATAAAGACATACACGCAGGCAAACCCCCATATACACATAAATAAAAAAGGAAACTTTAACGGTGTATGTGTTGGTGTGCATACACATGCTGCTAGAAGACATGTGCAACACACACACACACTGGAGAAGGAGCTAAGACACTTCAAATAGATTATGGGCACTGACTCATGGGTCACTATCTATCCTGGAGTTTTTCCTTTCCGCTTTGCTTGTAACTGGGTGGACAGGCACTCCTTTCCATTCACAAGAATGAGTGCTACATTATTTCTAAACAAAACAGCACCTGCAGTATGTTTACTGTCCTCACGGACTATGCGCGCCCGTGCCCGCACACACACACTTTCAGTCTCCAGAGCTCTTGGGGAGGTCAAGGGAAGACTGCCCTCAAACACCGTCTTCATCTTGCCCTCCTAAGGAACCAAGATTCTAAGGAGGCAGAAGTTCTACAGGGGCCAGAGGCAGGGAGGGGGAAGCAGGCCATAGTTTCCAGAGACCTACAGCAGAGGGCAGCAAGGCAGATCCCCAGGTCCCGGGCAGGGCGGAGGAGGCCCTTGGCTCCTGGGAGAAGGAAGGGTTCCGGCAGAGCAGGGTTCAAAGGCATTTGTTTATGGCAACTCATAAAAGGGGAGTTTGTGGCTCAGAAAGGAGGAGGACTGGAAAGGTCTTTGTGCCCACTGAGCGAGGGTCATGCTGACTAGAAGAGATCTGAAGAGGTGCCAGGGGCCCCACCTGTCCCAAGGGAACCCCAAGTGTGAACTCTGGCCTTGGGTGCTGAGTTCCAGCTGCAAGGCACCAGGAGTCCTGTCCCATCCCATCTCGTGCCCCACCCACCCCATCCCCGCCCCCACCCACCCCATCCCCTCCCCCCACCCCGTGGCTACTTTTCTAGGGCAGGAGGGTGGTCTGCTGAGTTCCCCCCTGTTGGTGGGAAGGAAGAATGGTCCGGGCACCTGTGGCCTGCCCTGGTGGGAGATGTCTACCTGCAGGGAGAGCTCAGGTCCTAGGCGGAAGTGCACCCCATCCCTGAAGCTGCAGAGCCAGGGCGGAGCACAGCTCTGGCTGTCAAGCTGTTGCTGGGCTCTAGGCTCCCAGGGACCTGGGCACCTACTTCCCCACCCCCTCATCCATTCTCTCTGGGGCCCTATCTTCCCTTATATGGTGAAGGAAGTTCCTGGGGGTGGGGGGGTGAGGACAAAGGTCGGTCTCCTGCAGCCAGCTTGCCACAACTTCCTAAGATCTCCCAGGTGGTGGCTGCCTCTTCCAGACAGGTAAGGCAATCGGGTGGGGACACATGGTGACCACAGGTGGTTGGAGGGGACAGGGTCCTTGCTTTTCCCTGGCAGTCTGGACAAGTTAGTGAGGAGGGGTGAGGTAAGGTATTCCGGAACTCTCAAAGAAGCAAGAAGCTAGCAGACTGTCTTGGGCCTTTAATGAAGGAAGTTCCTTCCCTGTAACCCACCTTTACCTCAGGTTGGGTCCATCTGTGCAGATTCCCTGGGACTCAGAGTTTTTACAATTAAAATCTCAGGACAGTCCTGAGAAAGCTGGGATTAGTTGGTCTCCTTGGCAACATTTCTTTCTTCTCTCTGGAGGTTCATTTCTTTGTCTATGTCTTGCACATCTGAAATGGTTTCTTTCTTTGTGTCACCATTCCCCTGACACTCTTGAGAGGTTGGGTCCTTGGCCCACCGATGGATCCTGGGATGTAAGCTGCAGTCACCAGGAGAGGGGAAAGGCAGAAGCTGGAGGCTACAGGGTCCTAGGCCCTCTCTGGCCTGGTCATCACCCCTGCCCTAGAAATGGCCCCTCTGCTTTCCAGTCTCCGAGGTCTATTTTATCAGAGCTGTCAGTGAAAGCCAAGCCTGCCCAGAATTTTGGGACTCACTCTGACCAAGGTCATATGCTCAGGAGTCCTTTTGTCACTGGGAGGTTGGGAGTATCTCCCTCCAGGGGCTCCCAGGTTCTGGTTAGCAGGAGGGCATCCTTTGTATAGGGAAGCCTGACCTAACCCATGGTGTTACCACACTCCTGTCCAGTGAAAAGCTGGAACTAAAACCCGTGGCAGCACCCAGGATTCCCTAATGTTGGACTCCAAGAGCAACAGGACAGTAGATATGGAAGGCTAGGTAGCTGGAGAGAGGAAGATCCTAAGTCTAAGGCCCATAGGTGCTCCTTCCCCTCCCTAGTTCTGAATGTCAGTGTGTATGCCAGTTGGATTCCTACTATGGGCTGTGAACTGGTAGCTACAGGCGTGAGTGAGCATTCATGTGTGTAGTGTGTATAATCGGAGTCACTTGAGAGGCCGAAGCATGTTTGCTATGTTTGAGGCCAACCTGAGCTATAGAGGGAGACGTTGTCTTTAAAATAAGAAAAGAAGCAAAACCACTACCCTAAAAAAAAAAAAAAAAAAAAAAAAAAATCAAAACCAAACAAAATTCATCTGTCTAGGTTGTGTCTGTCTAGGTGGTGGAGCTTGGGGTCTTCAGACTTATAAATAGGCCTTTTCGTCACTGTGTGGTCAGGGATGAGAAAGGTTTCAGTTGGGGACACAGTGAGTCCCTGAGAAAAGACTCCTTGCCAGCCTAAGAATTCTGGGAAGGCTTCCTGGAGGAAGTGTCCCGATTGAGCCTGGAAGAAAATGAAAGTGGGAAAGCCAAGACAGGAGCAGCCTGTAGAACTACTGTTCTAGAAGGCAGAAGAGAGGCTTGGAAGAGTGTGCTGGTGGACAGAGCGATGGTGGACAGACAGTTGGGACAGGCGGACAGGAGGACAGGAGGGGGGAACCGTCCAAGATTCTGTACACATAGCTGGCTTTCGGTTCTCCGGGTGACAAGTGTCCTCCCAGGGATGGGGCTGTAGAGGGTGGGGACCAGGGGAGAGCCAGTGAGTTCAAGTTGAGGAACCTATCTACCCCAGGGTCCTTGCTGGCAGACTGAGGAGTGAGAGCCTCCAACCCTCCCTGAAGTTTAGGGGAGACTGGGGAGCTGGGGATGTCCTTCTGGAGTGAGGGAGAGGTGTCTGCTCTGACCAACATGGGTCGAAGCAGAAGCAGTTGAGGATACCCAAGGGGTTGGCCCGGCTGCCTCTCAGAACCAGCCAGCCCACCTTGGCCCTAAGGAGGCTGTGCCCCTTTCGGTTTAAGAATCTCACTTTTCTTCAGAGAGAAGCAGCAAGCCTTTGTCCCGCCCCAACAGTCAATAAACATCCCTGTGTCTAACATTAGTTTATTTTGCTGTCAGTTTGCTCCAGAACAGTCCATTGGGTAGACTTCTGTTCTTTGCTCACCAAGCTATGGCCCACATTCCTCACCCAGAGTGTGCAAAAGACAGCGTTAGAGAAAGAGTAACAGTAACAAAGATGGCCAGAATTAAACAGAAAATACTGTCCTTTGTACCTAAATTGCTAAACCAGGAGTGAGTGAGTGTATGTGTGTGTGTGGGGACCCTTCATGCTAAGGAATATCTGATATTGGGGCCCATGCCAATAGGGGTATCAGGTAGAGTCAGGCCTGTAAGGCTTCTGCAAACACAGCAAGCTGCCCAAGATAGATTGGTGGCCTAGATCACCAAGGGGCAGGCTGATCAGAGTGAGCAGAACACAAGATAAGCCACCCTGCAGGTCTCAGAGAGTTTACAAGAGGTAAAGGCTGAGCCATTTATTATCCAAGACATGACTCAAAATCAAAGTGCAAGGAGAGATTAGCTGGAGAGATGGGGCTGTCAATGTGGGATACCTGACTTTGCCCTTGTTAGTCACTAGGCCAAGGAGCAGTCACAGAGGGTGACTGACTCCTACTCAGCCTGGGGCAGGCACATAGAGAATGGGTGGTGGAGAGGGTTGAGAATGACCAGGTGCCAGTGTTCCTCGCTGTGCCTCATGCCGGGATTCCCAGCCAGTTTTCAAAGGACCCAGGTCTCATCTCTGACGGAAATAAAGTATCCAAGCCCTAAGCCCTATTCTGGTCTAATTAAATCAGAACCTCTGGGGATGCAGGCTCTGAGCAGCAGTTTTTAAAAAGCTCCCAGGCGACTCTGATCAGCGAAATCAGAATAAAAACAGCTACAGGTTCAACACAGAAAAAGAGGCAAAGCTAGGGAAAGCTTGGGATGGAGGCTTCTTTCAGTAGATGGAGGCCGGTTAGCAGGGCTAGCAGTTTCTCTCTGCCAATCATCCACCCATCCATTCATTTATCCATCCATCCACCCATCCATCCACCAACCCATCCATCCATCCACCACCCACCCTCCCATCCATCCACCCACCCACCCACCCGTCCACCCACCCACCCATCCACCCTCCCTCCATCCATCCATCCATCCATCCATCCATCCATCCATCCTCCCATCCATCCATCCATCCACCCACCTACCCATCCATCCATCCATCCATTCATCCATCCATCCACCCACCTACCCATCCACCCTCTCATCCATCCATCCATCCATCCATCCATCCATCCATCCATACATCCACCCACCCACCCATCCATCCATCCATCCATCCATCCATCCATCCACCACCCATCCAAACTTTGCTTTTCTCCTTACTTCTTACTTCCTTTTCCCCTTCACTCATTCACGTAACCAAGAACTGGTATTGTACTAAATATGAGAGATTTAATTAATTAATTAAAAAAATTAATTGACTGATTGTGCATGTGTGTGGGCATGTGCATGCCACAGTACACATGTAGAAATCAGAGAAAAGTTTTGGGTGTTGTTTTCTCTTTCCACCGTGTGGGTTCTTGGAGATTGACCTCAAATTATCAGACTGGTGGCAAGTGTCTTTATCCATTGAGCCATTTTGCTGACACCTAATTATTAGAAAGCGTCTTCTGTAACCCAAGCTGGCCTCAAGCTTGCTACATAGCCACACATGACCTTTAACTCCTGCTCTCCCTGCCTCCACCCGAGTGCTAGGATTACGGCACCACACCCAGTGTAATGCTGGGGATTTAGTACTGGGCAGGCAGAAATTGCCCCTGCCCTTGTAGGAACATCTGGGCAACAGCTGGGCATGGTGGTGCATGCCTTTGATCCCAGCACTCTGAGGGCAGAGGGAGGCAGATCCCTGAGTCGGAGGCCAGTTTGGTCTACAGAGTTCCAGGATAGCTGGGGCTACACAGGGAAACCCTATCCCAAACAAACAATATTCTGGGGCTTAATCACAGAGATTAGAGGATGTTGTTGGGGCTGGTAAGGGAGAGGCATGCTTTCTTTTGTATTATTATAGTAAAGTACTCACAAGATGGATTATCTATCTATCTATCTATCTATCTATCTATCTATCTATCTATCTATCTATAGTATAGCCCAGGCTGCTTTGACCCTAAATTCTCCTATTCTGTGTCAGCTCTTCAACCCCAGTGTTAGGGTTTATAGGCATTCATTACTACATCCAGACATTTTATTCTATCTATCTATCTATCTATCTATCTATCTATCTATCTATCTATCTATCTATCTATCTATCTATCATCTATCTATCATCTATCTATCAATCAAACTATCTATCATCTATCTATCAAACTATCATCTATCTATCTATCAATCAAACTATCATCTATCTATCTATCTATCTATCTATCTATCTACTCAGGAGTTAAGGGTGGGACTTGGGGCCTTGTGTATGCTAAACAAGCTCTCTGTCACAGAGCTCCAGCCCCAGTCCCCACTTTGTCAGGTGATCTGTGGCGCTTGACATATTCACAATGCTATGTAGCTCTCTCCACCCTCTAGTTCCAGCACTTTCTGGTCATCCCAGTGGGCAACCCCGTGCTTACCAGTGACCTGTTCCCCGTCCCCCAGACCTAGGAACCACCATCTCTGCCCCTATAGATTTGCCTGTCTGAACAGTTCATGTAAATGGGATGCTTGCTGTGTGTTCGTTTTATGACTGGTTCCTTTATCTTAGCGAAGTGTGTGCTGGGGCCTATGTCATTGCTATACTCCATTTTATCAGCTTATGGCTTAATAGTGCTCCTCTGTTTCATTTACTGATGGAAATTTGTGGTCCCACCCCCTCACACCATTTTCTTTTCTTTTTTTTATTTTTTGAGATTGGGTCTTTCTATGTAGTCTTGGCTGTCCTGAGCTCACTCTGTAGACCAGGCTGTGGTTCCACTTTTGACATTACTGTGAACAGAATAACCATGAGCTTCAAGGACAACTTTCTAGTTTTTCTTATTTGCGTGTATATTTGCATATGTGCATGTTTGTGTCTGTAGGTGCTCACATGTGTGTATACCTGTGTGGGGGGACCAGAGAACAAACTGATGTGCCATTCCTCAGATAACACCCATCTTGTTAATATCATATTCATTTAGTGTGCCCGAGTGCACTCTAGGGATTGAACTCGGCTCCTCAGGTTACCAAGCCTTCACTCACTGCTGCGCTTGCTGCCCCTTGCTGCCACCATGCCCTTATTTTCCCCAGACAGGACTACTCACTGGCCTACAGCTCACCAGGACATCTGAGCTGGCTAGCTGGGGAGACCCAGGGATATGCTGGTCTCTACCTCCATAGTGCTAGGATCTCAAGCATATGTCACTGTTTAAATCCTGAAGACAGCAAGCACTTTACCAACGGAGGGGTCTTTTTGTGTTTTCTTTTCTTTTGTTTGGTTTGGTTTCCTTTGCATAAGATCAAGTAATCTGAAATAGTGAGTTCAAGGCCAGCCTGGGCTACATGAGATCTTCTCTCAAAAAGCCTATAAGGAGGGTTGTGGGGGGAGATTGAAGCTAAACAAGAGTCTTAAGCTGAATGTGCTAGCAACAGGGATAGCCTGGGCTACAGAGCAAGACCTTGTTTCAAAAACATGGAGGGAGGGGTGTGTTTTAAGTGTTGGGCTATGTAACGGGTACTAAGAGAGCCAATGTAGGTGTTTGAATAAGAGAGGATCATCATCAAAGCTGGGTGGCTAGGGTAGAGGCTGGACTATAGTGGTCAGGATCTTCAGTAGGAAGCCAGCTTCCCTTCCTCCTCTGGGCCTCAAACCTGTGGCCTCTACCCGAGACTTGGGGCACTCCTGGCTCAACGGCCATTGCTCTCACATGCCTTCTCCTCCAGGCTCATCCACCATGACTAAACTGACTGCCCAAGTCAAAGGCTCTCTCAACACCACCACTCCAGGAATACAAATATGGAGGATAGAGGTGAGTTCTGTCTGGAGGGGAGTCCTGGGACTCAGGAAGGTGGAGGCAGCCTGGCCTTGCCAGTCTCCTCCAGCTCTGCCCTGTACTCTGCAGGGAGCTGCTGACGCTCTTGCAGTCAGCCCACCCATGCTCCTCCCCATGCTCCTCCCCATGCTCCTCCCCATGCTCCTCCCAGTGCCCTTCCCTCACCTCTTTTCTCCACCTCCTCCTTAGCCTTCCTCTACATCCTTGTCCCTGCTGGTCCTGTCTTTCTCTCCTGCCTCCTCTCTAGCTCCTGCCACTTTTCCTTCCCCACCCCTTTCCCTACTATTCAAGCCTGGACCCTGACTTTATTTATTTATTTATTTTTAATTTTGTGATGCTGTGGATAAAACCCAGGACCACGTCCAGTAAGGACTCTACCTCTAACTACAGACAAACCTTGTTGGACCCTGCACCCTCAGCTCCCTTCTGCTATACATCAGCTTCCTCACCTGGTGGTCCTGGTAGCTCATGTGACCTCTTTCTGACCTGGATCAGTTCGTTCCTCCTTAGAAAACCCAATTTAGTGTCCTGTTCCTGGGAGGCCACCGTACTGATTCCAAACAGTGCAACCTAGTGATCAGCACAGCCCACAGCAGCCTTGAATGGCTAGACCCAAGCAGTCCTGTTGTTCGGTCTCCTGGATAGGTGGAACTACAGGTTTGCCATCATGCCCGCTGTGACCTCTCTCTCTCTCTCTCTCTCCTCAGGCTATGCAGATGGTGCCGGTTCCTTCCAGCACCTTTGGAAGCTTCTTTGACGGTGACTGCTATGTAGTCCTGGCTGTAAGTGGGTCAGGCCAGGGCGGGGCTGAAGAGAAAGCAAAGCCTGCTGGGTATTAGGGAGGAAACTAGAGGCTGGGGGCAGTGCTGAGAGGTGGTTTGGCCTCGTCAATCAGTGTTTGCAAGAGTGTCCAGGCGTCCAGCTGTGGGGCTCCACAGGGCTTAGGAATTTTGTAAAAGTCCTTTCTGGCTCAAGAGCCACAAACTCATTCAGCCTTGGAGCACCTTCTGAGTTGGTCCACCTTGTATTTATTATTAATAACAATAACAACAATAGTATTTTTGGTATGTGTGTATGTTTGTGCGCACATGCTTGTACTATGGAAACAGTGTGGAGTTCAGAGGACAACTTGGAGGGGGAGATCTTATGCACCTCAGGGACTGAACTCATCATCATTGCTGCGGCAGGCACTCTTACCTACTGAGCCATTTTTCCGGTCCTGCCCCCACCCTCTGAAACCCACAGTCACCTTCATATTCCTTCCTGATGCTTACCCACCTACACTACGAAAGACATTTGTGCTCTTATATCGATTTGCTCCTGACTTGTAAAGGGTTTCAAATCACACTTACTCACTTTGTGACTCTGTGCGTGCACATGTCTGTGCCTGGTTGCACACATGCCTAGGTGCACAGGTAATTTGCAGAAGTCCGTTCTCTTTCTCCTCTGCATGCGTCCTATGTGGTTGCAAGCGCTTTTACTCACTGAGTCGGTCCTCTTGCCCACCCTGGTTCTCAATGTTGACGATGCACACTTAACAACTAACTACATCCTCACTGAAAGTGAAAAGCCACGCCCTGTCTCAGACTGAAAACAGCAGTGATGTATTTCACGGTAATTGTGTGCATGGCAGGTACAGGGCATCTGTGGATGCAATGCCTCAAAATCAATAACTGCAAATGGGGAAAAATTGCATCGTGAGTGCTGGAGAGATGGTTCCTCAGTTAAGAGTTCATAAGTTCGGGCTGGGGATTTAGCTCAGTGGTAGAGCGCTTGCCTAGCAAGAGCAAGGCCCTGGGTTCAGTCCCCAGCTCCGAAAAATAGAAAAGTAAAAAAAAAAAAAGAGTGCATAAGTTCGGTTCCCAGCACAGCACCCATGTAGGTTGGCTCACAATGGCCTGTAATTCCACCTCCAGGGGGATCTGAGATCACACACACACACACACACACACACACACACACACACACACACACAATGCATATATATATAATACAGATATGAAATAAGTAATTGACCTGTAGTGAATGGTTAATAGTTTTTTCTTGTCATTATTCCATAAACAGTACAGGATAGCATCTATCATGACAGTGTCTGCCTTCTCTTAGGTATGATGAATCATCCAGAGATGATGTAAAACGTAAGACAGATCTGAGATGTAGCTCCAATGGTAGACTGCTGACCTTGCATCCAGGGTACCCTGAGTTCGATCCCTCACCCTACGAGTGGGTGCATTGGCATACAAACCTGTAATCCCAGCTCCACCGAGGGGACAAAAGAAACCCAGAGGGAAGCCATCCTCCATCCCAGAGTGTCCCTGCCCAAGTTGAGCTACATGAGGCCTTGTATCAGAAACAAAGTAAGGGGCGAGGGGGTTTGGGAGAAGAGGGAAAGGAGGTAACATTTGAAATATAAATAGAAAAAATATCGAAGAAAAAAAAAAAAAAAAAAAATTAAAAAAAAAAAACCAGTGGGGTTGGGGATTTGGCTCAGTGGTAGAGCGCTTACCTAGGAAGCGCAAGGTCCTGGGTTGGTCCCCAGCCCCCTAAAAAAAAAAAAAAAACAGTAAAAGTTCGTTCATGAGCCAGGGATCCCAAGCAAGTGTAAGTGCCTGACAAGCTGAGTTCAAAACCTGAAGAAGGGGGTTGGGGATTTAGCTCAGGGGTAGAGCGCTTGCCTAGGAAGCGCAAGGCCCTGGGTTCGGTCCCCAGCTCCGAAAAAAAGAACCAAAAAAAAAAAAAAAAAACCTGAAGAAGTAGAAGGAGAGAACCAACTTGTAAAAGTTGTCCTCTGACCTACACACACACACACACACACACACACACACACACACACACGGGGTATGCCTATAAGGGCACTTAAACACACACAGCATATTTGTGTGCACACACACGTACATATATACGCATGCTTTCTTTAAGCATAAGGGAGGACTTTTCAGATTTTACAAATATCACATACCATTTTACGGAAGGTACTGAAGCACAGGGGCCCTACCTCTCACGGACATTGAGGGATGATTGCAGTTCATTTGTTTGCCCGTATAGCCACCTGATAGCCCACATGCATCAGCCCCCATGAGTTATTTTCAAGATGAGAACAAGGTCCATAGAGGGGAAAAGTCAGCAACTGTTGTTCTCTGTCGGTAGAGTGAGCTGGACTACAGTTCGGGGCTCAGCAGCAGGCCAGAGGCCTTCCTTGCCGCAGGCTCACCTGGGGCCCAGGGTCCAAGTGTGTGGCAGATGGTGCAGAATAGGACAGGAGACCATGGGAACCCAGGTCTCACTACGCGGATGCCTCCCACCCCCAGATCCACAAGACCGGCAGCACCCTCTCCTACGATATCCACTACTGGATTGGCCAGGACTCGTCCCAGGATGAGCAGGGGGCAGCTGCCATCTACACAACACAGATGGATGACTACCTGAAGGGCCGGGCTGTCCAGCACCGTGAGGTCCAAGGCCATGAGAGCGACACTTTCCGGAGCTACTTCAAGCAAGGCCTTGTGTAGGGAGGGGTACACCTGGGTCTGGGAGGACGCCAAGACTGGTCATCAGCAGTGGGGACTGGGACATGGGGGCTGGGCTAAAGAGACAGGGACGTTTAGGCTCACAGAGAGACTCTGCACAGTGGGAGGTGAGCTGGCCAGATGAGATACCCGAAGCTATGGGGGCTCTGGGGAGCTCACATGATTTTTGGTGATTTTTCTCCACCTTTCCACCCCTCAGCCTTTTATCTGCTGTTGCTCTGACCTTGGCCCCGTTCCTCTGAGTCTACGTTGGCTGGATTTACCCCTTGGGCCCTTCTGAAACACTGTGACATTGGCCTGTGAATTCTGTACCTCAGCTCTTGTCTACAGGGACTGCTCAGGGCCTGAGGCCCTCAGGCTGTTACAGCAAGCCACGCCCACTCAGGCTGACTGGCAGGTGGCTGCTCCCTCTTCTCTAATCAGGCCTTTCACTAACAGTACAAACACCTACTTTTTCTAGAAAAGTCCAAAGCTTGCTTTCCTCATGGAGACACCTGCTCACAGCAGTTTCGTTTGCCTTGTAGGAGGTGGAAGCTCTCCAGTCAGCCATAGTCCCTACCTTTCCTTTTTTGTACTGTTCTCTTCTGCTCGAAACACAGCCCACGGTTACGCTCTGGCATCTGAGTGGCATTTCTCCCTTCTTCTGCCTCAGTGTCCTGTTGCCAGGGTCTGGCATTATGCCCATTTTCTTCTCTCCAAATCACTATGATTATTTTTGCAAACCGCTCTGCAGGGCAGGGAGCTAGGGCAAGGGACAGGAAACGTACAATGCAGGGTCAGGTACAACAACGTGCTACAGGCCAGCCAAGCCCTTGTAGGACACTGACGGCGAATGTAAGCTTGACGTTTGAACCCTAAGTATTTCCTTTGCCCTCTCAGGCTAAATGGCAGGTGGCTGTCCCAGTTGGGACTCCAGAGGGCCCCAGACAGCTCAGGACATTGGCACATCTCTCCCACTCAATGGTTTCCTTTCTTTCCCAGGATCCGGAAAGGGGGCGTGGCTTCTGGCATGAAGCACGTAGAAACGAACTCCTGTGATGTCCAGCGACTGTTGCATGTCAAGGGCAAGAGGAATGTGCTGGCTGGAGAGGTGGGTCCCCAGTTGGGACCCTGGCTAAGAACTGCATGGGGCAGAGGGAAGAGAGGGTGGCTGGAGACGAGGCTGATGTGTAGGCTCTCCATGGGCTCTGAACTTCCCCATGCCCTCTAGGTGGAAATGTCCTGGAAGAGTTTCAACAGAGGGGATGTCTTCCTGCTGGACCTTGGGAAGCTTATCATCCAGTGGAATGGGCCAGAGAGTAACCGCATGGAGAGACTTCGGGTAACCCTGACAGGGCGCCTCATTTCTGCCATTGGGCATGCCCCATCTGCTTCAGTAGCCTCAGCATCACCTGCCCTAGTCAGCCTCAACCCCCTACCCCCGCAACCACCCTCACCCCACAGGCTTCTTTCTGGTACTTGTGGGGACAGGAGTAGACCTAAGTCTTCATGTACATGGTGGAATATGTCTCCGTAGTGTGACAGGCCCCATTCTCAGCCTTGGGTATCCAAGTGGATGAGGTGGGCAGAGCTTTGCCCTTGCTCTACCCAGAAGCTGGCCATCTGGTCAAAGAGCCATAAGGGAAAGGGAGAATCAGAGGAATGATTACTGGAGAAGTTCAGTACTGGGCACACAGGGAGGCTTTGGGGATCAGATGGGAGGTGAGGCCAAGTCCCTGGGGCAGGAAGGTGGCTGGTATTGTCCATTGGCTCAGGAGGAGGAAGCTGAGCAGGGAACAGGTCTCATAGGCAGGATGTGTGGCCAGCAGATTGTGAAAAGGAGTTAGGTCTTCTACCCACCGAGTAGACGCTTATCTGATTTCTGAGTAGAAACGAGCTGGGGAGGGGACTGGGTGGGATCCTGGCTTCACTATGTGTGGGACAAAGATGCAAAACCGGATGCCTGAGAACAGTAAGCAACAGCGGAGGCCTAGTTCCTGAGACAGGGAAGACCTCAAGGGGAGAACGGAGGGCACTTTTGACTGTCTGAAGAGGGTCGGTCCTACGAGATGAGAGCGAGGCTAGAGACGGCAGCACACAGATGTTGCTAACCACAAGAGCCCAGGGACTCCAAAGGGCCCACGAAGGGAGGGGTCTTGGGCTAAGGAAAAAAGTGAACCACAGTGCGTGTACACATGAAAGCTGGCACCCATGGGACTATGCGTGCAGATACACGCTTGTGTGAGCTTTCATGGAACTGAACTATGTGTGCACGTGATTATTTGTGTATATAGATATGCTCATGTGAACTTGTGTGTGTACTGTGAGCATGTGACCTCGGGCAGACTAAGTAGAGTACTGTGATCTTTGAGGCTCAGCTCTCGTACAAAACCATGAAGGGAAACCATAAATTCCCAACAATGTCACAACTACAGGCCCAGCAAGACCATAGCAAACACCCCTGCACCCCCAACCCCCCCAATGAGGAGACCTATTTTCCCATAGCTTCCAACTGTTGCTTCCCACACCTGAAAGGCCTTGTCTCCACCCCTTATAGATCTGCAGGATGGGGCGGAGTTTGCCAAGCGGAGTTCAGGGTGGGGAACATTACTACCCTGTCTGTGTCATGCGTCATCTGTGGCATCTCTGCAGGGCATGACCTTGGCCAAAGAGATCCGAGACCAGGAGCGGGGTGGACGCACCTACGTAGGCGTGGTGGATGGGGAGAAGGAAGGAGACTCCCCACAGCTGATGGCAATTATGAACCACGTGCTGGGCCCACGCAAGGAACTGAAGGCCGCAATTTCTGACTCAGTGGTGGAGCCAGCCGCTAAGGCTGCACTCAAGCTGTACCAGTGAGTTCTGGCCCGGGGCCTTCCTGGGTGCTGGGGACTTCCTGGGCTAGGGTGCTCAGCCAGCAGCGCCTCTTATCCATGCCTTCCTTTGTTCTGCAGTGTGTCTGATTCAGAAGGAAAAATGGTGGTTAGAGAAGTTGCTACTCGGCCACTCACACAGGACTTGCTCAGTCATGAGGTGAGAGGGTCTGGAGGACCCCAAGCAAGGGACACCTATAAAATGCTAATTTATCTGCAGATTTAGTGGAGGTGAACCTGGCACAGCCTTACCTCTCCCCCTCCCCCAACCCCAGCACCACAGGGTCAATTTTTTTTTTTTCTCTATTGGCTCTAGGACTGTTACATCCTGGACCAGGGAGGCCTGAAGATCTTTGTGTGGAAGGGAAAAAATGCCAATGCCCAGGAGAGGAGCGGAGCCATGAACCAGGCCTTGGTAAGGAAAGGGTCTAGCATAATGGTTCTCCACCTTCCTAACTATGCGACCCTTTTATATCGTTGCTTATGTTGTGGTGTTCCCTCCAACCATAACATTATTTTCGTTGCTACTTCATAACTGTAATTTTGCTACTATTATGAATCGAATAAATATCTGATATGCAGGATATCTGATATGCGACCTCAACAGGGTTGGGACCCTCAGGTTGAGAACAGCTGATCTAGCACAGCAGAAGGGGATTCAGACCAGGCCATAGCATCAGGCAGAGTCCAAGGAATATTCTGGGAGGTCAGAAATGGGAGCAAAAGGACACAGTTGTTGGGGGCTGAGGACCATAATGTCACCAGCTTCCTGGTTCTCAGCATGTGAGTGAGCTGACCACCAGCCAAATCTAGGCCTTCACGATATTGGGTGTCACTTCCCCATGCAAGAGCTTTGCTTAGAGAAGGGAATGGCTAGTCTTCCTCCAAAAAGGCAGTAGGCTTGATGCCAGGGCTCAGCTCTGGAGTCAGTGTTGGATTAGAATGGGTACTAGAATAGACTTGAGCTAGCGTTTAGGAAGGAGTCAGATCTGGTGGGCTCCAAGTTAGGTCTAGGGTCAGGATTCAGGGTTGAGATATTATCAGGTTTGACCTTGATTGAAGAGGGTTAGCATGGTTAAGTTTGGGCTCCGCTTTGGGATTGGAGATGGGCATGTTCAGGATTGATGCTAGGTGGATCTGGTTGGGGTCGGGCCAGGCTTTGGCTTGCGGGGTGTGTGTGCATGCGTGTGTCACGCACACACACAGATTTAGGGACAGGAGGTAGTAGTCTCCAATGACCCTCTTCTTTTCCCAGAACTTCATCAAAGCCAAGCAGTACCCACCTAGCACGCAGGTTGAGGTGCAGAACGATGGGGCCGAGTCCGCCATTTTCCAGCAGCTCTTCCAGAAGTGGACAGTGCCCAATCGGACCTCAGGCCTTGGCAAAACCCACACAGTGGGCTCTGTGGGTGAGAACCCAGGCTTCTCTCCTTCCTTTCCTGATTCTCCTCTTTTAAACACATTTTACCCTGGCTCCCTGGTGGGACAAAACCCAGGGGACAAAACATCTCGAGTTATCACAAAGGGAAGGGGAGCTAAAAGATGACTTTTGTCTTTCATGTGGAGTGGGGTTGAGGCTTCCTGGGAACCAAAAACCTCGGGCAGACTAGATTTGCTGAGGGCAGACGCTGGCGGGGGCGGAGGAGTTCAAATGAAAGGAGAATGTGGAGCCTCTATCACCATGGGATTCCTGCTAAGCTGGGAGGCAAGGCCGTGCTTGAAGTCTGAAAGCTCCAGGGAGTCGGACTAAATAAAGCACTGCTCTTGACCCTTCAGTTGCCCTCAGTGGCCTGGGAGCCACTGATCAGGTCTTAGGGGCTGTGACAGCTCTGCTACTCTGCTGTGTGACCTTGGATAGATAGCTGAGTGTCTCTGGTTTAGTCTCTTCCTCTATCATGTGGGCCTAGGAGTACCAGCCAGCACTCAGGACTGTGGTGAGGGAGGATACCTCAGCTAGTGACAGTTGGTGTCTTCCTCTCTCCAGCCAAGGTGGAACAGGTGAAGTTTGATGCTCTGTCCATGCACGTACGGCCTCAAGTGGCTGCCCAGCAGAAAATGGTGGATGACGGGAGTGGGGAAGTGCAGGTGAGTGAGGGACTGGGGAGGACAGGTTGGTGGGGAAAGGGGTGGCGGAACCCAGTCTGGACCTCATCGAGGACTGATTCTGGTCCTAGGTGTGGCGCATCGAGGACTTAGAGCTGGTGCCTGTGGAGTCCAAGTGGCTGGGCCATTTCTACGGTGGCGACTGCTACCTGCTGCTCTATACCTACCTCATAGGCGAGAAGGAGCACTACTTGCTGTATATCTGGCAGGTGAGGTGCCTGCCCACCTACAGCACATCTGCTTAGCTCTCTACCACCCGGGTTATCACCTATGGGTTGAACTCCCACCTCCAGGAAACTCCCTCCAGCTTTACCCGTCTTCGGTTGGCTTTAGCTCTGAGATCAATCCTTTGGATTTTCCCATTCACAGCTCTTTCCTTGTGGTTCTGAGTCTCTTTTCTAATTCCTGTTACCTGCTCTTAAGTGGGGACTCTGTGTGAGACACGTGGGTGCAGGGAGTGAGTTATGTGGTATTTTTCTGAGGCTGGAGCAGAAAGAATATAATATGTTCGAGGTGAGGCTGGGCTGGGAAAGGATTAGAATTGGAGCTGGGGTCCAAATCACAGTCCCTTGGGGTTAGGTTTTAGATGTGTTCAGTCTGGGCTTGAAGGGAAGGGTATATTATGGGACTAGCCGGGCCAGACTTAGGAATGGCTGGGATGTAGCTCAGTGCTTGCCTAACATATGCAAAGCCTCAGGTTCAGTCCTCAGCCTTGCATCTAACCTGGTGCGGTAGCAAATGCCTCTAATCCCAGCATTCAGCAGCTGAAGCAAGGAGGATCAGAAGTTCAAGGTCACTTTAGGCTATGTAAGACCCAGTTTAAAAAAAAAAATGATAACAATTGGGGAGGCCTAGTATAGGGACGCATGCTTTTAGTCCAAGCACTCGTGAGACAGAGGCAGGTTGATCTCTGTGAATTCCATGCTGGACTGTTCTATGTAGCAGGGGCCAGGATATGTAGGAACACACTAGCTGATTCCAACTCAAAAGGAAAGCCATTTTAAAAATGTTTACAAATGGGTGGACAGAGAGATGGCTCAGTGGACAAAAGCTCTCGCTGCCAAGTCTGATGTGGATTCATCTCCGAAACCCACATGAGAGGAGAGCATAGCTGCAGGTCTTTGACCTTTAACACTTGCACCATGGATGGGCACGTAGTCTCTCTCTGTAGACCAGGCTGGCCTCAATCTCACAGAAATATGCCTGCCTTTGTCTCCCGAGGGCTGAGCTTAAAGGTGTCGTGCCTGACTCGTGCCCACACACGTAAACACGCACATACACACTCTTAGGTATAATAATTTAAAATCGGGGTGGAATATTTCAGAGGCAGAGGGAGAAGGTCAAACTCAGCACCCCATCGCCCCTTCTCACTCATTCCCAGGGCAGCCAGGCCAGCCAGGATGAAATTGCAGCCTCGGCTTACCAAGCTGTCAACCTGGACCGGAAGTACAATGACGAGCCAGTGCAGATCCGGGTCACGATGGGCAAGGAGCCGCCGCACCTCATGTCTATCTTCAAGGGGCGCATGGTGGTTTATCAGGTGCAGCTGCTGAGCTGAGAGATGGCATCATCGGGAGATGGGAAGGGGTTGTGTGGTGGGCATGAGGCTGGGGCAAAGCCTGTTCCTCATAGGAGAGGTCCCTTGTCATGGTTATACTTGGTAAGAGAAAGTAGCATGTTTGCTTTAGGGTTTTAGGGAAGGAACCTTCAATGTGTACAAATGTTATTTGCTCTTCTTGATCTCTGCTCCATGAGAAAGGAGGCTTTGCTGTACCTTCCCAGCTGAATGAACTAGACCTCTCGCGCAGCTGTTTAAAGCAATGATCTCTTTGTGGCAAAGCTAAGCACACAGTCTTTTGCAGCTCAGGAAGTGAAGCGAGACAGGACAGGAGAGATGACTTGCTGGGCAGGGACGGTCATAGGGCTCTGCCCTAGTGGTGACTTCCCAGCTTGGAGCACTGTGCAGTTAAATGCCAGAGATGGAAATTGAGTTCGATGGGGGGAGGGCAGGTAGGACATAGTAAGCAGGGAGCAGGCAGAGGATTCATGAGGAATTCAGAGGACGTCTAGACATTTGGGGGGAAACTAGAGAGCTCTCTGGAGGTAAAATGGGGGCTTACAGTGCAGGGGCACAGAAGATTCCCTGAGGGTTTAGAAAAGGAAAGAGAACGCAAAGTTAGTTTGTGTCTTCATTTTGAATTTCATGGGCCTTTAAGGGCCAGCAGAGTACCTGGGTTTTACATCAAGGCAGTTGGGAGTCATTGAAAACCTTTGAGCAGCAGAGTGCCGAGATCCAAGATGTCTTTGGGCCGGCTCTTCACCCCTTTCCCTCTCGGGTGCTCTCCACATCTTTGTGTGCCCTTCATGCTTGACCCTGTCTTCCCGCCTTCCCCTTATGCCTGCAGGGAGGCACCTCCCGAAAGAACAACGTGGAGCCTGTGCCCTCTACAAGGCTGTTTCAGGTCCGAGGGACCAGTGCTGATAACACCAAGGCTTTTGAGGTTACAGCCCGGGCCACCTCCCTCAACTCCAATGACGTCTTCATACTCAAGACTCCGTCCTGCTGCTACCTGTGGTGTGGAAAGGTGTGCGAGAGGCCACGGGCCTCCCAACTCCAGTGGATCCTTAGGAGTCTCTCAGTCACAGAACAGATCAGGGCAAAGACTTCTGAGTGATCAGGTCCCACTTACAGGTCTCTTGTGGTAGCCTAAGAGTCTCCCTTGCGTAGCTCGGGTATTTCTATGCCTCTCTCATTCTCTACAACTGTTCGGAATCAGCCTGTTCTGTTCCTTTCATATGAGGTATCCATCAGCAGGTACTCCCCTGTTTCAACTTTCTCGATGCCTTGTGTCTTTGTCCGTCTAAGGGAGGCACATTCCCTCATCATCCCTGCTAGTCTTCAGACTGTTAAGGGTAGAAGAAAGTAAGAACTGGCCCTCGCAGATGTGCCTGGAGCCCTGATGCCGAAGGACTCTCGGACTCGGGAGCTCCAGCTGAATGTAGCAGAAGGGTGAGGTGGAGGGTGGCACCAAGGGTGGTCTTCCCGGCGTGATGGACCTCCCTCGTTTCCCAGGGCTGCAGTGGGGATGAGCGGGAGATGGCCAAGATGGTGGCTGATACCATCTCTCGGACAGAGAAGCAAGTGGTGGTCGAGGGGCAGGAGCCAGCCAACTTCTGGATGGCTCTGGGTGGGAAGGCGCCCTATGCCAACAGCAAGAGGTACCGTCCCAGCGTCTCCATCCCTGCCCCCCTGCCCCCACCCCGTGTGAGAGACCTTCTGAGTCTTTAGTGCTTGTGTTTCTCACGTTTCTGCCCCACACCTCCTCCTGCCAATCCTACAGGCTGAAGGAGGAAAACCAAGTCATCACTCCTCGGCTCTTTGAGTGCTCCAACCAGACCGGGCGCTTTCTGGCCACAGAGATCTTTGACTTCACTCAGGACGACCTAGAAGAGGATGATGTGTTCCTATTGGATGTCTGGGACCAGGTAGGAGAGGAGATCTGGGGACTGCCTTTCCCTCTACCTTGGTTCCTACCATAAGAGATCCCAGGAGCTTTAGGGTAGGGAAATGCCAAGGTCTTGCAGAGGGGCATTCTGGGTGGGGCATCCTTCTTCTTTAAGAAGGAAGGAGGGAGAAACAGAGGGACATCCCATGACTTATTTCCCATAGAAGCAGGAATGTTGCCAGGCATCTTGGGCTCTGTGGCAGAGAAATGTCACATATTCACAAGCCATCTATGGAGCAGCATGGGACCAGTCTCATATGCCAGATGTAAAGTCAAGGCCAAATCTGGCCTTGCTTAAGGTCATTAGCTGAGTAGTGTCGGGTCTTCCTAGCTAGGCATCAGGGATGAGTCAAGGCAGAGCCTGAAGGCATGGAGAATGGCTGAGCCGATGACCATGCAGGAAGGACTGAGGGACTGTGGGGCTCTCCACAGGTCTTCTTCTGGATAGGGAAACACGCCAACGAGGAAGAGAAGAAGGCTGCAGCTACAACTGCACAGGAATACCTCAAGACCCACCCCGGAAACAGAGACCCTGAGACCCCTATCATTGTGGTGAAGCAGGGGCACGAGCCCCCCACCTTCACAGGCTGGTTCCTGGCCTGGGATCCCTTCAAGTGGAGTGTGAGTAGCTAGTCCGGCCAGTCCTGAAGACTCAGCACACCCTCCCTCCAGGTTGCTTCAGGGCACATCTCAAAGGGAGGCCCTGGTCCAGATCCTACCAGCCTTCTCTCCCCCAACCCCCACCTTTGGTATTTTGTCAAATGGTTTTGGGTGTTTAAAACACGAAGTAAGGCTACAGTGACACCAGTAAGCACCCTGGGCAGGGAGAGGGAAAGAATAAAAAAAAAATAGTGATTAGGCATGATGGTACAAGCCTGTGGGAGGTAGAGGCAGGAGAAGCAGAAATTTAAGCCCATCCTTGGCTACAAAGCAAGTTTGAGGATAGCCTGGGCTAGCTGAAACCCTGTCTTTGTTATTATTATTGTTTTAAATTTTTTTTAGATTTACTTATTTACTTTATGTAAATGAGTACACTGTCGCTGTCTTCAGACACACCAGAAGAGGGCATCAGATCCCATTACAGATGGTTGTGAGCCACCATGTGGTTGCTGGGAATTGAGCTCAGGACCTCTGGAAGAGCAGTCAGTGCTCTTTTTTTTTTTTTTTTTAAAGATTTTTTTTTTTTTTATTTATGAGTACACTGTTGCTGTCCTCAGGCACACCAGAAGAGGGCATCAGATCTCATTACAGATGTTCGTGAGCCACCATGTGGTTGCTGGGAATTGAACTCAGGACCTCTGGAAGAGCAGTCAGTGCTCTTAACCACTGAGCCATCTCTCCAGCCCGCAGTCAGTGCTCTTAACCGCTGAGCCATCTCTCCAGCCCCTTGTTGTGTTTTTGACACAGGGTTCTCTGTGTAGCCCTGACTGTCCTGGAACTCACTTTTGTACATCAGGCTGGCCTCCAACTCACCTCTGCCTCCAGAGTGCTTGGATTAAAGGTGTAGTCCTGGAATAAGACTGTTTAACAACAAACCACCAACAAAACAAAACACCTAATGTTTGTAGGCACAGTAGATAAGGCATGCCTATGTTCTTAGAACTTGAAAGCAGAGATAGAAGGGTCTCAAGTTCGAGGCCAGCCTGAACTACATAGCAAAAAACCTAAAGCAAACGAAACAAAGACTGAGGTATAGCTTAGAGGTGCAGTGCTGAGCACGAACAGAGCCTGGCACCTTCTTCCCCTCACATACACAGGGCTGTGGGGGGAAGTCCAGCGCCCTGTTTCTGTGCTATGCAAAACTGTAGGAAATTGATCAGAATTGAAATTCAAGATCCAGTTCTTTACTTTGCGTAGCTGTGCTCAGCAGCCGCAGGTGACGGCACCAAGTGTGTGAGGACAGCGTCCGGGGACAGCCCTTCCTTAGGAACGTCTTTAAGGCTACCCTGGAGAGTCCTCTGTACCAACACACTGCTGCTCTAAAGGACAGACGAACTCGCCCTGGCTCTAAATTCTAAGCAAAGTGGGCCATCCATGTGGTCCTTACTGGGCACCAGGTCTCCAGGGGCACCCGCTCCCCTGCCGCCTGTTCCCCACCCCAGGCTTGTGGCTCTGGAGGTTTGAAATTGGCAGAGCAGACAAGTTTGGGCAGAGAACTTAGTTTCCTCAAATCTGCTGTTCCCTCTCCTTTTTTCTTTACTTTTGACTCTTGTTGATAGGCTGTTTCATCGTCAGGATGGATTAAGCAAGTCTTCCCCCACCCCTCACCCTGCCGTGTATGCATGTGTGATGTGTGTCTGTCACATGTGCATGTGTGTAGGCATGCATGTAGAGGCCCAAGGTTTCTATCACGGTGTCTTCTTTGATCATTCTCGATTTTGACTAGTGAGGCAGGATTTCCTTCCAAACCTCATAGGTTCATGTAGTCCAGCTAGTCAGCTCGCCCCTGGAGTGGGGCCCCTGTTTCTACTCTCTGAGGAGCTAAGAGGCTGCAGTTATCCACGGCAAACTGCAATACCTACTCAGCTTTGTGTGAGAGCCAGGGATCTGAACCCCAGTCCTCATGCTTGGGAGGCAAGCACCCTTTATCCACTGAGCCTCAGTCATTCTAACCCTCCAGCTTAGCAGTCCAGACAGGCCTCCCCTCACCTTGTGTCTGCTTCCTTCTCTACCTCATTCTTCCCTCAGGAATCATAATTTACTCAGGGAATTCCGATGTGCCACTCTGGGGGTTAAGCTTTGGGTCTGTGTATAGTGGAGGCTTCTAAAACTCTCTCTCGCTTCCCTGTCTTCTGCTGGGGCTCCCCTTAAGTATATCAGATCCCCCAAGCTTCCCAGAGTCCATCCAGGTGGGCAGTATGTCAGTGGTGCCTATGGCTGTCTGCCCAGCCTCCCAGAGGGTCAGGGAAGCACATTTGTTTCTATTGCCCTATCTGGGCGAGCAAAGACAGACTCATCAGCCTGCCCTGCCTTTCTTCTCATGTGACCGCTTTGGCCTTACACTCTCTCTCCGATCTCCATCATCCTTAGGACCACCTTGCTCACCTGCTTACTCTGAGCCGCCGCGGTCCCCTGCCCATCTCCGCACCGGTCTCAGATCAACCTTTTTCTACTCTTGAAAGAAAACAGTCTCTTATCTCTTCTGGTGAGAACGGGGTCTGATCTGTTACGTACTTTATTTGCAGAACACCAAATCTTATGATGACCTCAAGGCCGAGCTGGGAAACTCTGGGGACTGGAGCCAGATTGCTGATGTAAGTACGGTGGCACGGGTGGCTCTGAATGGCCCGAAGGTGGTCCTATTCGTGGGAGCTGACATGTTAGAAGACATCAGCGTCTTATACCCCACCTCAGTCTCCTCCCTTTTCTTGTGGAAGTCCTTGCTGTGTAATAGCATATAACTCCATGTCATAGTGAAACGGAGTCCCCAGTTTTAGCACCTATGAGGCAGCATATTAAAATGCAGATTTTTTTTCTTGGAATAAACTAGGTGTGTGACTATAATTGCAGAACTGAGGAGACAGAGGCAGGAGGAGTATGTAGAAATACCTAGACTCAAACAAACAAGTCAAAGCCAGAAATAAAGTTAGCAGATGTCAAGGCTGCATTTTGGGTTGGCTCTTAGGAGCATGCGTGGTTTTACTTGTTCACTGTGCGTGCTCACTCCTATGTGGAGGACAGGGGCTGACGTGGGGGTATCTTCCCTCATTGCTCTCCACCTTATTCACTGAGGCAGGGTATTTTTGCAAATCCAGAGCCTTCCAATTCAGCTGGTCTAGTGGCTGACTTGCTCTGGGATTCCCTGTCTTTGCTTCTGAAGTGTGCTATTACAGGTGGACTGCCACTCAGCCTGGCTGTGTGTGTGTGACAGGGATCTAAACTTCAGTTTTTTTTTTTTTTTTGGTTCTTTTTTTTTTTTGGAGCTGGGGACCGAACCCAGGGCCTTGCGCTTCCTAGGCAAGCGCTCTACCACTGAGCTAAATCCCCAACCCCTAAACTTCAGTCTTAATGTTTGCACAGCAGGTATCTATCCCTTGAGCTGTCTCCTCAGCTCCAGGTTCTGCATGCTTTAAATGAAAAGCTTAGGTGGTCTGAGGAACGTAAGCCATGGCCTGTTTGCCCCTGGGGAACCAGTGATGTCTCTAGGCACCGTCGTTAGGAACACTTTTCCAGGCAGAATGATTGTCACTCCTTCAGTCTCTCTGTTACTCACTAAAGATATGTTTAGTATTATGTAGGCTTGGGATATGAGGCTGTGAACTCAAAACTGTCCTTTGAGAAGGTTACAGGCCTACAGAAGAAACAAGACAGGGCTAGCTCTTCAGAAACACAATCAGAACCCAAGAGCAACTTCTGCACGTGAGGGTAATCCTCTAATCACAGGCTGAAAACACTATGGTGCTTAGTCTTTCTGGTGGATAGGGCAGTGTTTAAAAAGGAAAGCTAGTTTGAGGCCAAGTGATGAATTTATAGATGACAGTTTTACAACAGCTATGAGAGAAAGGGTCACAAATGTCCTAGATAAATTAGATGTCACATTCCAGGGGAAGCTATGGAGAAGTTAGTCATTGATCCAATAGTCATCTTTTCCCAACTGACTTAGGTTAGATGCAGGCTACTAGGCTATATAAAACATTAGCTTTTGGGGTTGGGGATTTAGCTCAGTGGTAGAGCGCTTGCCTAGGAAGCGCAAGGCCCTGGGTTCGGTCCCCAGCTCCAAAAAACAAAACAAAACAAAACAAAACAAAATTAGCTTTTGGGTCCAACCTAGGAAGATGTGTTCGTTTTACTGAGTGGGTGGGTACGTGCATGCTGTCCTCTCTCTCTCTCTCTCTCTCTCTGTGTGTGTGTAAGAGGGCAAGAGGGCAAGAGGGCAAGGGGAGAACCAGGACGGACCTCCTGAAGATGGTACCCTAGAACAAAGATCACAGAAGCACAGGATGTAGTCACATGGCTGCTGAAGTAACCTGTGGTTGCCTTCTTTCCTAGGAGGTTATGAGCCCCAAAGTGGACGTTTTCACTGCCAATACCAGCTTCAGTTCTGGGCCCTTGCCCATCTTTCCTCTGGAGCAGCTGGTAAACAAGCCTGTGGAGGAGCTCCCTGAGGGTGTGGACCCCACCAGGAAGGAGGTAAGTTGGGTACACCCACAGCACAAGGACCAGTCCATTTTATTGGAAAACCTAATTGACCTCAGAGTATCTGAGGTCCTCAGACAGCTGGGTACTGGAGACTCCTTGGTGAACAAAACACTTTCATGGGCGTTTATATCCCTGGGAGCAGGGCATAGAAGTCCAATTACACTGCTCATTGTGTGTGTGTGTATGTGTGTCAGGAGGAGCCTTGTGAGTTAGAGATTGTTTTCTGAAAGTTTATAGGAACCCCAGTTATGGGAACAAAGTGAGTTTTTCTTGGAGAAGCAGCAGTAAGATAGAAGGCAAGAGGTTCAGGGAGTGAGCACAGGAGTTAGGGACAGACACTGGTGGGACAAGCTAAGCTGGGCGGGCCTTTGGGGACCTTTTGTGGCTGAAGCAGTGAAAGCTTAGATATTCATCTCTTGAAGCTTAAGTTAAATTTTCTTTGTTAGAGATAGAGTCTCCCTTTGTAGCCCTGGCTGAATCGGAACTTGCTACGTAGACTAAGCTGGCCTTGAACTTGCAGTAATCCTCCTATTTCTGCCTATAACATGCGTTATTACATCTATTTTTAATTTAATTTTATGTGCATTGGTGTTTTGCCTGCATTTATGTCTGTGGAAAGGTTGTCAGAGCCCCTGGAGCTGGAGTTACAGATGGTTTTGAGTGGCCACATGGCTGCTGGGAATCAAACCCAGGTCCTCTGGAAGAGCAGCCAGTGCTCTTAACCACTGAGCCATCTCTCCAGTCCCTTGCTTTTGTTATTTTATTTTTGTTTCTTTGAGACAGGGTCTCTCCATGCCCTGGAACTAATTATGTAGACCAGGCTGGCTTGAAAGTAAGAGAAATTTCCTGACTCTACTTCTTGGGCACTGGGATTAAAGGTGTGCACCACCATGCCTGGTTTTGTTACTTAAATTAGTTTTATTTTTAATTATTTCTATGAGTGTGTGTGCATGTGTGCAAATAGGTGCAGGCACCCGTGGAGGCTAGAGGCATTGGATCTCCTGGCGTTGGAGTTCCAGGTGATTGTGAGCTGCCCAGTGTAACACCTAGGAATTGAATCCTGGTTCTCTGCAAAGGCAGTCGGTGCTCTTAACACTGAGCCATCTCTCCAGCCTTTGTTGTTGTTGTTGTTTTCTTTTACTTTTTCTTATTTTGAGGCAGGGTCTCTACTAGTCCTCTTTTTTTCGTTCCCCAAGTACTGAGATGAAAGGCTATTGCTATTACATCAGGACTGAGGCTTCCACTTTTAAAAGCTCCTTTGGCTGCACAGTGAAAAATAAGATTAACAGATGGCAAAGAGCAGCCAGGAGACCCATTAGGAGACTTGTTGCTAGGATGGAGAAGAACAGTGAGCCTAAAGTATGTGATGGCTAAAGTAGAGGGCTCTGCAAGCTTGGAGGAACATTGGTGACATTCATACGTTACTGGATTAGGACTATGAAGGAGGGAAATTTGTGTCATTCCCAAGATAGAAACCTGAACCAAACTAAGCTCAGTGTTTCTCTGTCATTTGAAGCAATGGTTCTCAACCTTCCTAACGCTGTGACCCCTTAACACAGTTCCTTATGTTGGGGTGATCCCCAACCATAAAATGATTTCATCACTACTCCCTCGCTGTAAATTTGATGTTATGAATGAAAATGTAAATATCTGTTATGCAATCCCTTTGAAAGGACCAGCTAGTCTGGTGTGCACAGCAGTGAACAGTATGAGAACCTGTTTCCAACAAGGTGGAAGGTTAAGGCTGACACGCATCACACACACTTTCGCAGGTGTATACTTGTGCCCACACACATCATCCATATAAAACCACATTTTGAGCTGGGCATGGTGACATATTCCTGTAATTCAAGTACTTAGGAGGCAGAGGCAGGAGGATCATCCTAAGTTTGATGTCACGCCCTTCCTGCCTTTTGCCTCTAAGGGCACCATCATGCACTGTCCCCTGGCTACTCCCATCATTCACTGTCCCCTGGCTACTCCCATCATTCACTGTCCCCTGGCTACTCATCATTCACTGTCCCCTGGCTTCTCCCATCATTCACTGTCCCCTGGCTTTTCCCATCATGCACTGTCCCCTGGCTTCTCCCATCATTCTCTGTCCCCTGGCTTCTCCCATCATGCACTGTCTCTGGCTACTCCCATCATGCATTGTCCCCTGGCTTTTCCCATCATGCACTGTCCCCTGGCTTTTCCCTGTGGGTCTAGAAAGCAAGGCACCTATGTCCTTACTGTAGCTCTATGATGCTCTGTAGACCCAGAAGCTTGTTTCATGCTCTGGTGTACAGAAAAGTTTTCAAACAATGGGGCATGGTGACACACACACTCAGCCCTTGGGAAGCTGAGGCAGGAGGATCATTTCTAGTTTGAACCTAGCCTGAGCTACTTAGTGAATTCAAGATCAGCTTGGGCTATACCCAGACTCAAATTTTTTTTTTTTTTGGTTCTTTTTTTTCGGAGCTGGGGACCGAACCCAGGGCCTTGCGCTTCCTAGGCAAGCGCTCTACCACTGAGATCCCCAACCCTTCCCCCCTATCTTTTTTTTTTTTTTTTTTTTTTTTTTTTTTCGGAGCTGGGGACCGAACCCAGGGCCTTGCGCTTCCTAGGTAAGCGCTCACCGCTGAGCTAAATCCCAGCCCACCTTCACCTCTATCTTATAAGTATTTTGTCTACATGTTTGTATGTGTACCACATCTACAGAGGTCAGAAAAATGCACCAAATCCCCTGTAAATGAGTTACAGATGGTTGAGCGCCTTCATGTGGCTGCTGGAATTGAACTTGTGTTCTCTGCAAGAGCAGCAATAATCTTAACCTCTGAGCCATCCACCGAGCCCATGCTTTTATTTTTTCAATCATGGATATTATATGCATCCTGTGAGAAAGATGAGCTCAGCGCCAAATGGGCATTCTAAGATTTCAGACATCTTTGGCTCCCTCAAACTCTACAGGTGAGCTATTATTGACAAGAACGGAATGGTGGGTCTTGGCGGCCGCAACAGGGTAATGGTAGGTAGTGTTGGTGAGTCAACCTCTGGGAGGCAGATATGAGCATGGGTGAGGCTGGTAATCAGCTGGCAGGCCTGCAGGGCTTAAGAGCAGGGCAATGAAAGATACAGGTTCAATGTGATGGGCAGTCTCTGCCCTCCAGCTGGGGTCAGAGTCTAGCAGTCTGGACACAGTTGAGAAGTCAGCCTTCCTGGGCCCAGGGGCTGGTGGTTGGGGTGAGGATAGGTATGGGTGTCATGGATCCATGTGCAGAGCTTAGTCTGTCACAGCAGCCACAGTTGTGACATATAGGGTTCTAGTAATAGACTTGGTACTGATATATCCTCATTTACACCATTCCCAAACTGCCCTTGCGGAGCAACGGCCCAGGCCTGGGAGACAAGTCTAATGGCAGGGTAGGGAACTGGAATGCCATACCCACCTGAACTTGAAACCCATCTAGTGTTTGTTACGAAGCCACTCAATGCAGCCACTCTAGAAGTAGAGAAATGTCCCCTGGAGCAACTCCGCTTCAGAACAGTCTAAGACTGAAACTAGGCTTTCCACATAGTTGGCAGGCAGGTGGGGAAGCTCTGAGCTCTCCTGACTATCTTCCAAGTTCTGAGTTACAGAAGTATGCCACCATATCCTTTTCCCCAGCCTTTGAACCTTATTTCTTAGTTTCATGTGTATGGGTGTTTTGCTTGAATGTATGTGTACCATGTGCATATGGTACTCCCGGGGGCCAGAAAATCCAAAAACTAAAACCAAACCAACCAAAAACCCCCAACAAACAAAAAATCAAGAAAAAGAAACATGCCTGAGCCAAGTGTGGTGGTGTAATCTCTTTTAATCTCAAGTACTCAGAAGGTAGAAGCAAATTCATCTCTAGGAGTTCAAGGCCAGCCTGGAATATAAAACGAGTTCTGGGCAAGCCAAGGCTATACAATGATATCCTAGCTCAAAGGAAGCAGCAGCTTCCATTTTGGGCTAAGAATATGGCCTGGGTTTGAACTGTGTAGCATAAAAACCATTCCTGGCAGAACATGACTGTGATCTTAGCAACTGGGAGGTGGGAACGGGAGGTCCAGGAGCTCAAGGCCCAGCCTGGGTTCCAGGCCCACCTAAACTCCTACTTCATAGAGGAGTCTGGAAAGAACAGAAATTCCTTACACAAGCCAAGATCTGAGATTTGACCTCAAGCCTACCATGGCAGCATGGACATTTATTCATGTCACACTTCCTCCTCCTCCCATCCCCTGGCTCCTGATGGTCTCAGTTTTTGTTTCTCCTCCGTTTGATCATATACCACATCTGTATGACTCATCTTGAGCAAACCCAGGGGAAGACTGCTGTGACCTCTGCCCTCTGATTCTCTCCTAGGAGCACCTGTCCACTGAAGATTTCACTAAGGCTTTGGGGATGACTCCAGCTGCCTTCTCTGCACTGCCTCGATGGAAGCAACAAAACCTCAAGAAGGAGAAAGGACTGTTTTGAGAACTGAAGCTCAGCGTCCAGCAGCTCCTACCCTGTCTTCAAGCCTCCCCCCCACCCCCCATTACTGGCTTTAGTCCTGTGCCAGTTGAAAATGTCCAATTGTATCTGTGAACCACAGTGTGAAAGTTCCTTCTGTTTATAATAGTAATCTGCCCATTCCTTTAGAAATATGCCACAGCCCAGTGGAGTCTTGTTCTAGAGTTTTCTTTCCTTAGAGCAGCTGAGTACTCCAGGAGACATAGCACCTGGGCTTTTCTCTCAGTTTATCCCTCACAGCAGGGAGTTGGGAGTATTTGGCAGTTTGAAGTCATTCCCACAGAGAAGTCTTTCCTCATTGCTGAGGGACCTGTTCTTTGAAAGCTAAAGCCTACAAGGAAGTACTGAGAATCAGGTGTTGTCTCATCCTCTTTCATACTCAAAAGGGGAAGCTAAGGCCAAGGCTGGGCTTACAAGCTGTAACTCAGAAGCCTTTGTAAAGCTTCACAGACTCCTCAAATGACAACACCAGGATCATGGGTTGGCTACATGAAGTCCAATCAGAAGCCAACAGAAGGTGATTTTCTCTTAGAACAACTGGTTATCCAGTGTCCCCAGGAACATGTCCCTTTAAATAAATAAGTCAAACTAATATGAGATTAATAAAGGCTTTAATGTCTTTCTCACACACATACCAAAAAAAAGTCATTTGTATAATTTAAAAAGAAAACAAAACCAGGGGGAAAAATCTTAAAGGATGAGAGGAACAGCTCTGCTAAAACACAGACAAAGCGCCGTTCCACACAAACATCAATCCTCAGAACTCAAGTCACTCTGAACACAAGGAAAACAGCCACCTCACAACGTGGCCAAAGCTGCCAGCAAACCTGGGAGCGGCTCAATCAGCAAAGTGCAGGAACCTCACTTCTGTTCCAGCCCACCCCCAGGCATGAAGAACCCCCACCAAAGGGCCAGGGAGGGTGAGGAGGAACCGTGAAGAGTAAAGGAAGCATGGGGACAGGTGCACACACTACAATGGTCTCCTTCTTGCCCACTCTTTATTCTAGCTGAGTAGTTCAGACAACCGTCCTTTGTTCTTGATCTGGCTGGATACACCTGGATCATGACTACTGACCCTCATCCAGCTTCCTCTCAGGCTTGAGGACTATCTCCTATCTGGGACGTTTAAGTCCACTGTTACTAAAATGTTTATTCATATGGGAACACCTAATTACAACCTTCAGACCTTAGGTACACAGCACTCATGGAAAGGATGCAATTTACAATCGTGTACAAATGAGAGACTGCTCAGATCTAGTAACTAAAGCAACCACCAAGTCTACTGTGGCAACATACAGAGTACCTCTGTTACAAAACTCCTGTGGCCAAGAAACTAGAGGTTTTCAATAAAATAGTTCTCCAGATGATAAGACAATATAGACAGAATCTTAAGTAATGCATTACAAAGGTGTTGGAAGGCAGAGACCTGTTTTCGTGTGTTTGCAGAGATGTTACTGTAAAGCAGGCAGAAGAGCAGACACTTTATGCCACTCTCATGTGTGTTGGGCCCAGTTTCTGAAAGTGTCCCTATATATACACAGTTCACATGAGTGCAAGGTTCACATGAGCACAGATCTGGTTAGAGACCTGCATACGAGTCTGTGGTGTGCAGGGAAAAACTCAAAGTCACTATGCTGAGGTTTGAACTACTGGAGCCTTTCCCTAGGAGTTTTTTACTTCATCTAGAAGAAAAATAAAAAAATGTGAAGTTCAATATTTGCACCCAGAGTTAACTGATTTGTAAGTTACTACATCTTAAAATATACACACATCTACACATACACACATCCACGCTTGCGATGTCTGCTCTGCTGAGCTGTCTAGGTTAATTAAACCTGACCACAGAAAAGTAAGAAACCAATTTGGAATCAGAAAGTAAACAATTCATGGATTCGCTGACTCTTCCTGCTGGGACAAAGCTTATGAGTGTGTGTGTGTACACACATCTATGAAGCAAGCAAACAGCCTCCCCACAGACCTAAATGATAGTCTTGGCTACTAAGATAATATTCACATGCAGCTTTTTAACTCTGCATAACACTGTGTGTGTGTGTGTGTGTGTGTGTAAAATCAACTTTTTAGCTTATTTTCTCTTCCAGTTTTGGCTAAGATGACAAGATTGCATAGAGTACTAATTGCTATAAAATTCCAGTTCAGTCATTTAAAGTAACATAACCATACATTTGGCATTTTACACAGGAAGGTTATTATGCTGACTGAAGGGAATGGACACCCTCTGTTCCTATCTAATACTTTGTCCCTTCCCAGCCCAACATGTTAACTGTTCTATCTCCCAATTCTTTGTTCACAGTATTAAAAAAAAAAAAAAAGGAACATATCATTTACTCATAATTTTAAAATAGACACAGCCACCTTAGACCAACCAGTACCCTATAATAAAGTCTAGGTGAGATTGCCATTTGGAGCCAAGCCGTCAAGTTAAAGGAAAGAAGGGAGCAGGGGAGGTCGACAGGTCATTGTATGAACTGGGCATAAAACTTAAGTCCTAAATTTGCAAGGAATAACCTATTTGTAACTAACAAGTCCTGCCCAAGACATGAGAGTCAAAACAAATCAGGCTCTGTGTCAAGCAGACTTCTAAGTCAATAGGAACAGAAGCTGTCAGAGCAGCTAAAAAAGTCTAGGCCCAGGGCATCATTTCTACTGTCCTCCACACCTCAATGCAGAGCCTTTAAAAAAACAAAAACAAAAACAAAAAAAAAAAAAACCCCAAAAAACAAAAACAAATAAACTCCCCATCATTTCAACAGCTTGAAGTTCTCCAGTGCAGAGAAGAGAGAGAACTTGCTAAAGCACACGATCATCAACCATTCGAGATAACCAGTCACTTTCAAGCAAAACCAGACAAAGCCAGGCTTCTGCTACAAGTGAGACAGCACAGGTTAAGGTTAGTTTTAGACACAAATACTTCCCTCTGTTTTAAACTACTGCACAGCCTACCTGGGCCACTCTGGAACAGTCACTATGTGTGTAGATGGTAGGAGTCAGAGTTTATCAGTAGTCAAAGCACCGAGGCACACTCCAGCGATTCAGAGCTTTAGAAGAGGTGATTAAGTGAGAATATACCCAAGTCCCAAGATTCAGGCTGGAGCTCTCTGAATACACTCTTCCAGAAAAGATGTTGCATCTTCAATGATGGGTTTTTAACATCCTCTGAAAATCTAATATGGTTTCATACCTAACTTAGAATTCACAGCAACCCTCCCATTAATAATAAAAGAATGAAAAAACGGGAAAAAATGAATGCAGGCTTCATTTTGCTAAGGTCTGTGCAATGATACTTGAGCTGACAATTCCCTCAGGTTCATTTTATGGTTTCATTAGCTGCTTAACCAGGCAGGTCATGTGAGCAGAGTGACTTTTGCAGCACTGGCCACTACACTGACACTTGGTCACACTCAGAGCACTAACAAGTAAGAGATATACTAGGCACCTTTGACTGATAGCTCCTGGAATCCCCTCTGGCTACTCATTTAACCCTTGCAACAGTGTTTACTCTTAGTTTTAGTGGTCCAGAGCCTGCACTGTGAAAAGTAGCATGCCCCTCTCTCCCTGTGCCTGCAGGTCAGAGACTAGTGTTCTTCCCTGCCCTGAGTGTCCTGTCAGAGTCCCAGATGAGCAGTCTCTGAACCCTTCACAACTCCGGCTGTAATCCTTTGGGGTCGTGCGTGTTCCATGGGAAAACTACACAAAAGAAAACAAAAGCTTTACCACTACCACTCCACGGAAGAGTACGAAGAACACACTGTGTGGAAGCATCTGAAACAAAGTGCCGAGAGCATAACAAACAGCAAGTGGGACTATGACATTCTGAAGCACCAACAATCCATTTTGGAAACTGCATGTAAACAGCATGAGAATCATAAAATCAAAAGAAAAATAAAACTCAAATCAGGCTACAGAAATGCCTCTTGCAAGGAAAATAGAACTGTTTTTAGTGTAACTAGCTTTCCAGTGAGCTTTACCTACAACAAACATGAAAGGTTGGACTTGAGTGAAGCTACTCAAAATGAAAAACAAAACAAAACAAAAACCCAAAAGTTAAAAGCCAAACGCTATGTGCATCCTCAGACCTCCTCAGATGAATGTGCTTGGACACTTTGATTTCTCCGCCAAATGCTGCAGCATTCATTGTGAGCAGGAATACTACACTTCCGGTGGCTCATCCTAGCTCTTTAAGGCTCCATTCATTCAATATATGTGTGTGGGTATGTACATATATATTTACAGCATGTATTCATTCCTAACACAAAAGGAAGCGGCACTCTTGTAGGAGAAAAAGAGGATAATCAGCTATAGATGAGACCAAGGTTTCCATAAAACAGCATGGAGCGGTGCACATGACTGAAGCTTCTTTTGGTTTGGCCCTGAGCTGCTGTTGCTCCTGCATCAAGTAGAGTTCCAATTCTCTTGGGGCAGAGGACAGTGATGAGGAGGGTGGCAGTGACAGATGTGCAGCTCATGCCGCCGCCCACGAGATTCTCCTCACGAGGCCTGACGAGCAGCTCTCCCCACCTCCATGCTAAGTGCCTGAGAGGTTTTTTCTGTCTCCAGCAACTCATCAAAGATTTCCCTAAAAGAAAAAGAACCACAAAAATCAGAATTCAATGAGAAGAGAGAAATACAGGTGAGGGAAAAACCAAAGCAAATCAAACCAGGACATGGATATTGATGAAATTGCATAATCCTGCTTGGCACTGAGGTTTTGTTAACTTAGCAGTTTACTTGTTTGAGCATCTTAGCCCTGAGAGCTGATTTCTGAGAATGAGGACATTGCCAGCAGTTAGCTTTGGTAAGAACTCTGTGCAGTTCCTATTCACATGATCAGACCTCACTGAGAGAACTGAAGACCAGCTTATAAGATAGATCCTACCACAGAACAACCACTATAAGTGTAATCCTCAGATATTCTTATTAGATGATAATGTGAGCAGAGAAAATATTTGGGGGTTTTGAGAACTATCAAGAGATAAACCATAGGCAAAGACAGGAAACTCCAAAGCCCCCAGCTATAAAGTGCTGGGAGCAGAGTCTGGATGGCCCCAGCCTGTTCTGCCATCTGCTGGGGTTCTTACTTGTGCATATAGAAGAAAATATAGCCGCTGCGATCTCGATCACTCTGCACGGCAGCCTCTTGGATTTTAGAGACCTCCAAGTCATTGTAAGTGAACCATGCCTGTTTCTTAATGTCATACACATCACTAATGTAATGACCTGAAACAAATAAAGTCAGAAAATTACAGTTTTTCCAAAATAAACCTTTTTCTCAGTTATCAGAAGTTTGAGAAAGAGAAACAAGTCATGGCCCCATTATTATCAGCTTCAGCAATATTTCTCAAATTCATTTAAAAATACATACAGAAAATTAAAGTGATAGGTTGTGTGTATGTACTCTGCAACAGAGTTTCATTTCAGCTCTTGGCCATTTTAGACAGGGTGTCTTTAGGAAGCTTGGTTAACCTTGCACTCACTTATGTGGTTCACAAGGCCTTGAGGTTTTTCTTTTTGCCTTTTTTAAAAAATAAACCATGCTGCTTCTCAAGTGTTCAGTGTATTACAGAAATGTACCAAACCCAGAGAACAGCGTCTTACTTTTATTTTTTGCATATGTGTATACATGTGTCTTCCTCAATCACTTCCCTCTTTATTTACTGTGGTTGGGTGTCTTGTTAAACCCAGAATTTTCTAGATTCACTTATGTAGCTAGCTAGCCAGCTTATATGAGGCTAGGATTCCAGATAGGCCATTGGATTTTCATATGGATGCTGAAATCCAAATTCTAGCCCTCATGCTTGGAAGCCAAGTACTTTATCCACGGAATCATTTCCCCAGGTAGATAACTTTCTAAAAAATATATTTGCTCAGGAGAATATTTATCATCATTTATGAACAGAAAAACCAAAATAGTCACACCAACTTACATAATCCACACACAGGGTTTAAGGGAATATTTAAAGTTTCCTTATCTTTTTATAGATGAGGTTTCAGACTGGCCCTGAACTTCTGATCATCTTGCCTCCACTTTATGAATGCTGGGCTCACAGATATGTATCCCACTTTCAAATTTATACAGTAGTGGAGATGAAGTCCTGCATGCTAGTAGGCAAGCACTTTATCAATTACATCCTTAGTCTCTGACTTTTCCTTACAGTCGTCAACCTAAACCTAATAAAGACAAGCAAATACTAACACACGGTGTCCATTTACCTGAAGAAGAGGTGCTCCCAATGTGACTGACAACACTGATGAGCCGATAGGAGTGAGGAAGATTTCCTGTCTGAAAACACAAGTAAGTGGATGTAACCCTTCATTTGGATAAAAGTAAAATAATGACTTTACATTAATAAAAGGTGATATAGATAATCTTGAGTGCACAGTGTAGTAAAAGTCAGTAAACACTTCAGTGGTTACAGTTTATAAACCTTAGTGTATGACTCCTATCTCCAGGAACTATGCCAAAAAAAAACTTAAAAGAAAGGAATATACTTGGGACTGGAGAAATAGCTTAAAAGTCAAGAGTATCCTGTACTTATGTAGAACTCAAGTTCAGTTCCCAGCACCCATATAGGTACCACAACTGCCTATAAAACTCTGGCTCCAGGGGAGCTGAGGCCTGCTTCTGCCCTTGACAGTTTGCATGAACGCACACACGAGCACATGCGAATGCACATGAGTGTGTGCGTGCGTGCACATGCCTAAAATCTTCAAGAAAGGTATACTTTATGTATATTAAATCACTCACTGCAATATTATAATGAGGTTAGCATATATACAATAAGTTGACTTTTTCTACATTTTAAATACTGTATTAAAGTAATCAATAAAATAAAAAATTAAAAGTGAAATTTATACACTGTAGAATATACAATAAAGTCAAACCTGAAGATGGAATACAGCTATTAGGAAATAAAAGCTATTAGTGCCTGGTAGTGGTAGCATACACCTTTAATTCTAGCACTTGGGAGACAGAGGCAGACAGATCTCTGAGTTCAAGGCCAGCCTGATTGGTTTATAGAGCAAGTTTCAGCACAGGCAGGGATATTCAGAGAAACCCTGTCTTGAAAAAAACAAGCAAAAACGATTAGCAATTCATAAATTTTGATGAATTATTTTACTCTGGGAAGTTTATCTTAAATAGGAAATTTGAAATGTGGAGAACACTATAATCACACAGTTGCTGAAAACACTATTATAATCAAAAATGGAAGTTGTGTGGAAGCATGTTTCTAACCTTAGTACTCAGCAGAAGGATCAGATTTCTAGTCCACCTTGGACTGTATTATATAGCAAAAATCTTTTCAAAAAACAAAAAAAACTACCACCACCAACAAAACTAATTTAAACGTTCAGTGTTAGTTAAAAATTACCTAAGTAGTATGTTCATTTAAAGGACGACAGACATTAGAATAAAGTGCTCGGACTGGAGATGCTGCTCGGCTAGTAGACTGTTTATTTGGCCTAATGAAGCCCTGGGTTCAGTATAGCACTGCATAGACAGAACATGGTGACACAAGCCTATAGTGGGAATACTCAGGAGGTACAGGTGTTAGGGTCAGAAGGTTATCCTTGGCACATAGCTGGTTCATGGTCTGAACTACAGGAGACTTCATTTAAAAAAAACAAATAAGGGGATGGAAAGATGGCTCAGCGATTAAGAGCACTGGCTGCTCTTCTAGAGGACTCGGGTTTTAATTCCTACCAACCACAAGGTGGCTCACAACCATCTGTAATGGAATCTGATGCCGTCTTTTGGTATATAGGCTCCATATACAGACAGAACACATACACACACCATAAATAAAAACAAACAGAAACATAAAATAAAGTTAAAAAAATTGTAAATAATCTTTTCTCCCCTCTGGACACAGGATCTTATTCTGTAGTCCAGGCTGGCCTTGAACTCTTCTTGGTGGATCTTCTTGCCTCAGCCTCCCAAGTGCTGAGATTATAGGCATGAGCCATTAAGTCAAGCAAATAGTATTTAACAAGCAGAACAAAACATTGCTTAAGTTATAACATTTTTAAACATCTATGAAAGTGGGAATGACAAAATAATAAATTACTAGTTGCCAATAATAGGTGTGTGCTAGAAGAGTAGAATCCCAAGTAATCAGTCTTTTTTGGGGAAAAGCAATCATTTGCAAAAAGAAAAGGATGCTGGACATGATAGCGTACTTTTAATCCCAGCACTTGGGAGGCAGCACCAGGTGATCTCTGTGAGTTTGAAGCTAAGTTCCAGGATAGTTAGGACTACAAAGAGAAACCCTGTCTAAAAAAAAAAAAAAAACCAAAAAGTGTAGGAGGGTACACCAATATGTTTATTATTACAGAATTAACCGAATAAACAGTTTTCATTAGATGCATTAGTAGTTACTTGGTAAAACTAGAGATAATGTAATATATCTATGTCTCCATTTATATGGATATACATGTTCTTATCTAAGAAGAACATCAGACAGTCAGGATGTATTTCTGTTTTGTCTGAAGGAAATAAAGAGCAAAAGAGAAGATGAAGATGAGTTGACAGCGGCTGAGGGGCAGAAGCTGTGGTATACTGAAGAGAGTCTCTAAAGAGAAGGAGCAGAGGGGACACCTGCAGTGTCAGCAACCATACCTCAGCATTTCTTTTCAGTTCCTCGGCTTCAGCTTCTGTGTACTCCATATCAAAAACATCCTCGTTTCCAGAGTCCTCATCTGAGCCCAGGGAATCCAGAAAAGAGTTGTTAAACTCTGAAGAACAGAAAGATGGGTCTTGTAAAAGTTCTTAGAACAGACATAGGATGACTGGGAAGAATAGCTCAAGACAGAGCTAGACTTGAGGGTGTCCAACTGCAATCCTAACACCAGGCAGAAGAAAGGCTGAAGACTGAGTTTTACAGATCTCTATAGCACTTTTTTATAGAGGGTACTCTGGACTATAAAACAAGGCCATGTCTTAAAACAAAAACCAAAACAAACAAACAAACAAACAAACAACAAAACAAACAAACAAACAAAAACCCAAAACAAACTAAAAACCTAGCTTCAAATATTTATCTCATCATCCTAAGAAAACAAAATATTCTATTAACCGGGTTCACTCAGGCACCCTAGGAAGTAACTGTAAATGTAGGGATCTATGGAAGAAGTGCCCCTTTTCTTGTTTGCTGTGTGTCTGCGTAAGTTCAGGTGACTGTGCATGTACCTGGCGTTGTTCCTTAGGAGCCACCTGCCCTGCTTTGTTCGTTGTTAATTAACTTTTATGTGCATGGGTGTTTCATCTGTACATATTATCTATGCATCACATGCACGTCTGCTACCCTTGGAGGCCAGAAATGAGTAAGAGATCTCCTGGAATTAGAGTTACACATGATTGTGAATTGAATGTGGAACCTCTGGAAGAGCAGCCAGAGTGTTCTTAATCACTGAGCCATCTCTCCAGCCCCTCTACCTGGATTTTTAAAGACAAGGTCTCTTACTAGGATGGGTTCTGGTGAGACTGTCTTCACCTCCCTGGCACTGTGATTTCAAGTATGCCTTCACCTAGTTTATCAGAAGATGCTGGGGAAAGAGTCATCAACGGTTTTACCCAGTTGTGAGTCCATAAATACACAAATACACAAACAACTAGCATAGCAAGATATGCCCATGGGCACAGTAGTGGAACAAATGCTGTGGTTGTATCCAACTACTTCTAACTGGATTTAAGGCCTACTTCACAGAAAGAAACTCATACTAGGTACTATGAATCTCACTAAGAAACAATGGCTGGGGAGCTTAGAGACTCAAGGGATAAATTTACTACTGTTATTTTGCTAAATGGACAAAGTATTAAATTGCCCTCTGAATCTGTGTGCCCACTAATTAGTGCAGCTATCAACCCTCACTAGAGTTTCTATGTGCAGTAGACAGTGGTTAACACAGAAACTCACAAATAGCCAAAGGACAAAGAGTCATCTATACCACACTATCTGCTCCTAAGGCTCAGGGACCACCACAAAAGAAGGAATTGAAAGACAGAGGTCAGGAGGATTGGAATGAGACAGTAACTGGACATGTCAGGCCACTCTACTTATGAACTCAAAGCAGCTATGACTGACTGCCTGCCCAAGATCAAGCCAGTCAACATTATAGCGTGGAGTGAAGTGGCGGTTTGAACATTTTTTTTTTTTTTTGGTTCTTTTTTTCGAAGCTGGGGACCGAACCCAGGGCCTTGCGCTTCCTAGGCAAGTGCTCTACCACTGAGCTAAATCCCCAGCCCCGAAGTGGCGGTTTGAATGAGCCTATGGCAACCATAGGCTCATATGTTTAAATACTTGGTCCCTAGTTGTTGGAATCCTACTTTGGAAAGGATTAGGAGGTGTGGTCTTGGAAGAGGTGCATCCTTGGGGCTAGGTTTTGAGGTGCCATTTGAAGTGTGTTGCTTGTTCTCTGCCTCATGGCTGTGGTTAAGATGTGAGCTCTCAACTCTTCCTGCTGCCCTGTCTTTGTTCCTCCATCATGGATTCTAACACTCTGAAACCTTAAGTCAAATAAAATGTTTTCTTTAATAAGTTACCTTGGTGGTGGTATTTTATCATAAACACAGAAAATTGACGTCCACAGGCACACACGTGGTGTACATACATATATGCAGGCAAAACACTCATATATACTTAAAAGGTAGCTGGGTGGAGGTGGCGATGGCGCAGCTTTAACCCCTGAATTTGGGAGGTAGAGGCAAGCAGATCTCTGTGAATTTGAGGTCAGCCTGGTCTAAAACATCCAATGATACACAGATTAATTCTGTCTTCAAAAACCAAAACCAACTCAAACCAACAAACCAAACAACAACCCCCAAAAGGACATCTAAACATAAATGAATAAACTGAAAAAGGATACATAATTATACAGATAATCCAAGTTCATTTCCTGAAGCTTCCATCCCGGAAAAGAGGCCAAACCAGGCAAGCTTCTAACCCCAGTATATAAGAGGCAGAGAGGTACACAGATCTCTGTGAGTTCAAGGCCAACCCGATTTACAAAGAGAACTCCAGGCTAGTCAGGGCTACATAGTGAGACTATCTCAAAAACAAAACAAGACAAAACAAAAGGAGACCACAGAAAAGCTAATAATTTCACATTTAAAAAAAAAATGAGTTTTTGAAATATAACAAAGATGGAAATTCAACTTTAGCTCTTAAATTTTATCCAAAACATACAAATTCTGTATATAAGCCATTTTCATTAATGGTTCTGCATAAAGAATTTGTAAATAGCTAGTTCTTTGCTTATAACAAAGTAAAAAAAAAAAAAAATCACAGCAGAGGGACATTTAAAAGGCACGAACACCAAAGAATGGAAAAGAAAACATTCCATCTCCTTAACTATACAGTGCTAAACGACAACAGAATTCTAGAGCTGTTCTCTGAAGAGATTAAGGGATGTGGAGCACAGATGACGTCATGATGGATGCATACTGAATGAGGAAAGTGACTCATGTCTCTGGCTCTGTTATTATATTTGGCTTAGAACACTCTAGAACCAAAGGTAAGAAACTGAAAATACCCCAGGCACTTGAATAGCCACGAAAGCAGCAGGAATAGTGAGTGGCTCACTCCAATACTTGGGATGTTGACTGCTGTGAGCTCAAGGCCAGCTTAGATTAGAGAGAGATTTAAAACTTGATCTGTTCATGTGCTTACAGGTTACAATGATCTCGTTAGCTCCCTCATCTTAATGATAAACAGTAAGGATTAGTGGATACATGAACAAGCTTTTAACAAGGACTACACAGACCAAATATGTAGGCCAGAGCAAGCTAAAACAAACAATCTACTCAGAGAAGAGAAAACATTAAGCCAACTGTGGCCATAAATAAATCATAGTTCAGATATTATTATTCCAGTGAACCAAATAATAAGGCATAAAAGAACAGCCATAAAACAAAACATCTCTTGATAATTAACAGATGGCAGAGGTAGAAACTCAGAAGTGTGCAGGTAGAGAAGGCTGAAGAAGCTTCCCAGAGTGCAAACCAAAATGACAAAAACGCATTAGAAAGCATGAGAGAATCACAAGGCATGGGATTATATGCATGGAATTCCAGCATTTGGGATGGGGAGACAGAAGGGTCAGGAATTTAAGACCAGTTGTGCTATATGACACCTTATCTCAGAAAAGAAAGGAAACTAGAAGGGGCAATTAAAATTTCTAAGAATTAAAGGACACAAATTCCTAGCTTAAGATTAAGGGTATAAAAGCTATGAGTGACACAGACCCACCTGGAGGCATGACAGAAACAATGAGTGGAGTTACAAGCTTCAAGGGACAAACAAGGATAACGAAAGGCTTTTACACTTTTGAGATAGCAACCTTGAAAATAACACGTCATTAAACCAGTGGCATGAAGTTAGGAAGAGTACTTTTATGACTGCAAATTAGGAATTCTATATTTAGTCAAAATACTAAGAATGAATGGAACTTGTAAGAACTCCAAAATATTTAAATCATGACTTTCTTTTTTTTTTTTTTCTTGTATGAAACATTGAATTTATTGATCTTTGGGGAAATGTGATACACTGTCACTGTATTACAACTGAGCCATTAGTCATGTCACTTCGTCAACGTTAGCTGGTTCTTTTTCACGGTGCTTCAGCTCTTTCTGCACAGACTTAAGAGAAAGGCTTTTTGAAAAGTTTGCAAGTTCTTTCTGTATATTTACAAAAGCTCTGTTCATTCTATTGACTCATGATTCATAATGTTTATCTTCTTAAGATTAGAAGTAACTGGTTTTGCCTTGTTTTTAGCCTTCAAAGTTTTGTGGCTGGCTATATGAAATACATTCCTGGACTTCTGCCCTTTTAGTTTGTTCTTGGCCATTGTCAAAGTTCACAAGACTGCACGCTCACACTGATGCCATCCACAAGCTCCATCATGACTCTTTCTTAAGAAAGCTGGGGAGTGTTGTGGGAGTCAACACACAACTGGAACCAGGCATAGTGGCACATCCCTTTAATCCTACATGGCAGAGGCAGAGGCAGAGGCAGAGGCAGAGGCAGGTGGGTCTCTGTGAGATGGAGGACCATTTGGGCCACAGAGTTCATTCGAGGGCCAGCCACAGCTTTATAGTGAGACCGTCTTAAAAATAACAAAACAAAACTACAAAAGTGAAACCAGGTGGTGTGCTACAGGACCCCATTCCTAGCACTTGGGAGGTATATGTAGGAGGTTCAGTTAAGATCATTCTTGCATAGCTAGTTGTGGACCCCATCCCCAGGTGGCCCTGAAGGCAGAATGCCTGAGAATCGTAGTTTTGTGTCTGTAACTTTGTCCTAACTACAGTGCTGCCAGTGCTTGCCTCTATACTCTGCTTTTCAGATCAGTCAGGATCACTCATTTTTATACTACCCAAGTGTGTTCTATCTCAATCTGTTTCTGAGAATGGGAGAAAAACCAAAGGCAGTTTAACAGAAGTGAAGAGCCATCCAAGATCTCTTTATACTTCAGTACTCATTCCAAATATTCTGCTAAATAACATGACCATTCGTGAGTTTCTAAAAATTTAAATGCATTTTAAGTGTGACTATGTATCCTATTCTATTGTTCTCTGCCTGCTTCCTGTGAAAGAGGGTCTCTTTCTCTGAACCTAGAGATAGGCAGGCGGCCAGCTCTAGTCATCCTGGCACTTTCGTAGCTCCTCCCCACTACATGGTACTGGGATTACAGCATATCTGTGAGCAGGCTTTTTCTTTTTTTAAATATATATAAGTAAGGGATCCAAACTCAAGTCCCCATGTTTGTACAGCAAGTCCTCTTACCCACTGGACTATCTCTCCATACCTCTGTATGTAAATCTTATGCTACTGAGTCCTTTCTCTTGGCTCTCTCAACTGATTTCCTGAGAGTGAACTGCTGGAGAAGTCAATTGGATTGAAGCCATATATTGTAAAAATCTTAGTAATGGAACTATAAATCTTCTATTAAACAGATATTTTGCCTTTCGAGATTAAAAAAAATGTTATTTTGATATAGGTATAGATAGTAAAATAGCTTTTAAACTACATGCATATACTTTTAGATTTATTTGTAATATAATAGGGTCTTTTGCCTGCACGTATTTAGGTACTATGTGCATGTCTGGTGCCCATGGACATCAAAGGGGTGCTGTTTTCTATACAACTAGAGTTATAAAGACATATATATATATATATATATATATATAGATAGATAGATAGATAGATAGATAGATAGATAGATAGATATAAGACATTATATGGATGTTGGAAATCAAACCTGGGACCTCTGGATGAGGAACCAGTTCACTTAACCATTGAGCTATCTCTCCAGCTCCAGTTTAAAAAAAAATTACACACACACACACACACACACACACACACACACACACACACACAGAGACACAGAGACACAGACACAGACACACACACACACTCTAACAGAAATACTATAAATCTGTTACTACATTTAAAAAACTAAACAAGGGGTTGGGGATTTAGCTCAGTGGTAGAGCGCTTGCCTAGCAAGCGCAAGGCCCTGGGTTCTGTCCCCAGCTCCCAAAAAAAGAAAAAAGAAAGAAAAACAAAACAAAACAAAACAAACTAAACAAAAATCATAAGCAAAAGAGCTTAGTTGGCAGAGTGTACCTCGCACACACAGGCCCTGCATGTGATCTCCGCACTCTGCAGGGGATCAGTTTAAGGCCATCCAGGCCATCCTTAGCTACAGAGTTCCAAAGATATCTTAGGTTAAACAAGACTTTGTCAGTCTCATATATATATATGTTTACATATACATATATATATATATGTTTAAAATGTTCTTCTATGTATTAATACACTTTCCCGTTTAAAAATGTAATTAAACTCCTCTCCATACCTTGAAGACTTAACTCTGTAGCCCTTTTGAGGTCATCATCTTCTTTTTGTTCCCAAGCCTCCTACACAGAACAAGAACAAGTGTTTATGGAGGTGCTCCTTAGATAAGCCAATGAAGGCACAACACGCTGCTCTGGGAGCACTTGCTCACCATGCTTTCTCTAGCTTTACAGGTATTTGAACTATGACCTATGTGGAAGGTGGAATGGAAGCTTGTTTCTTTTTCAACACTGTCCTCTTAAAACATAACATTGGGGTTTTTATTTCCTCTTGTCAATAACATTAGGCTTGCCAACCTAAAATCATCCAGTGTGACTGTGTGGCATAATTTTTTTTTTAAAATATATAAAATTCTAGGTACAGGGCTGGAGAGATGGCTCAGCGGTTAAGAGTGCTTACTGCTCTTCCAGAGGTCCTGAGTTCAATTCCCAACAACCACATGGTGGCTCACACCTATCAGAAATGGGATCTGATGCCCTCTTCTGGTGTGTCTGAAGAGAGCAACAGTAGAATCATACACATAAAAACAGACCTTTAAAAAAATGCTTGACACATAATTCACACCTAGCAAACAACTTACTTTCTTTTCCCTGGACTTACCATTTATCACTTTTTACGATGCAGATGTAAACACTGCTACAATGCTGATTTCAAACAACCTACAATGAATACACTTTTCCTTTTTCAATAACTAATTGTATGTAGTGTAGAACACAGGTGGCTTGCTCCCCTGAGAGGATGCTGAACCACTTTCATCTAGGAGACACTCACGCCCTGTGTGTGACAGTAGAATGAACAGCATCTCCATAGGCTAAAGAGTCATTTTTAATACTTTATCCTAACTAAAGAAACCAGATCTACAAGACATGTTTGGTAGCAATACCAAATAAAGAACCTCGACTGTCATTTTTCTGAAATAGTAAAGGTATTCTTGGGAAAAAATATAAACAGGCTGGGCAGTGGTAGAACACACCTTTAATCCTAAGGGGAGGCTGAGGCAGATGCATTTCTGGGTTCAAGGTCAACCTGGTCTACAGAGCATGTTCTAGGACAGAAAGGGCTACACAGAGAAACCCTGACTCAAAACAAAAAAAAGAAAAAACATAAATAAATAAAAATGTTTAGCTGCCTTTATGATTGGGGATGAAATTCAGTAGTAAAATCCTTGTGTAGCATGGATAAGGCCCTGGGCCCCGTCTCCAGCACCACATGCACATATCTACTGTACTGTACGTACAGCAGCACTGTTTATAAATAAAGGTGAGAAGAACTGATTATGAGATTTTAAGGCACTCTTCTCAACCTTGGCTGTTTATTACAATCTCCAGGGAAGCCTTTTAGATCTAGATTAAAGTAAAGAAAAATCCATTTTCATAACGAAAACCCTAATTTAAAAACTGTTCCAATCCAAAACAAGTCCAAATAATTTTTCCTAATATCTAACTGCATGTAAATAACTAGGAGAAACGACTGACACATAGTCAATGATTAACACATGGGTCATTGTGATGATCTCTAGGAAGCAGAGAGGAAGCAGCATCAGACAGCGTCTTACTTGTTCTTGAAGGCTCTGGGCCAGGGCTTGTTGCAGCTCCTGCTCCTCTCTTTCCCGCTCTATGTCATACTGCTGGAGCCAATCAACCTCTCCCTGAGAACCTTCTGGAGTTTTGTTTTCTTTATTCTCATCACAGTCTTTTGTTATCTCAGTAAAACTAGCAGGACCTAAAGAAGCAGAACATTATTTTGGAGAAAACCTGAAATTTGTGGACTCTCGTGACACCTCCTGTTGAGAGTAATTACCTCGCCCTCATTAACACTGCAGGTTACAATCTAACAGCTCAGGCAGGCCTAGAACTTGCTATGTATCTGAGGATGGCCTAGACGTTAACTCCCATCTACACCTCCTTGCTGGGATAACTGGTATGCACCATCATGACTGTTTGGGGATGCTAGGGAACCACACCCAGAGTCTTTAGTAGACACCCGGCTACTAAACAAACTACTACACTCCCAGCCTTAGAACTTTTTGGGACTAACAATTTCATTTTACCACATCTATATCAGGGTTATTCAGCCTCAGTATCATTAATAATTTGCACGGGGTGCTGATGAGGCCTTTTGGGGAGTGGGAAATGGAGAAGCGTGTATGCTGTAAATTTTAGCAGGATTCCCCAGACTCTATCAGGGATAGGAGATCTTTACTGAGTCACCTGACAGGTATTAAGATTCCTCTCATCTATGGATATAGAAATGCTCATGCCAGAAGCAGTTCATTACTCTCTACTGTGATAACCAAAAATGAAAGATACTGTCAAATATTCTAGGGCAGCGGAGAATGCCCTTGATTCAGGAGTACTGACCCACAGAATGGTTCTGAGAACAAAGAATGAATATGACCAAGTGATACTTATTACACAGTGACTAACAAGAGCAGGGGAACACATTGCATTAAGAGGAAATAAAACCCCATCAGCCTTTTGGTTTTTGTCAACCTGAGTATACACTACTATTTTATTTACATATAAAGTAATTCGAAATCGAAGACACATTGACTCCACAAAGTCTAGAAAATAATTTTGTGATATCACTCTATGAATTCCATTCCCAAAAGTGAGGGCTTGGATTATTTAGAAACTCTTGTCAGTAAAGGCTCTGGAACAACATATTTTGTGTAAAGATGCTTATCTTGATGAACCTTACCTGGCTCAGTGATTGCTTTGGGTTTCTCAATTTCCATAGCGTCTGGATTTTCAGGCATCTCTGGAATATCATCTTCTGCAAACCCAGTGTCGGGACTGCTGGTTGGCTTATCATCATCTTCAGGGCTGAGTACCGGCGAGGCTTCTCTCCTGCTTATCTCTAACACAGCTGCCAGCACCTCTTCCTCACTCATTCTGTCAAATCCTGAGTTCTCCAATTCGGACTTCCCAGGATCTAATCTGCACAATTTCAAATCCTATAGAAGAGAATTACTTTTACAAGAAGGCAAAGTATCCATTAATATACCCAATGTCTACCAATACAAATGTTAATCAATATAGCTAATGTTCAACACTGAATCTAATATACCCTAGAGTTTAAAGTGGGAATTGGAAGGCTGGAAAGATGGCTGATCAGCCAGGAGTTCATACTGCTCTTGCAGAGGATCAAGTTTAGTTCTCAGTTCACAAGTCTGACTGTCTTCTGCTTTCAAGAGCAATCTTCCCACCCCCACACACACACACACACACACACACACACACACACACACACACACACACACACACACACTTACTTTAAAAATAAAGAGTGTGGGGGTTGGGGATTTAGCTCAGTGGTAGAGCGCTTGCCTAGCAAGCGCAAGGCCCTGGGTTCAGTCCCCAGCTCCGAAAAAAATAAAAAAATAAAAAAAAAAAAAAAAAAAAATAAAAAAAATAAAGAGTGTGGAACTGAATTTGTTGTTCACACCCACAGCTTCATGTACACCAGGCAAGCACTTTACCAACTGAGCTTCAACTCCAAACCCAACAGTTTTGCTTGATTATGACAGGTGCAAAGTATACCCTTTATAGAAATTTGGAAGGTAAACACTGCTAAAATAAAGTTACTCCAAACAGTAAGTCAACTGGGTATGGTGGTGTATGTCTGTAATCCTAGCACTTAGGAGGCAGAGCCAAGAAAACTGCTGTAAGTTCTAGGCCAGCCTGGGCTATAACATGAAATTCTGTCTCAAAAAACAAAACAAAACAAACAAACAAAAATCCAACCAAACCAAACAAAACAAAACAAAAAACCCAAAGACCCCAAAATCAAAAGATTAGTGAAAGATAATAAGTACTAGGTATTTTGGCCCAGATATATATGTAAACATTATGTTTACTACCCTGAATATTCTATTTTAAATGCTGGGTGGCCTTTTCTTTTTTTTAAATTAAGTCAGAGTCAGATTATATAGCCCTGACTGGCCTGGAACTATTACATGAACCAGACTCACAGACATTCACTTGCTTCTGCCTCCTAAGTACTGGGACTAAAGGCATTTATCACCTAGCAATATTGTCTAAAATAAGAAAAACAAAAGCTACATGAGCTTATATAAGTCATAAAATATATGGAGTAACTTTTATTCTAGGAGGATTCTCGAATCTTTCACAGTCAAGTCACAATCCTTCAGCTCTGCTGTAAGATGGGACAACATAGAACGCAAGTAGCTCCCGTAGTTCTACAGAATGAGGCCAACACCTGGAAAAGCTTACTTTTTGAGGATTGTAACAGACAACGCAGCCATGTTTTCACGATTCTTATTTAAAGATTACATTTTGTAGTTGCTCTTTTCATATAAAACATTATGATATTCTCCTCAAAACAACAGCTACCAAAATAAGCAAAGAGATGAAACAGAATGTGGAAGTTGTTCTGAGAGTTGCTGATGTCACCTTGCCCTTTTGTGAGGAATTGGAGATTGAACCCAGAACCTGAAACATGCTAGCCGAGTACTTCAACACTGGCCAAATCCCCAGTAACATTAATTTCTTTAAAACAGACTACTATTTTTGGAGCTAGTGTCTTGTTATGCAGATCAGGCTGGCCTTGAAGCTGGAATTCTGCCCAATTCTCCTTTGTCTGGGATAAGCATGCACTATTATGCTCAGACAAAACTTGGTTTTTGTTTTTTTGTTGTATCTAGGAAAAGTACTCTTACACAGCTAGTGTCTGAAACAGGCATTATGTTTGAGATCTACTTTGTCAATTTCTTTAATTTGCTGAGGCATTTGTTTGGATAGCTAAACTAAACAGAACACTGTCAGATGTTTTGACAAATCATTACTTACTTTTTCCACATCTTCCTGGTACTGTTCATTGCCTGGCAAATCACAAAGTCTCTGACTGAGGGCCACAGAGCGTTTAAGTTCATCCTCACTGTCAGAATCAAGGCATGATGTCAAGGAGCTCTTGGATTTGAAGGTAAATTTCCTGTAATTATACATAAAAAAAATGTCTGATAAATACTTGTCTTTTTTTGTTTGCTTGCTTTTGATGTATAAACACCAAAACAAAAAGCTTTTCCATTATAAAAAACTATTTAACAGAGGAAAATGACCAGTCAAAAAAGTATATGTATGTGTTACTTTGACACTCTCCTCAAGAGCCATAGCTTGAAAATGCTTATGCTACTGTGTATCACCTGCAAACTCTGTGCCTTTTTCTTTTAATGACCAATTCCAAATGTAGTTTGTTATCATCTTTATAAAGTATTCTACTGAGTCCATTAAGGTATAGCAACTAATCAGTACATTTCTTTTAGAGTCTCCCTACATAGCCTTGGCTGCCCTAGAACTCTCATGGTATATAGACTAGGCTGGCCTCAAACTCACAGAGATCGCCTACCTATGCCTCTCAAGTGCTCAAGTGTGATTCAAGGCCTGCACCACCATATTTTTGACATAAGCACATGAGAGCTACTTTTTGATCTTTTATATTATGTTCTATGCACTTTTAAAATGACAGTAACAATCCACTTATTTTAGTATTTTGAGATGAGAATTCTCAACCTGTCTACCTCCTAGAATAGACATTCCTAAACCAGAAAACAACAAAAAAACTCCTGAGAAAAGCAGTTCTAAATCCTATATATTAGGACATGATATATGGTAAATACTGTAGCAAATTTGCAAGAAATGAGTTATGAAATAAGGGTAGATAATTACAAAGGGCGGGCAGGGGCAGAAAGAACTAAGCCGCTTAACACAAAGACAAAGAGTACCATCTTCAACACAGCAAAGCCGGGCACTGCAGTGAGCATTGTTTTGGCAGCACTAGGGAGGCTGAGGCAATAGAACTGCATGTGAGACCAGCCTGGGTTCTACAGCAAGATTTCGTCTGAAAGTAAAAAACAATACCCTGTGTAGTATGACACTTGGAATGTGGGTTCACTTTTCCTTTGTAAAAAGATTCTGTAAATATAGGCATGTATGTCCACGTGTCAGTATGCTCTAGGTCTGGGTGCACTTATTTGTGGAAGTACTGGAGGAGTACTGGAGTACTGGAGGCCTCGAGAAGGACGTGCCAGACCCCTGAAGCTAGGTTGTAATCTGTTTGACACGGGTGCTGGGATCTGAACTCCAAGGCTCTGGGAAGAGCAGAAAGTACTTTTAACAACTGAGGTGGGGTGGCACATGCCTTTAATAGCGGCACTAAGGAGGCAGACATGCAAAGCTATGAGCTCCAGGCTAGCCTGGTCTACAAAATGAGTTCCAGGACAGTTAGGGCTACACTGAGAAACTGTATCCAAACAGAACCCCCAAATCAAAAAACAAACAAGCAAAAACCACAAAACAGAGAGGGGAGGGAGAAAAGCATTCATGTAGTTTAGAAAATTCCTTCCAATATGGTTAAAATTTTAAGAGATAAATGGTTAAAAAGGCAAGCTTCGGTCTCATTAAAATTCATTTATGGGAGACAATATTGTTCAGTGATACTTGATAAGCTGTTACTACATCAAAGAAGGATTTCTTTGATGGAAGTTAAACTAATATTCTATAGTGAACAAAGTAAAAACTGAAAACTACAATTAACTTAAATATGAAAATTGTAAAGACATAAGGCATGACACCAAGAAAAAAGGAGAGTGCAGTAAAAATCAAGAGCACAGCCTGGAAATGTAGAGAAGAAGCCAGTGGCTAGCATCAAAACTGAAGACTCCCAAGAGCTTCACAAAGGCAGGTCTTCAATATAACTTAGAATTTGCCAACTTAGGCCCCCACCAATGGTTCATAGTCTCACAGAGCCCAGGCTGTCTTCAATTCCTGAACCTTCTGCCTTTACCTCCCAGGTGCTGGGATTATAGATGTATGCTACCATAGCCAGCTCTAATTAGCTTTCTTAATTTATTTTTGACTCATGCTCATCAAGCAAACTTTGACATGCTTTTTATCAATACTTTGTTGAAGGGAAAGTGATACCTGAGATGTTTTTATCATGGTGAAATTTGACAAAGAACAGAAGAACCAATGTATAGTGTCTAGAATTCAGCTTTGTTTAAATTTGATTTGCATGATGGGTCTTATAGATACTATTCACCTTTTATTAACCAACTTTCAAATTCTCATCCCAGTAAAACAGATGGCTATGCCAAGGTACAATATATCCAATGAAACCATCTGTTTCTTGCAACCACTGTGATCTGACACATAAAATACAGTACAATGTTTACAGACGGCAACTTGCCTATAACAGTGAAAACTGTTTGTACTGTAAATGAATCACTTACTTAAAAAAAATTATTTTAAAGCTTATTTTTACTTTTTGTGCCTTGGTATTTTGCCTGTATATTTGTCTGTGTGAAGGTGTTGGATCCCCTGGAACTGGAGATCCAGGCAGGTGTGAGCTGCCATATGGGTGCTGGGAATTGAACCCTGGCCATTGGAAGAGCAGCCAGTGCTCACTAGCCTCCATTTGCTTACTTTCTAAGCAGGAAATGGTATTGTTCATTGTATCTGGAGAGCAGGCAAGAGTATTCATAATGGTACCAGTCCAGATTTCAACTCATGTTAATCATCTGGTTTTATTGTACTAAAAAATGGTAACAGAAGGGAAAATATCCTAAATGTCATTTTATGGTTACACAAATCCCAAACAAGCATTTAAAGAACAAAACTGTGTTTTTCCTAAAAACAAAAAACCAAAAAACAACTTTGGGATATGAAATTTTTAGGGGAAAAAGGTCTAATCAAGAATTTTCAGTGAGGGCTGAAGAGATGGCTCAGTGATTAAGAGCACTGACTGCTCTTCCAGAGGTCCTGAGTTCAAATCCCAGCAACCACATGGTGGCTCACAACCATCTGTAATGAGATCTGATGTCCTCTTCTGGTGTGTACATATATATAATAAATATATAAATCTTAATAAAATAAAAAGAATTTCAAGTGAATTCTTAAAGGAAGTACAATTTGGTCTTTAAAAAATATAAAACACTTTAACAGTTGCATTCTAGTGCTTAGTTCCTGTTTCTGTTCAGAATTCTCCCTGTCAGCGTCAAAGAGAGGAGCTAACTACACGTGGGTTTCTGTCTGTGTCTACCTGTGAGGAAGGGTGCTTCAGACAGGAGTTATTTCATCCTTTTAAACCTTACACTCAGTTCTTCAGAGTTTTAGGATAAAAACATCACTTATTAGCAAAGATATTTTAAGAAATTTAAAAACAAAATCTTGCGATGCTTTTTGATTGCTAAAATGTGTGCCCAGGTCCTATCTAAGCCAGACTCAAAGACATCCCCAAGCATGAGCAATGCTGAGCAACTGGCATGCAAAAGAAATGAAGAAAAGGGGGTGGGCCACACTAGAAAGACAAAATTTGTGTCCATAAGAAAAAGAACTCACTTTGAAGGTGCAGAAGGACTGGTAATGCAGGAATTCACCATTTGACAGGCTCTCAATGGTCTAGAACTATCAGAAAATTGGAGAATATATAATGTATACAATTGTATCATTAAAGGTAGATATTTAACTGGTAAAGTTAATTATTCTACACTACAAGTCTCTTCTGACCCCTCCTGAAAAGCAAATAATATTTTAAAATAATGCAAACCATACCACCTCCGGCTCTCCTTGCTCTAATTATCAAAATAAACAGCTTTGCAATTGAAGTCAAGTATAACACACGAGAAGAACTTAGGGGAAAACCATCTTATTTCTTTATTTTTGAGCAATAAAATAGTAGCTCTCAGTTTATTGAGATTTCCTAGATGGAGAGCATTGAATATACTACTACACTTAATAGTCAGAGCAGATTTTCCCACAGATAAGCTGAACATTCCAAGGTCTTAACGCCACTAAAACTGCATTAAAATATAGTCAGCTTCCTTTCAGATCATTCATCACAAGATATGTAATATAGTCAGAGGGCCTAACAGCTCTACCAGCAGAGGGCGGTTTGCACTAAGTAAAAACATTCTCTTCAAATAAAAGCAGAAAGAAAACAAATTACAAACACTAAAGACTCTTTAGACACATGGTTTGCTAGTAGACTATTGAGGACTTCAGTATGTAAACTTACATGATGTAATTTATAAACCCAAGAGAAACATACCTTATGAAATTACATCAATTAATTTTGGGAAGTGCTCCATTTATTTTCTGTAATGTTAACTCTAGCCAAGAAACTGTCCTTCCTTGTTCTTTTTGGAAACAGAGTATTATGTAACTCAAGGTGGCCACAAACTTTCTACATAGCCTAAACTGGTCTTGAAGGATTCTTTCTGCTTTAGGCTGAAATTATAGGCATATGCTACAATACCCAGCAAGGTTTGGCCTTTTTAATTAATTACCTCAGTGAAATCAAGGATTTGAAAAAAATTCTCAAAAATTATTTTCACTCTTACAGCTCTAGGACTTTATGATTCTCCTGAATTACTGTTCAAGTATGAAAACTATCTACAGCATAGGGTTCCAAGTGGAGCACGCGGGCAGGAAAGCATCACATTCAGAAGTACTAAGGTCCAAACATGCATGAGGACAAAGACAAATCTCAAGCAGAGGGAACTTCTTTTTCTCGAAAACATTTCTGGGACTCTCTGAAGTTATTCATATTGGGCATAATTTACAACCAAAAATTTTTTTTGGGGGGGGGGAGCTATAGTGTAACATTTGATTCTCAAATTAGCATGTTCCAAAGAGCTGAGGCATTTATTAAGGACATTGATTCCCAAGCCCTATTCAGATCTACTGAAACAGAACTTGTAGAGGGGGCTGGGATTTAGCTCAGTGGTAGAGCGCTTGCCTAGCAAGCGCAAGGCCCTGAGTTCGGTCCCCAGCTCCAAAAAAAAAAAAAAAAAAAAAAAAAAAAAAAAAAGAAAGAACTTGTAGAGAAGAACACAGAAATAAATCACCACATTTTACATATATTCTCAAGAATACCAAATGGCCCTTTTTTTTTTTTTTTTTTTTTTTTTGGTTTTGGTATTCTAAGAGTAGCAATACTCCCTCAAAAAATATATTACGAGAGGAATCTATTAAATTTGGAAAACTTTTGTGTAAGCATTTTTCCCCCAATTACTTCTATCAGATAACATTTTAATATTAAAGCTCCAAAATAATAAAGAATGAAAATCTCCTTTTGGGTTGATTTCTTTTCCTGAGGGTTGTTATCTAGTTTGGTTAATCTCTGGAATACTATATTTCAAAAGCAAAGGTAGGAAGCGTGGTCTCTTACATTGCCATATGTGCACTCCACCCAAGAGTAAAAGGTGGTTTTGTATTTTCAGTGCAGTGTGATGACAGGGTCAGGTATCTTGGAATGATGACTTGTTGTCCTATCTTGTTGTTAAGCGAGAGAGCCACATTGAAGCTGTATCGTTTCAAATGAAGAATGAGGACCCTGAAAAACAGAAGAGAATGACTCTACTAATTCATGTGGAACACAGATATCTTTCTTATGTAATCACTCTAATCATGACAAATTTTCACTTATAGAATGCATTTGGTCATGCTGGGTGTTGACAGCCAAGCCTTTACTCCTAGCATTTGGGAGGCAGAGGCAGGTGAACCTCTATAAACTCAAGGACAACCTGGTGTGCACTCAGCATTCCAGGTCAGCCATTACTACATAAGCAGACCTGTCTCAAACAGCAAACAGCCTCCACACACACACACACACACACACACACACACACACACACACACAGTCTCAAACAGCCCCTACCTACCTACCTACCTACCCACACACACACACACACACACACACACACACACACACACACACACACACACACACACACACACACACACACGCCAAACTAAACATTTTAAGGAACATTTTCTAAATATTTGCCATGTTTGAAGGTGTTAGGATAGACACAAATAAAAATCGTGGATCCAGTGATTTAATGAAGTTTAGATCAACTATGTATGAAGCTCCTAGGAAAATCCCCCATCAATAAACACACAGTAGGCAAAAGAATTAAAATTTTAAATATGTCTATCAGTCTTTGGTTAACCTTATTTACTTGACTGTTACACATTTAAAATAACATATATGATTATATGGTAAAATGTCTATTAGACTAAATATTACATAGTAACCCTTATGCATAATGGTGACCAACACTATTTCAAGACAGTTTTTTGATAGGATCTTAACATATAGCCCTGGCTTGCCTAGAACTTCCAATGCAAACCAACTGGTTTGGTTGTGAACTGTGACAACCCTTCTGACTCTGCCTCCTGAATGTTGAGATTATAGGGATATGGCTTCACATCCAGACTTCTCTATATTCCAGCCAGCTGTGGAATTTACTACAGTCTTGGCTGGCTTTAAACTCATGGTAATTCTCCTGTCCTAGATTCCCACATGCTATGATTAAGACACCAGCCAATTCCTTAGTATTACAAGATTAGTTATTTTTATATATTCTGAAGATAGGATCTCATGTGGCCCAGGCTGGCTTCACTAAGGGCAATACTAAACTTGCAGTCCTTCTAGTTCCAACTGCTAAGTGTTAAGAGACATGGGATTACAGGTGTGTTTCACTGTAAGGTTTTATACAGTGCCTGGGATTAAATTTAAGGTTTCCTCCATGCTAGGTAAGCAATCTCTAACTGGGCTAACTTTCTAGCCCTCAAGATTATTCTCTTATTTTACAATACTTATTTATCGTGTGTGTGTGTGTGTGTGTGTGTGTGTGTGTGTGTGTGTGTGTGTTTCCATGGTGCCCATGTAGAACACCGGTATCTGTGAGTCTCTTCTCCCCTTTTAACACTGGGTCTTGGGGCAAGCACCTTGATCCTTTGAACCACTTTGCTGGCCCTACTTCTCTTATTTTAGAAGCACTTTCTCTAGAGAAAACTAAGGGGGAAAAAAAACCCAAAAACTTCCCCACTAACAAAAGCATTAATATGCATTTGCATGGGCATCTAGTCTGAGTCTAAAAAGGCTTTTAGCTCTTTAGAAACACTTTTTTTTTATTACCACTGCAAGGTAACCGTCATCTAATTTCATCTACCTTCTGCCTGATGTATTAAACATATTTCAAAGCCCGTAAGAACTTTTTTTTTTTTTTTTTTTGTTTTGTTTTGTATTTTTCTGAGTCAGGGTTTCTCTATGAGGCCATAACTATCCTAGAACTTACCCTGTAGTCCAAGGTGGCCTTGAACGCAGAGATCTGCCTGTTTCTGCCTCCGATTGCTAGGATTAAAGGTGTGTGCCTTCACTGCCTGGCATACTTCAAAATTTGAAACTCAAAATCTTATATTTAAACTCCATTTTGGATAACTGTCTCCCCTTTAGAAAACTGTACCTATTCTTTCTGTACAGGCTGCTATCATAGAAGGCACAAACTAAACAATTTGCAAGTTGAAGTTGGTTACATTTTTCTTTATATGGGATAGGGCTCTAATTCTACAATTCAGAAGGCTGAAGCAGAAGAACTATGAGTTCAAGATCCATCTTAATGACTTATTGAGATCCTCCCTCAAGACAAAAACTTAAAAAGACTGTGGTATAGCTCATGTAGAATGCTTACCTCCAGTGTATAACACCCTGTGCTAGATCTCCAGTACACCCTTCCCCACAAAAGCTAGAATTCATGACCTCCTAATTTACAGTGTAAAAAGATTTACAGTTGTTAGAGCCTAAAACTGACGCCAAACTCTAGAATATTTAACTAAAACTTCAAAGGACCAGAATAAAGGCAACATGAAAAGAATAGAATCATCCAAACCACTGGTATAGGAAGATGAGACAGAGTAAAAGTCACCAAGACATCAGGCCTTTCCATAATGAAGGCTGGGGAGGCAGCACAAGGCAGAGTGCTTAGCCAGTGAGAGGCCTGGATTCAATTCCAACAACAGAAAGATAAAACAGGTAACTAGACCTAGTCATGCATGGCTGCAATTCCAGCGCTGGGAGACAAAGACAGGAGGATTGCTGCAAACTGAAGACCAGTCTGGGAAACACAGTCTGGGCAACAGAGTAAGATTAAAAACCAAACCAAGGCCTAGACCCAGAGCTGCCCGTCCCGCCTTACCCCCCAACCCCCCAACCCCCCAAACCATAAAAGTAGACAGTGGTTTGGAAGGCTGATAACTAGTATTTAAGATTCAGAGGCATCTATTTCATATAATAAGTTTAGAACAAATTAACACAATTCAAGTATAGTATTGGGGACAAATATTTCTTTTTCTTAGTCCTCCCGCCAACCCGAAGACAGGGTTTCACTGTGTAGTCCTGGCTGTCCTGGAACTCGATCTGTAGACCAGGCTGGCCTCAGAGTCACAGAGACCCACCTGTTCCTGCCTCCTGAGTGCTGGGATTAAAGGCGTACACCACCACTGCTTGGTTAATTTGACTTTTAATTTTATGTGCATGGATGTTTTCCCTGCATGTTATGTCTCTGTATCACCTGTGTGCCTGGTGCCAGAGGAGTCAGAAAGGGGAATCAGATTCCTTGATAATGGAGCTACAGGCAGTTTTAAGCCACCATGTGGGTTGGGTTGATGGCCATCCCAGCATTTAGAGGCAGGCAGATCTCTGTTAAAGAGTCCAGCCTGGTCTACAGGACAGGACTTCAGGTCTTCCAGGACAGCAAGGGAAGCATAGAGAGATCATATATACACACACACACACACACACACACACACACACATATATGTATATGTATATATATATATGTATATATGTGTATGTATGTATGTATGTATGTATGTATATATATATATAAAACAAAACAAAACAAAACAATGAATGCACGTGGGTGCTGGGAATTGAACCCAAACTGTCTGGAAGAGCAGCAGTGCTCTAACTGCTGAGCCATCGCTCCAGTACCACCTCAGTAATTCCAACTGCATACAGTTAGTGACAGGAGTAACCAATGCTTTGTCTTCAAATTTCTTTTTTCTTTCTTATTGCCTCATAGCATTCACAGTCTCTTGAATTTTGAAAACAACAACAACAAAAAACAACAACAACAAAAAAAAACACCCCACTGCAACTTATACAGTAATTTCTCAGAAAACTTATTTTTGAGAAAGGAATGCACGATAGAATGTAAAAGAGCTTTCCCCTGAGGCCCAGAGTTCCAGAAACTACATTTACAGAAAACTGAAGATAATAAAAGAAAGTAAAGCTTTCTGGTACGGACAGAATACCACATAAATATTTAATGCTAATAACCATCTTGTTTGTAGCAGAGATCTAATCTTGGAAAGCTTTAAAAGATATCTTATAATCACATCATAATTTCTACAACTAGCTTATGTTCACATAATATTAACATAATATAAATTAGTTTCATTCAAGGCAGAAAATTAATCTTATGATTATAGGAAATCTACTAACTTATAAAATCCTTTGAAAAAGAAATAGGAAAAATGAAGTAAGCTGCTCCCACTATGTATTTATGTGGGTGTGTGTGTATATATATATGTGTATGTGTGTGTATGTATATATATATATATATATGTATGTATATATGTATGTATGTATGTATGTTTGTAGCAGATTTTACCTGATTCATAAAAGAGAGATACAATTGACAAAACTGACATCTCGGTTGGGGATTTAGCTCAGTGGTAGAGCGCTTGCCTAGGAAGCGCAAGGCCCTGGGTTCGGTCCCCAGCTCCGAAAAAAAAGAACCAAAAACTGACATCTCTAACCTAAAAATTCAAAATCACATATACTACAAATCTGAAACTTTTATTGGAACTTACACAATGTTATAATGAAAAATTCCATGCCTACTTTATGTGAGAAGATATAGGTTAAAAAAACAGGGACATTAAAATGTACACATCCCAACCCTGAGATTTCATTACATATAAGCAAATATTACAAAATATAAGACACTCTTGGCTCAAGCATTTCAGAAGGGATACTCAAACTATCTAACTTACAATATTACTGAGAGAAAATTCTAGAGCTAGTGTTACTAACGCATTCTCTTTTTTTTCCTTTTTTTCCTTTTTTCCGGAGCTGGGGACCGAACCCAGGGCCTTGCGCTTGCTAGGCAAGCGCTCTACCACTGAGCTAAATCCCCAACCCCACTAACTGCATTCTCTTTTTGCCATCTTCGTGAGACTCAAAAACCACTTTATCCACAGCATTCCAAATTTTCTTTTAAATTTTAGTTTTTTATGTGTATAGGCATTTTGCCTGCGTGTATGTCTGGGTTTTCAATCCCTTGGAACTGAATCTGGATGGCTGAGAGCTACAACATGGGTTCTAGGCAACAAGCCCAGGCCCTCTGCAAGAGTAGTTGATGCATCCCATTACTGAACTGTCTCTCTAGCCCCTCCTCTTTTTCTAGGTAAGTTTTTCTGACATTTAATTCATAATGTTAAGCGTCACTCAAATATGTTGCTTGCTTATTGGGTTTAGGAATCAAATCTAAGCCCTTGTACAGATGGGGCAACCACTGTCTTTCCACTGGTTTAGGAGCATATACCTTTAAAAGGCAATCAGATTTACCTGGGCAGCCTGATAAATTTGTGCCTGACAAGAGCACACTTTCCACCACACTTTTCACAGGAGTATTCAAGTTCTTCTGCCTATAAAAAGATTAGAGAAAATAAGGGTGATGTTGAATTGGCACTAACCCACTAAATACAAATAATCTTTAGTCTCACTCTATTTCAGTGGAATGACAACTATCAACCTGTTTAAATGCTGTCTTGAGCCACAGAATTACTAAAATAATACCTAATCTTTCAAAGTTATTTATGATATCATGTCTTCTATTTTCAGAATTCCTAATACCTTCTTCACCAAAGAAGCATCTAAATTTATGATAGTAACTAGACTCTAATGAAGCAGACCTCAATTTTTCAACATGGACACACAAGAACCACTGCCAAGAGTAAATCCAGACTTTAACAGTTGGCTATAGCAGAGATAAGATCACCTTCAGGTTAGGCGAAGTTCCTGGTCTGTTAGGTGTAACTCTACCTCTTTCTTACAATGGACCTCAATCTTCTGGTGACAGCCCACTAAGAACAACTGCTCTAAAAGGACCAAAGTTTGGATATCATTACCTAGAGAAAACTGAAACAAGAAATCCTTAAAAAGGGGAGATACAGATACATAGAAAAATCTTCAGTGTATGATAATAACAGGAAGAGTGGAGAGAACGTGTAGAACTGCAGAGACAGAGTAGTTATCTTTTGAAGAAGCTGAACAGTTAGTACTTAAAGGACAGAATTTTTACTAAGATAGAGGAAGGAAATCCTGCCAATTTGCTGTAACAAAGCAAAGACCATCAATATAGATAAAGCTAATTCCTACCAGTTCTAAGCTGTGACAGAAAAAGCCTGACTACACCCCAGAAAACAACTCCCCCCGACAGGTGCACACACACACACTCTCATCTACAGCTCTGAGTAAACCTGATTCTTCTTGTTCCTACTAGGTCACACAAACTAAGAAAAAAGAATCTTCATATTCCTTGGCTCACAACAACTCATACAGCATCGTGAAGTTTAATTCACGTTGCCAGGTTGTAGCAAAGGCCATTCAAATGCTTCATATGCATACTTATGCACAAACAAAAAGCAGCCGCTAAGGTTGTCTAAACAATTACCAGTCACCTAGACATGAAAAGATATTTAAGAGAAGATACTTACTCTTCTTTAAGAGCTGCAATCAAGTCTATTCAAAATTTATATATAAATAGCATTTATAAAATTCTTTCATTAGTTTTTCCTAAAAATTTAGTCAAAACTCTAATGTCTTGACAAAGCCTCAACCTCAAATACAATTATCTATAAAATACAAAACTGAGTTATATGAATATTTCAAAGATATTACCCTAAAGAAAAGATCAAGAGAATCTTGAATTGAACGAGGAGGGAGTGGTTTTTTCCTCCGAGGAAGGTCAATGGAGAGATCATTAAACTGTTCTCTTTTGGGAATAGTTTCTCCACATCTGTAAGGATGAGAGGAGATTTAGTGTAGAATTGGAAATATACAAACACAAATATACTTGATACTTTCTTCCCCTACAGAGCTTATGGTCCAACATACACAAGTAGCAAAATACGATCTTTATAACTTTCAGACAGAAGCGTATCTCTCTGATTTCTACTAAGATATCTTCTGCTGCTATCTCTAGATTTAAAGGGATTGTGGGATTTGCCTATATACATATTATCTCCTGTAAAAAAATAATTCAAGGGTAAGGTTAGTAGTCTTGATTATATTAGGAAAATTTCTGTACTCAGATAAAGTCTTATCCAGAGAAGTAACAGCTCATAGTCATCATGGAGTCTAAACACTCAAAGGACATAGAAAGGCAAAGATCACCTTAGAACCCTGCCTGTGAGAGGCACTCAGTAAGTATTTATTGAATGGAAAACATATTTTTTTTTTTTTTTTTTTAAGATTTATTCACTTATTATATGTAAGTACACTGTAGCTGTCTTCAGATACACCAGAAGAGGGCATCTGATCCCATTACAGATGGTTGTGAGCCACCATGTGGTTGCTGGGAATTGAACTCAGGACCTCTGGAAGAGCAGTCAGTGCTCTTAACCACTGAGCCATCTCTCCAGCCCCGAAAAAAACATATTCTTGTGACTCTGGTTTTTAATTGTGGCAGAAAGTTACTGTGGCTCCAAATTGAATAATGTTAAAAGTACCAAAAAGACAAATGAAGAGCATTGAGCTAAAATTACCTTAAAAAAACAGGAGACTGAGACAGGCCTATTTCTGTGAATTTGAGGTCAGCCTGGTCTTGAACTGAGTTCTAGGACAGCCAGGGTACACAGAGAAACCCTGTCTTGAAAAACAACAACAAAGCTAGAGAGATGGCTCGGTGGTTAAGAGCACTGACTACTTTTCCAGAGGTCCTGAGTTCAATTCCCAGCAACCACATGGTGGCTCACAACCATCTGTAATGTGATCTGATGCCCTCTTCTGGTGTGTCTGAAGACAGCGACAGTGTACTCAAATACATACAAATAAATAATTTTTTTTTTCTTTTTTTCGCGGAGCTGGGGACCAAACCCAGGGCCTTACTCTACCACTGAGCTAAATCCCCAACCCCAATAAATCTTTTTTTAAAAAAAGAAAAACAACAACACCACAAGAAACAAAAAGTTTTCTTCTGAGGGCTGAAGAGTGGGCCTAGTTTTCAGGTTTCATTACCAGCAAGAACCCATACTACTGCTTACAATCAGTCATCCATAACTCGAGTTCTTTTGACCTCTGCCTATATATACATGCAGGCAAACCACTCAGATATATAAAATAAAAACACTTAAATAATTTAAAACCAAAGAACAAAAAACTGTTTCCAGCCAAGTCTAGTGGATCACACCTTTTATATTTTGAGTCAGACTCTGAAAAGTTTGAGGCTAACCTGAGCAACACAGCAACATCCTGCCTTTTAAAAAAAAAAAAAAAAGAAAAAGAAAAAAATCAGCCAGGTGTGGTGATTAATCCCACCACTCTGGAGCCAAAGGCAGACAAATATCTGTGAATTTGAGGCCAGCTTGGTCCATGGAGCTACTTCCAGGACACTGAAGGCTACACAAAGAACCCCTGTCTCAAGCCTCACCTCACACCTCCTAATTACCCAAAAAAGAAGAGGAGGAGGAAGAGGAAGAAGAGTAAAGCAAACTCTAGGCCAGCCAGCCAAACATAGGTAATTTTAAAACAGAAATAAATGAAAAGCAATCCACCAATCAATTAACCATTAACTATTGAGTTAAAACAAAAGTGTATTGCAGCTGGTTATGTGTGCATTCCTTTAATCTCAACACTTAGAAACAGAAGCAGGCAGATCTTGAGTTCAAGGTCAGTGTGATCTACATGGTAAAACACTATCTCTCATAAAACTAACAACAAAAAGTGTTTCAAAAACTATTTCAATTATTGTTACAGACTAAGGAACCAGAAAGATGGGTCAATGGGTAATAAAGCTTGCTGCAAAAATGCCTAGTAACCAGGGCAGAAAAGATAGCTGGGCCATTAAGAGAACTGGCTGCTGCTCTTCCAGAGGACCTGAGCTCAGTTTCCATCACCCAAATGACAGCTCCTAACTGTTTTTAACTCCAGTTCCAGGGGATCTGGCATCCTCACACAGATTATACATTCAGGCAGAACACCAATGCACACAAAATAAAAATAAATAGAATTAAAAAAAAAAAAAACAAACCCTACTGGATGTGGTGAAATCTGAGTTACAGGCCAGTCTGAAAGGTGTGATAAATCATATCAGGCAGCACTTTGAGGCCAAGACAGGACAGTGCCAAGTTCTAGACCAACTTGGGCTACACGGTTAAAGTTTGTTTCAAAATCTAAACCCAAAAGAATGAAAGGCTGGGGGAAAAAAAGCAAAAACAAAACAAAACAAAAAAAAAAGTTTTGGTAGAATTCATGGGTTTGTATTTTCCCCATGAAAAAGAAAGGAAAATAAGTTTTAGTTGTGACAGGGAAAATTTTTGTCACTTGCCATAAAGGACTAAGGAAGGGGGAAAGTTTGCTTAGAGATTACGTACGCTTTACAGATAATGGAGTGCTGAACCTCAAATTCCAAGTTTGTAATAACAGGGCAAGTGAACACTTTGGTAGCTGATGTATCTGGTGAATTTTCTTCTCCAAGGACAGGTTCTGTCTTCCAAGTTTTATTCAGTTTTTCCATATCTTCCTTCAGCTGATCTAAGCACTGACTTAAAAATTCATGAGCATCCTAAGAAAATGATAATATCTGCCATCAGAGCAAAGCAAAACCGTGACTTACACAACTGTGATTTATAAAACACCTGAACAAGGCCAGTCTTGTTCTGATAAGGATTTGGAATACTTCTATCTTTTGAATAAACATAAGTGAAGAGTGTTGGAGATTTAGCTCAGTAGAAGAGCAATTGCCCAGCATGTTTGAATCCTAGGGTTCAAACCCCAGCAACTGACTTAAAAATTCATGAGTGTCCTAAGAAAATGACTCAACTCTTCCTACAGCTGGGAGGGGGAGGCAGGAGGACCAGCATTTCAATTATTCTTGGCTATAAATGTATAAGTCTATCATGTTTAAGACTGGCCTGGGCTATGTGAGATACTGTTTCAGAGACCAATCAAACTAACCAACCAATCAAAAAGAATAAAATGCATATAAGAATCATATTGAAAGTTATTGTAACGCCTTAGGTTTTACCATCCAAGGTGACCACATTACACAAATAATAATTTAAAAACTAAATGAAAAGCTAATTTCAATTTTGTATATCTAAAACATTTAAAATTAAATACTCACATTTTGGACATAGCCAGAGAATCTCTCTGCAGTAGCTGAAATAGCATTTTTAACCTTCTTAAGTAGTTCTTTTTTGGTCTCTGAATTAGAAATATCTTTTTTAATAAGCAGGTTTGCAAAGCGTCTGACAAATAAGAGACAAGATTAGCATATTTTAAAAATATTCAGTGGCATATTACTAACAACACATAACTGCCCCAAATCCTAATATTAAAAAAAAAAAAAATCAATGAAGTTATTCAGTAAATATGTAACATTACCTGATAAGTGCATTGAGTGGAATTTTCTTCCATGGGATACTTTGTTTAAGTAAATCATTTGCAAATGACTGGAGTGAAAACAGAGATTGTAAGATAGCATTCATATAGCATGTATTTCCCAAATTGGAGAATCTGGAAAGGAAAGAAGTGTTTGAAGTATGTTCAGCAAGCATAAAGGTTTCTCCATTTTGCATCAGGGCTTATTAAAACTACATACAATTGGACTGTTTCTGATTCAGTATGGAAAACGTGGGGAACAGGGAAGCATGCATTTCTAAGAACACAAGTGTCATGCTGCTTACCTATAATCCTAGCAGCTTTTCGAAAGCACCTGGGTTTAGCTTGAGTACTCACTATTATTGATTACCACACTATGATCTCATCTTTGTGTTGAAAAATGTATATAAAATGATGAAAGTAACTCAACAGTAGGCCAAAATATACAGAGTTGGAGAATAGTCAGTTTCCTTTAAGATGTTATTAGAGAGATGACAGACAGAGAAACACATTTTCAAGGGCTGAAAACTGGAGACTAGATAATGGATTTATTGTTTATAGCCACGATAAATCTTTTGATAAGTGACCTAATTTCTAAATATTTTACAACTATAATATGAATTCTTTCTTATTTGCTATCCACAACAAATGGAGAATAACTCAATTGAATTACTTTGTAAGAAAGAAAGTTTACCAACCCCTGCAGCTGCTGTTGATGAGAGGAAAGGGGCGCTCTAGGTTTGTTCCAGCCTGTGTAATCCTGGTTACACCTCAGTTTTTTTTTAACAGATAGGGGAGTTGGCTGAGGAAGAAACCCCAAGCTTCTTTTTGGCAGAAGGAGTCTGGTTTGAAATATTACACCTAAAAAAAAAAAAAAAAAAAAAAAAAAAAAAAAAGGAAAATAAAAATATTCATTACTATCCTTTCCCTCTAGCAGAGCCAGAGAAATCAATGTCTAAGGGAAAAAAGTGTCAAACTTTAGAGAAATACTAGTAACATTGGGCACTTATGACAAAAATTCTAAGTAAGTTTAGACAGAAAACTTAAGACAAGAGCCTTGTGCACATGCCTTACATTCATTCGGTAACTGTTAATAAAGACAAACAAAAACAAAACATGAAGCTTAAGTTGTTTCCTATTCACCCTATAAATTGCATGATCCAAGCTAATGGCTTGAGAAAAACCAGTTTCCCTTTCCAGTTCTCTTCCATGCACTTTGTAATGTCACGTCAGTTTACCTAGTCTTGGACAAATTCAGGCAGTATATCTTCACTACTTCAAATCATACCAGAGAAAATATTTAATTTTTAAAAGAAAGATGTTAAAAGTTTATGCTTGGAGACAGAAATATTAGGGGTATTTAAAATTCTCCTATATATTTTGATTGTTTTCCAAAAAGGTTAAAGCAATTTTTATTTACGTGAATGGTAACATTTGTCTCCTCACATTTCTCTTATTTATTATTACAAGTTTTAATCTTTACCAGTAGGCAGGAGGTGACTTTGTTGCTATTTTGACTTGCATTCCTAATAACACCTGAAGTCGAACCATTTTTTATGTTTCTCTAAATGGTGTGTCTATATTTTTTCCCCCAGGGTGTCACTAAACATTCCTGCCTAGCCTTTTTATGTAGACCAGGCTGGCCTTGGACTCATTGAAATTGGCCTGCCTCTGTATACAGGGCACTTAGATTGCAGAAATGTATCATCATGCTGGACAAATATAACATTCTTTGTCTATATCCCTGGGTTATAATTACTCTATTACTAACATCTAACTATTTCTTTTGCTGCAAATGTCAACCTGCTTTCTTTTTAAAGTACTATTTTACTCATGTGTGTCTTTTTGTTTGGTTTTGTTGTTCTTTGGAATAGGGTTTCTTTGTGTAGTCCTAGTTGTCCTGACAGAAAATGCAATGGTTAAAGACTATTGTAACATCAGTCAACACGAGTAGCATCAGTATAAATCTTTCCAGATCTCAATTTATCATTTTTGGACACATTTCAAAATAGATAAAACTAAAATATACATTTCTTGAGTACTTTCTACCTAAAGTGTCATGAATTGACTCTGCTATGCTTAAACTACATTAGCTAAGAGTATAAAGAACAGCCTGTTTCACCACTCAAGATTCTGAAGAGGGAGAGCCCTTCAACTTCTATGCTCTGCATTCTGTAACTGATGCATACCTGTCCAGGTTAGTGCCACCAGAAGAGTAGTCCTTTGATCCAGTTCTGCTCCCATAAAATGAGGATGACTGCAAAGGTAAAAGCCCTACAACACATGAACAAACACTTAATGCCTAATTCAACCACAAGTGTATCTAATAAGATTACACAATTTATATTTAACTCTATTCTTAATATATGCCAATCCCAGAGATCAATACTGTGAGGAAAGTTACAATAGCAAAGCAGTGTTCCTCTGCCTCAAAGCTGTTCAAGGTCCTTTTCTAGCTTCAAATCCCTTTCCCTCTTTTTCCTTTGAGTTTTATACGTGCATAAACTGAAGTCATTTGACCCCCCCCCCTTGTTCTTACTTTCTCACCTTTACTGCCAACACCCCCTTTTCCCCAAGAGGTGCCCTCCTACCCTGTGTCTTCTGTGCGGGGCCTACTGATTGGTCTCCACAACTTAGCTTTTTATTACTTATAAAGCAGAAGTTCTTTTTTTGTTTTGTTTTGTTTTTTTTCCAGACAGTGTTTTTCTGTGTAGCTCTGGCTGTCCTAGAACTCAAGAGATCTGCCTATCTTTGCCTCCTGACTGCTGGGATTAAATGACTGCACCACCACTGCCCAGCCAAGCAGAAATTCTTAAGACTTCCTTATTTGCTTCAGCAATTCCTCAGGACCATAGGTAAATAACTCAATTACTGATAGTAAATTATAAGTTTATTTTAAAAAATTAACATATATATAATTTTATTATTTATTAAAGATAACAGCAATTTGTATACTAATGAGATGGTTTATGTATTTACTACTTATGTTTGCTAATTGCTGGTTGATTATAAGCACTTTAAACAAACAAGTGCTAATAATATGGTGTAAGTTTCAGTATTTCAGAAAAAAGGCTTATACTGGTATACTTCTCCTGTAGGAATCCCAATGATAAGGAGCAACACTGATCAGCCTTAATTCAACTGTAAGTCTCTGATCAGTCTATGTCCTAGCACTTTAACACTAAAATTCTACACACTGAAATAAGAGGAAAAAGAAAGTAAAATCTGGAATTTTTTTGGGTGGGGTGGGGGAAGACAGTGCTGGAATTAAAGGTATGAGTTACCATACCACTTACTGCTGTTTTTTTGAGAGACAGTTTCATATATCCTCAGCTAGTGTTAAACTCACTTTGTAGCTGAGGCTAGCCTCTGAACTCTTGGTTCCCCAGCTTCTACATTCTGAGTGCTGAGCTTATAGGTGTCTAACATTATGACTGGATAACAGTCCTTATTTATTTACATTCAGAGTGTGTATGTGTGTTTGTAAGCACACAACACAGCACATATGTGGAAGTCAGAAGATAACTTTCCAAAGTCAGTTTTCTCCTTCCACCATGTGGGTCACTGAGTTAAATTCTTCAGGCTTAGTGGAAAGTATTTTAACTCATTGAGATATCTTGTCAGCCTTCTTTAAAATACTCTTGTCAGTTATTGGTATAAGTTAGTGCCTAATAATACTATTCATGAACAATGTATAAGAAATGTGCTAGTTTAATATAATCTATCATATAAATAAAAATGAGATCATAATTAAAGACCAAAACTTACCCGGTGTTCGATTTTCTTCTGCCTGTTTCAAACTCAGCTGCTTTTCTCTACTGCTGCTTAAGTATTTTCTTGAAGGGTCTGTCATAGCTTTGTTGTTCCTACAGTTAACAATTCTAAAATCAATATTGGGACTGTATAAAGATATTCTTAATTCTCAGTGAATTAAGAACTATGAATAACATTTCATTAAGTCAAGAACCAATATAAACTATGACTCTAGCAAGTTAAGCAAAAATAAAGGAATATTTTAATATAATTAAAGGAGGCAAGATACAGATTTTTCTTGGCTAAAAGGAAGATCAGGGGGCTGGCCAGACAGCTCATCAAATAAAAAGCTTGCCACAAAAGCCTGATGATCTAAGTATGATCCTAGGATCCCACAGAGAAGGAAAAGAACCATATCCTGCAAGTTGTTCTCCACATGTAACACATGATATGTGCATATGCAAAGTAATAAAATTTAAAACTATCCGAGACAAGAACAATTAAAGATGTCAACTATCTAGTATTAATGCTTTGTAGTTTTAAAAAATAAACGTTTAAAAAATGTTATGTCACATATAATTTGAAATGCTACTTAGAAAATATCAACATTTCAACTTGTAGTGTTTAGTAAGTTTAAGTGCATGAATACAAAGTTAAGACTTTCTTCTTTGAGATAGGCCCTCTCTATGTAGTCCTGGCTGTCTCCGAACTGGTTCTGTAGACCAGGCTGGCCTTCAATTCACAGATCCACCTGCCTCTGCCTCACAAGTGCTGGGATTATAGGGATAAACCACCACATCCAGCTTAAGATTCCTTTAATTCCAACCTGTAGGAGGCAGAGGCAGGTGGATGTCTGTGAGCTTTAGGCTAGCCTGGTATACAAAACAAGTTCCAGGAGAGCTATAGCTAGCTACACACAAAGAAACTCTGTACTGAAATAAAAAACAAAACAACAAAGGCGTGTGCCATCACACCAGACTCAAAGTTAGGATTTTTTTTTTTTTTTTTGTTTTTTTTTTTGGAGCTGGGGGCCGAACCCAGGGCCTTGCGCTTCCTTGGCAAGGGCTCTACCCCTGAGCTAAATCCCCAACCCCAAAGTTAGGAATTTTAAACCTCAATTCCTCCCTATAGTTTCCAAGTATCTGAAAGCAGTGTCTACATAAATAAAATCTCCAAGTTTTGATTGAAATTTCTAATTTAAGAGAATTGTCATAAATTAAGCTTGTAACAGATAAGGCTGTTGCTCTGCCCATATTCACTCTGACTCCATTTTTGTGTCTCTATATCACATCTTCAGCCTACAACCTGTCACTATGAAATACAGCTAATCCTTGCACTCAGGAGGTGGAGGCAAGAAGGTCAGGAGTTCAAGACAGCCTGAGCTCCATAGTAAGTTTGAGACCAGCTTGGGCTACGTAAGAGCCTTGTGTCTTGAACTTGCCCTTATAATTAATTTTCTTTTCCTGAAAGAACAAAACAGAAGTATTTGTGAGTGCTGATCCTAAGCCCAAAAATGTCTTTCAGATTTCTAATTCCTTTGAATTCAGCTGCTGCTATATGAATAAGTACAGGCTTGCTTTCCAGATGGTGGAAGACACATGGTCTAATTACTCCAGCTGATAGCAGCTCCAGGGTCAGCCATGAGTAAGTAAGGCTATTCAAAACTTCCCAAGCCACTTACTGACCACAGATTCATGGGAAACATCAAAGGGTCTACATGAAACTTGTTAAGTCAAGTTCAAGTAAGCTGAAGTGACTATAATTTATAAGCAATGCTTTTTGTTGTTGGTTTGTTTGTTTTTTGAAACAGGCTCTTTTTACACAGCCCTGCTGTCCTAGTACTCACTATGTAGACTATGTGGCCTTGAATACAGAGCTCCACCTGGCTTTGCCTTTTGAATACGAGGATTCAAGGATTAACAATGTGCACCACCACGCCTGGGCAACAATACTTTTTAGGCTATAATTTAAAGACACTATATGGAACAACATGTTATACAGTAATAGGTAACTGATACAAGGGATATGAGGTAAAATGTAGCCATGAAGATTACAACACTGACTTGCTGCTACTATGAGTATTGATTTGTTAAAGAGAGAAGATGGCAGGCTCAGTTAAGACCATTGTGTGGAGTCACTGGCCTAGAGGAATAAAATCCTAAAGTTACCTTAGGATTTTAGAACAACATCATCCTGTCTGCAACAAAAAGTTCTAAGTTATCTGTGAGGTAAGGTATGTTACTCTTTCAGACTACTAGGCCCTCCAAGAGAATGAGCACTATAATGACAAGTGATTACTAGTCATTAAGGGATTATGTTAAGAGAGGCATCAAGAACTGGTGCTACTGCACTAAAGTTCTAAGGTCAAAGGGACACAGAAGCAACCTACCACACCTGGAATTAAACATACTGAGATTGGGCAGATGACTTCCTATGACCAATGGAAAGAGTGATAATAAACCTAGACCTGATCTGGACACTAGTACAAAATGAAAATCACAACCTGAGAAAAGGATTATGTTGAAAGATAAGGGTGAGGAGATGAGTAGTAAGGAACATAGCTCATGACTGGCTCTGTGTGGACAGAGTCATGAATGATCATCACTAGCTTTCAGCAAAGGGATTTAGATGCATGATTAAAAGCAAAAGATTAGGAAGAAATGATACAAGAGAGAAATATATGGAGATGTGTATAAAAAGATGCCTTTTCATATACTAATTTTTACCAGGAAAATGCCTGAAACGACCTCTCAGAGCATTAGGGTAACTTGGGTCAACTCAGCCAACCTCTGTCATCAATTATTCTAACTTTTCTGCTAGAACTATAGTGACAGAGATAGAATCTATGGACTTTCCCTCATCAAAATTCAGCTATTGCCACTGCTGTTATATCCTAACTGGACAACAGCAGAAACTGGTGGTGAATTTGACTGAGCCTACTCTTATGAAAAACAATTTGTCACTTTGATGCAAATGATTTTACCAAAATCCTTCCACCCTAGAAAAGACTATAAATGAGCAGAGATGTCTCGGTGGGTGAAGACACTTAATACCAAGCCTGACAACCTCAGCTGTGAAGGAATAAATGTTGTTTGCTTTTAGGCCAAGTTTACAGAGATTTTTAGGCCAGTACCAGGAATTTAACATTGTCTCTGAAAAATACACCAAAAGAAAACCTAACAGTTTACACTCCCCACCTGGATTGTCATAACAAAGCTGCAACACCAGTTGACTTTCTCAGTGTGGATGCTGTTAGGTATAGGGTCATGGAGTCAGCAGACTCAGTTTCTGTTGATCCCTCTCCATGTCTTGTGGATGGCTGCCTTTTCACTCCGTCATCATATGGCCAGTGTGCATAGAAGAGATTTGGACATCTATTCCTGGCCTTAGTCCTTCTGAATCAGAGCTACACCCTTAAGACCCTTTTGATCTCATCTAACTTCAAAACTGTCCTAGCTCCAAAACCAACTTTGGGATGAAGACTTCAACAAATGAATTTGGAGGCAGGGAATAGCTTCTTGATGTCTTTCACTCACTCACCAGAATGAAAGGGAGGTGTTGTGATACCTCTGAAAACCAAAATTATACCCTCAGGGATGCTGAGATGGTACACTTACTGTTCCAGCTTCCTACGTGATCCTATCCAGACTACATCAATACTACTTCTAATAAAGACTTGCTTCCAGGACAATTTCAAAACAGCCAGCTCTTTAGGTCCAGCCTCACAGACGGATCCAATCAGGACATCATTTAATCCTCAGCTTTCTCAGCATACAGGAACTGGATGATAACTATTAGAGCTGGCTTTCTTATGACTTAAATTTTTTCCAATTTTCCTTGGGCCCCCCCAAAATAACTACACCCCCAAATCAGCAGGAAGCAATTTAAAGAAAACTCTGTCCCTTTCCAAAGAGGTGGGGTGGAGGAATTCTGCTCATTTATTAGACATTGGATGTGTGTCGTCATTTAATGGAACAGTTACAACTAGTTATGGTCTTGAACAAGGAGGAAATGAAATAGGGGGATTAAATTCAGGGATTTCTTTTTTCTCTTTCCTTTTCTCTATCCTTCATTCTTATGTAAGGAGAAGAGGGTTGAGAAGAAAAAGGGGGGAAGATATAGGAGTATTATAGGAATAATAAAAAGAAAAAGGGGTAATTACTGAATCTACTCTTAGACCAAAAAACATTTATAGTCATAATCTTAGGGTTTAGATCTTTGTATTTTGATATGAAATTGGGGTTATATTTTGTTATATTGGTACAAAATTCTATATGCTGATACAAATTTAAAGGTTACATTGGTTTAGACTATTATACACCACTACAAAAATTTAAGTTTTTTTTGTTACATGTAACACATGTATGTTTTTAATTTCTATGAGATATTGCTCCTATATAATCCTTAAAATCACAATGTAAAGCACTAGTCCTTTTAAATAGCGTGATCGCAAACTACTACGGATGATTAAGAAATACAAGGTAGAGGGCTGGAGAGATGGCTCAGAGGCTAAAAGCACTGAGTGTTCTCCCAGAGGTCCTGAGTTCAATTCCCAGCAACCACATGGTGGCTCACAATCATCCATAATGTGATCTGATGCCCTCTTCTGGCCCGTAGGCATACATGAAGGCAGAACACTGTATACACAATAAAACATACATCTAAAAAAGAGAAGAAAAGAAATTCAAGTTAATAGACAGTCAAACTCACAGTCATGTCAGATACTAGTCTAGATGATCACAGAAATATACATACTGGGTTGAACAGATAATACGTAGCTCAAGAAAGGAACGTTTGCTTGTTCAGATATGTTAAGAATAGATAAATGGTCTTCAAAAGTCACAGAGACTTACAGAATATGGCATTTAAATATGTTTTTATGTCAGTTCCTGGCAGAACCCCATTTGACTTGAAAGAAGATGATGGACATTGAAGGTTCTCTATTTGGAGAGGGCTTCACTTGTGGTAAGCTAGCCACTGGGCAAAGAAAATGGCCTAACTTCATCTGCAGACAGAATACTGTCCAGAAAGGACAAACAGATACAGGGAAGTCAACTGCCAAGCACTGCCAAAGCAGGGTAAGCAATTCCTTCATAATTCCTGCTTCACAAAAGGTCTCTCAGATATTCTGGGCAGAAGGCAGAAGATTATACTCCAGTATTTTACAGAATATTGGAGGCTATCTAGGCAGTCAGCTGTCTCTGACATTTTTATAATTTTCAGGGAAGTTGTGTCCCTGTGCTTCCTTCATATTCTCAGGCCTCTGATGGGGTTGAAGACTAGACAGTCATAGTATTACTATAAGCTTAAGTTGTTGAGGAGTTAAGATAATGTTCTAGGTCTAAGAAGATGTTTTTAGGCTAGTTATACAGGTTAGGATATAAAATGGTTTATGCAGAACGTTGAAGTCATGAAGATGGGCTAAATGATAAAAATACTTTAAGTTGCCAAATATAAATGTATTAGATATTTTGAATATAACTATTACCTAATAGTTTTTATAACTGTTTCATAATTTACTCCTACTGTATACTGTTTATTATTATAAGAATGAGCCTTTTTATTTAGTCAAAAAGGGGAAAATGTGTGGGTTTGTTTGGTGCTGCTTGGATTTTAGTTCTAGATACTGATTCTAAACATATGCTTCTGACATAAAGTACATCCTCACATATACCAAGTGATGCTATGTAAACCTTGCTCCCAATTTAAGTGGTCAATAAAAGGCTAAAACCTGTAATTGGGCAGTGGCGCGAGAGAGGTGGGACTTGAGGACTGAGTGATGGCACTGCAGGAAGAGGAGAAGAGAGGACATGGAGGAGGAGGCTGCCATGAGAGGAGATGGACCATGAACACATGGCCAGGAAAAACAGCAAGTAACAAGGGACATTATGACTGGGGAATAAGTTAGAATAGCTCTAAACCTGCCCAGTCTCGGCTTACAGCTTGTAAAGAAAATAACTGGATTGTATGTCTTTTATACGGGTTATCTAGAATAATATATTCATTTTACAGGGAGGAAGGCTACACTAAAACATTGGCCCAACAAAAAACATTTGTTGAGCTGGGCATAGTGACGTACACTTGTAATCTCAGCACACAGGAGGCTGATGAGCTCAAGGCCAGTACATACTTATCAAGACCTTGTCTCGAAAACAAAGGTAAACAAGAAACCCAAAGAACAAAAGAACTATTTATTTTAAGTTCTTCAGCTCTGTTCTTTCTCTCAGTGCAACAAAAGGCAGGATTGGAGTTGTGCAACAGAATGAGGAGAGCTAGAGCCCCGATGAAGCCTCTGCTCCAGCATCACCAAGGCACTTTACAATAGGAATGATCACACAGTGAATGCTGCTGGACACGCCCCCTGGGAGGTTTAACAGTTATGTAAGAAGCACTGGTCAAGGGCCGCAAAGGGTCTTAAAGCAACTTACGATGATGAATCATTTTCCTTAGGATAATCTTCGGTCAGCTCTGAACCAGACAACATTCTTTTCCTCTTTTCAGTGCTGTGGAGAACAGATTTTAAAAAAAGACTACTTTTACAAAGTCATAATTCAAACCAGCAAAAACTATAAACAAGGGCTGGGAAGAAAATTTCCCTTAGTAAAGCACTTAACATGCAAGCACAAGACCCATATAAAAGCTGGATTGAAGGGTATGCGATTATGACACCAGTGCTGGGACAGTTCATGGGGCTTGCTAATAAGCTCTAAGCCAGGGAGAAGTCCTATCACAAAAAAGGGGTAGACAGCATCTGAGGAATGACCCCCAAAGTTGTCTCATAGTTTTCATACACACGTACAAATGTGCACATGTATCTATACACACACATCCACCTACATCCAGACAAAAAATTAAAAACATGTTCAAAGATAGAAAAACAATAGCCTGATTCTTACACTACATGTCACTGACTAAACTGATGACAAACACTTGTAATCATACACGAAAACTGTGTTCTCTACTTGTTGCTTTCTTCCTCAATTCCTCAAAATCATAAAAGACATTTATAAATAGGTTCTGAAGGACTAATAAAATCTCTCCTACCGGTTTTCTAATAATCCTGTTCTAAGGGGTGTTGATGTCAGCGTCAAAGAAGGAATAGTCCGGGTAACAGCCATTCCACCTCCGGTTACAGTCTTAATCGGTCCTCTACCAGGACTGCCAAGAACTTTTCGAAATGGAATTTCATCTTTAGTTTCTAAACTTCCTCTTTTTGAAGAGGCCTGTAAGAATAAAATGTGAGACAGTTAAATCTTTGACTTAAGTGAAAACATATTTGAGACAGGATCACATATAAACTCCAGGACAACCTCAAAATTGTCAAGTTTAGCAGAGGATGGCCTATCTAGAACCAGTCCTCCACCTACTACTTCCTAAGTATTAAGATTACAGACATGCACCACTATACCTGGCTTATGTGATTCCAAGGGGCAAATCCAGGGTTTCATACATGCTAAACAAGTCTTCTAGAAACTGAGCTGCATCACCAGGTCATTTTTAATTTTTTCAGAGCAACAATTTTTATGGAGAATTAAAAAAGAAAAATACAACTAGGTATTTATTTCTAGTCCAATCTTTTTGTATAAGACTCACTGTGTGTGACACCCAGCACTACCACTGAGCTCAGCACCTATGAATATATTTATAAAAGATCTCTAGGAGATTCTATGATACAGTCAAGTATGAGAAACTGAGTCTGACATTCATTTTCTTGTAGTTTATGATTTTGAGAAAGAATCTTGCTCTGTAGTCCCAGATAGCCTAGAACTCACTAGTTGGTCTACAGAACTAGTTCCTTGAGTCAGGGCTACACAGAGAAACCTGTCTCAAAACATAAAACTAACCAAAACAATAAAAAGGTAAAATTGGGATAAGATTTAAGAAACTGCTTATAAGAACAAAGTGATAAGAAATCAGGTATGCTAATGTACCACTGTGACACTGCTACACAAGAGATCATCTAAAGTCCATATTATGGGGGATACTTAGTATATCTGTGCTAATCAATTCTTTAAAAAGCTAGGATGATTAAATGAACATACCTGATTGTCTGAGTAAGAAAGCTGTCTGTTAGTTTCCTTCTGAGAGGTCCTGCTGCCCAGAATAGTTCCAAAACTACCAGAACCTTGAGAAGATTTCATAGCTGGTGGACAAAAATTAATAAACCATGTAACTTAGCAAAAATACTCACTTTTTCTGACAGAGTATATACATAGCAACATTTAGGAATAAAAGCTCCAGAAAAATAATAAAGACCATAAAAAGGTGACACCATTTAATAGTGTAAAAATTTACAAGACAAAAAGAAAAATGTTAGAAATTCTGAAACATAGTATTTTACAATTAATACTATGGAAAAAATATGTATCACTGTAACTTAAGTATGAATACTTATACCAATGTCAAAATGTCAGAAACAATTTTAGTTTTTATTTTAAAAAATTGCCTTTTGTTTATTTTGTATTATTTGTGTGTTTGTGTAGGTACATGTCACCAAGCTTAAACCACTTTAGGAACCTATATGATGGAAAGAGAAAACCAACTCTTCACATATGTGCACATGGTGAATGAGTTCACACACATATCCACAAAATAAATAAATGTAGCTAAAAAGATTTTAGTTAAAAAAATTACCAAGTAGAATAATTTCTACTGCAAAATAAAAATCCTTATTTGTTTTCAAAAGCTCAAGGTACTCTACAAATATGAACTTGGTATCTTGCTTTCTTCACCAGCTACCCAAATCAGTGTTTAGGAATAACTGTCTCCGTGGGTAAGAACACTTGCTGCTCTTGCAGAGAACCTCAGTTTGATGCCCAGCACAAACACTGTGTTCACAACCATCAGTAATTCCTATTCCAGGAGATCCAATGCTTTCTTGTGACCTCCACAGGCACTAAGCACACAAGTTGTACATATATATATATATATATATATATATATATATATATATATATGTGGGCAAAACACGCACACATAAAGTGAATAAATCTAAAAAGGAAATCGAGTTTAAGTATGAATCTGAGCATTTTTTTTCATACTTAAGGTTCATTTACATCATGAATTCATTTTTTGCATTTTTCAAATTCCCTCCTGAGTTCTTTCTCTTATTAGTTTATAGAGTGGGTTTTTGTTTCATATTAACATTAACATTATGTTATGTGGGAGACAAGTTTGGGGAGAACCTGCACAGATTATCAAAACCCTATTTCAAAATGTTAATGATATTAACATGTTATTATGTGTGACTCCACAATTGAAGGCTTGCCTAGCATCTGTGAGGCTCTGGGTTCAATCCCTAGAACCTCAAAAAGAAATTACTCTGTGACATCACTCTAGCTAATATTTTTCCTTTGTCATGGAGATCATCTAAATGCTAGAGTATAAGCTACCAATCATCTTTTCCATCCAGAGATTGTTAGAATTCACTCTTCTCCTTAAATCACATTTTTTTTTAAAATTCAAAACTATGATTCAAACTTTGCTTAGATGAAAGAAAAGTATCTAGTGTTATTTCTTAAGTACTTAACAATTTATCTTGTACACAGATAATGCTACCAATGTTAATTCTTTTCTGCTCCAGTACATATTTTATAACTCCTTTCTTCTTGTTTTATCTCCTGTACTATTATTGTGGAAAGGGTGGAAAGGGAGTATTGCTCAACAGTCCGGGGTGGTCAGCACTTACTATCTCATCTGTAGCTTAGCCTGGCCTTTAACTTGCAATGGTCCTGTCCCCACTTCATCAATAAAGAGGTGACAGATATGTGTCACCATGCCCAGCTGGATTTTTCAAGGTATTTGTAAAATACTATCTAATACTATCCAATACTAATCCTTGTAATGTGTGTTGTTATGCATCAAGGCCACTGAACCTAAAAATTAAGATGATTTAGCCAAAATCAAAGAGTACATTAGATACCCACAGCAAATTACAGCATTGATTTATTAATTCTCTAACATGCATTTATTGGGACTCATTCTTTAGAAAGCCTGGGTGTATGGTACATGCCTATAATCCAAGGTATGTGGTAGGCTCAGGTAAGAAAGTTCAAAGCCGGGGCTGGAGAGATGGCTCAGCAATAAAGAGCATGGACTGCTCTTCCAGAGGTCCTGAGTTCAAATCCCAGCAACCACCTGTAATGGGCTCTGATGTCCTCTTCTGCTACAGTGTACTTATATAGAATAAATAAATGTCTTTAAAAAAAAAAGAAAGAAAGTTCAAAGCCAGCAGAGGCACCTTAGCCTGACCCTATCTCGAAATAAAAATAAATTGAGCAAGAATTGTAGCTTAGTGATAAGAGTATTTGCTTAGCATGAGAAAGACTCTTGGATATCCAGTGAGTATAAAATGCTTACCTCTCAATGCATTTAAAGACACGGTTAGCGACACACATTTTTAAAAAACGCATTATTACTACTTTTTAAAAAAATTTGAGAGTCTCTCTGTGTAGCACTAGCTGTCTTGGCCTTGAACTTCCTCACCCACTTCAAAATGAGATCAAAGGTACCATAACCACCCAGTTCACACTTAATTCTTAGGACTGTGATTCAACTAATACGATGGGTATGGTAGACAAAAGCAAAACAGAAATATAGATTAGTTCCCAATGTGCAAGATTTAAACAGTGCTATATTCAAATGCTTTTTTGAGATAGGATTTTGCTATGTAGTCCAGGCTGGCTTCAAACTCACTCCAACTGGCTCTGAAGTAATATTACAAGTATATTGTACACATCCCTCCTGTTCTTTCTCTTCTGTCCTTTCTTCAGCAAAGTTAACATACTATTTTTAAACAAGGTCCCTTAGCCTTAGTTTCCTAGGTGCCAGGACAGCAGGCATTTGCCATCTCACCTTACTGGAACTCAGTATTGTATATACTGATGTTAATGTGGTTCAAGATTGGTGGTATGAAGGGGTTGGGGTTTTAGCTCAGTGGTAGAGCACTTGCCTAGCAAGCGCAAGGCCCTGGGTTTGGTCCCCAGCTCCGGAAAAAAAAAAAAAAAAAAGATTGGTGGTATGAACAAATGACTACTAAACAGGAACCAACAAACCCCTTATTTTACAAGAGTGGTGTGCTAATACATCAACTAAAGATGAGAAAGCTCACACTGCTCCATCTTCACTCTCTGGGGCGGGACAGAGGAGCACAGGGCCTTGTACCTGCTAACTGCCTGTTTCACTAGAGCTACACCTCCACTCTGCTCATGTTCTACACTTCAAAATAAAACTAAGAGGAAGGTAATCACCAAGCAGTTACTTCCTTCTTTTCAATTTGAACACCCCTTTATTTCTTCATTGCCCAGTTGCTCTGGCAAGATTTCAAATGCTATATTGAACAGAAGTGGCAGGAACAGACATCCTTATACTGCTATTGATTTTAGAGAAAAGTCTTTCAGATTTTCTCTTAAGTGGATTAGCTGTGGGCTTAACATTCAAATCCTTTACCACACTAAAATAGTTTTCTTCTACCCATTGTTTTTTTTAGAGTATTTATTGTCAAAGAATATTAAATTTTGTAATTTTTTAAATATCAAATGAGATGGGTTTTTTGTCCTTCTTTATGTTAATGTTTACATTATATAGACTGATTTTCATACTGCACTATTCTAACATTCCAGGAATCAATTTAACATAATTCTTGTATTATTCCACTTAACTCAGTCCAATAGTACTTAGCTGAGGATTTTTCCATCAGGAATACTGGTGTGCAGTGATCATATTCTTCGTCTTCTTAGGCTGGTCTGAGCTCACATAATCTCATATAGCTCATGTTGCTAAGGATAATCTTTTTTTTTTTTTAAAGATTTATTTATTTATTTTATTTTTTTCTGGAGCTGAGGACCGAACCCAGGGCCTTGAGCTTGCTAGGCAAGCGCTCTACCACTGAGCTAAATCCCCAACCCCAAGATTTATTTATTTAACGTATATGAGTACACCATTGCTGTCTTGAGACAAACCAGAAAAGGGCATCAGATCCCATTATGGATGGTTGTGAGCCATCATGTGGTTGCTGGGATTTGAACTCAGGACCTCTGGAAGAGCAGTTAGTGCTCTTAACCACTGAGCCATCTCTCCAGCCCGCTAAGGATAATCTTGAACTGGATCCTTTTTCCTCTACTCAAGTGTTGGGATTACATGCATGCCCACCATGCTTGCTTTCTATGTACTGAGCTGTTAGGGATCGACTCCAGAGCCGAATACATGCTAGGCAAAACTACCGAGTGAGCCCATACCCAGCCCTTCCTTTAGTACTGTTAGTACTGTTAGTCATGTCAGACTCACGACATGACTGGTGCTTACCTGCATGAAGTCTGTTTTGGTGGACTGCATCTAGGAACAACCTCATTTCCTCTGCATCCTTACTTGGTACTTTGTCAATAGACAAGAAGCTGTTATCTTGTAGAGTCAACATTAGGCGACTTTGTTTTGTTCCACTGGGTCGTAGTACCACATTTTTAATGTTATGACTTAGCTAGAAAAAGAAAAAGAAAAAGAAAAAGAAAAAGGAAAAGGAAAAGAAAAAAGAAAAATTATCTTTTCCTCTAAAATACTCAACAAATTATAATAAAGTTGTCTAAGAACTGCTAACCTTCATACGTCAATTTACCTTTCTCCCTTCCTCCAAAAGGAGTTCCTCTTCCTTGATAAATTTAACTCAAATATATAACTTTCATAAAAAAGATTTATTCTATGTTTAATTATAAGGATGCATGTGTCTGAGTTTGGCATGTACTGGCATCTATGGAAGCCAGAGGCATTGCATTCTCTGAGGCTAGAATTCCAGGCAATCATCAGCTGTTCCACATGACTACTAGGAATTGAACTGGGTCTATAGCAAGGAAAGTATATGCTTTTTTAAAAAAAGATTTATTATATTTATATGAATATACTATAACTGTCATTAAACATGTCAGAAGAGGGTATCAGATTCCATTACAGATGGTTGTGAGCCACCATGTGGTTGCTGGAAATTGAATTCAGGACCTCTGGAAGAGCAGTTAGTGCTCTTAGCCGATCTCTCCAGCCCCCAAAGTATGTGCTTTTAACCACTGAACCTTTAAAAATAATGGGGTCCCACTATATAGTGTACTTGGCCTGGAACTCACTATGTAGACCAGGCTGACCTCTAAACTTGCAATGCTCTTAACTACCAAGTCTCTGCCCTCCTGAGTAATGGAATTAAATATACATGCCATCATGCACAGGTCACATTTAGCCTTTCAAACCAATTTTTTATGACATTTTTTTCATTTTGTGAGTACTAGGGAAAGGGCGGTTACAACAGCATGCCAATGAATGTCAGAGGACAGACAGCCTATGGTAATTGGTTGGTATGTACTTTTACCCTCTCAGCAATCTCTGGTCTTTGTTTTGACAATGTCACTATATAACTTAGGCTGGTCTTGAACCCACTATATAGTAAAGACTAGTCTCGCCTTGGTTCTTCCCAACTCCACATCCTGAGCACTGGAGTTACAAGTATGTATCACCATACCTAAACAGAATGTATGTGATACACAAAAGCATAAACAACTTACTTTCACAGTTCAAAAGTATAAAAAAAATGGAAAAATTTATTCAATAAAACAAGCATAAAGCTTAACATATATTTCTTTAAAAACTAATAAGTATAAATTTTTAGTCTGCATTTTATTTTTATGTGTATGGGTATTCTGCCTTCACATATGTTTCTTGCCTGGTGGCCTCAGAGACCAGATAAAGGTATTGGAAGCCTTGGAATGGAAGTTACAGTTGTGAACAACCATGTGGGTACTAGGAGTTGGATCCAAGTCCTCTTGAACAGCTGCCAAGGCATGATGAATATAGTTTCTTTATGTGCATAAGATATGATAGGTTTTTGGATTTTTTAAAAAAAGAGCTTATTGACTTTTAAAATATGACTGTTTGCCCACATGTATGCATGCATACTATGTGAATGCCTAGTGCTGCAGAGGCCAGAAGAGGGCACTGGATACCTTGGAACTGGAATTACTGCCAGTTGTAAGATGCTATGTTAGTGATAGGAACTGAACCCATGTCTTCTGCAAGAGCAGTCAGTGCTTTTAATCACTGAACCACCTCTCCAGATCCTGTTTTTTGTTTGTTTGTGTATTGTTTTTTTAGACATAGTTTTACTATGTACCTCAAACTGGTCTCAAATTCACCATGTAGACCAGGCCTGCAGTTGTGATTCTCTTGTATGAGATTCCCAAATGCTGGGATTATCAAAATATGTTCTCATGCAAAGATGTGTTCTTAAATTCAACTCACACAAATAGCAGTAGCCCTTTGCTCTACAAGAGTAGTTCAGAAAATAAAGAGTAACTATTTAAATTTTTTATTAAATTTTTTGTGTGTACATATGTATGTATATGTGTATATATATATGTATGGTGTGAACATGTCATAGCATATATGTGTAGGTCAACAGGTAACTTGTGGGAACTGACACTCTCTTTGGAACAAATTCAGCACACAAAGTTTGGTGGCAGGTGCTGTTACCCACTAAGTCACCTTATGTTTCAAAGATAGTGGTAAGTAAGAGAACCTTCAAATTTTTACAGTTAGAAGTTATACTGTGTTACTGCAAGGGGGCTGGATAAATGTCTCAGCAGTTAAGAGCACCAGCTACTCTTCCAGAGGTCCCCACATGTAACCACATGGAGGCTTACAACCATCTCTAATGAGTTCTGATGCCCTCTTCTGGCATGCAGGTTAACATGCAGATACAGCGTTCATACATAACATAAATAAATAAATCTTAAAAACAAAAACAAAAAACCAACCCAAAACATAAAAAACAAACTATAAAGCTATAAAGATGAATAACAATCGAAATGTAAATAAGAAATACTCAACTTAATAAAGATAAAAAAATTATACAAGTTTTAAGCAAAGTCAAAAAAAAAAAGCTATAAAGATGACTTGAACAACCATTCATTAAAATCTATGACATGTGATGGGATTATTTAAGACATAGATACTAAATTTTAAAAGACATTAAAAAAATCCCATTATATGAATCTAGCAATTACTTCAAAGAAAAGGGGGAATCAACTCAGATCACCCTGATGTGTGTGAGAGACGTTATTAATTGAATCCAAGGTTCTGAGTACACTACACAAGTGCAACCACTGAGTTCACATTTAGCTCCCAAGTTTCCCTAGACAGGTTCTCATGGCCCTATCACTTTGTGATAAGTGTCCAATTTCATCTGAGTCAAGTTCTACCTCTGTAGTCCAGGCTGGCCTTGCATTACAAGTACTACTAGCTCAGTCTCCAAAGTGCTGAGGTCATAGGAGTGTGCTATGAAAGCTGGTCTAATAAGGTTTTGTTTATTGTTGTTATCATTATTTTAATTTGGGGGGGGTGAGAATGGGGGTGGATTTTAGCTCACAGTTCCATGCCATGTGATTTTTTGTGACAGGGTTTCATATAATCCAGGCTAGCCTCATACTTGTTATGTGGCCCAAAATAGCACTGAACTGCTGATCTTCCTGCCCCTACTTCTTAAGTGTTAGTATTATAGATATGCATCGCTGTTCACAGCCGTTAATATAGATTTGAAATAGCTAAATAGTCAGTACATAAACCTCTCTAAATTCTTTCCCACTAGTTTTCATTGCAACAATGGTGACTACTTTCTATTCTGTTTTAAACCCAACAACACTATTGAGTAATTTATAAAACAGGTTCATAAAAGTTCTAGTGTCCTGGAAGTAGGAAGTCTTGCAGGGCCACATTACTGTAACTATGACACAGTGAGGTCATTTACTAAATGATTTCACTAAGGAACCAGTCCAAATCAAAATCTGTTATACCTGAAACACTCTTGGAATTCCTCCAGTGTTGTAGTGAACTACCAGGCTGACTTTACTGTCTTTGTCCACAATTTCAAAGGATCCTTCTTTCCACTTTGTAATCCCAGTCTGCATACTTCGAATTCTGATAGGACCATATATCTTCAGAGGAGACATATTTTCTTTAAAAATAAATTGCTTTTAACCAAATTAAAAAGCAAAAATATATGTTCACCTGACGAATTCTAAAGGAAAAAAATTACAAGTGATTAATACTTAATGAATCATCTTATATAGTTTTCCATTTCAATAAATCTCTTTCATCTCTGTATCCTCATACTCAAAGGTCCTGATCAGTTGAAGAACACAAATAATACAGACAGCTAAGGCAGGTGGAATTTAACCATCTTTGATTTCTTCTGTACATGCTTCTTTGTATCTATTAGCAACTGTATTTATATCCTGCATCATTCATAAATTAGCTGATAATGGCAATTAGAAATAAAGATTCCATTCACAATTTAGGTGACTTTACCATTAAAGTACTCATTCTTTTCTTTTTACATAAGAGAGTTTGAATTTAAATTTAAGTTAAAAAATCAACTTCACTGACTCCATTCCTTAAAATCTGGAGTTTCACCCCAACATAATTTAGTCAGTAGTAATTCACATGTACACCATATTGTCAAATGAATTTTAAAAATTAGGAATAAACAAAGTAGTTCAACATCCAGAATTATATTAGGGAAAAGAAATCATTTAATCTACAACAACATCATCATTATCTTCTTCCTCCCCCTCCTCTTCTTCCTCCTTCCCTAACCCAATATTCAGCATTACTGTTCCTATAAAGCAATTTAACTTTGGACAAATATTCAAGTTTCCAGAATGAATTATTTTTTTCTCTTCCGTGTGTGTATGACGTATGTGCTTGAGTAGAGGCATACATGCACAGCAATCGTCCGAGACCACTGTTCACTGCTGCATCCCGCAGGCTAGTGAACTCATAAACCTCCTACAATTCTGTCTCTGCCTATCCCCTGCAAGAGTGCATTGCATTGCGGGTATGTATGCACTCTGTCCAGTTTTTGAGTGGGTTCTGGGAATTCAATTTCAGGTCACCAGGTTTGAATTTGAGTACTTTGCCCACAGAATCATCTTCCCAACCCCTTGAATGAACTTCTAATACTTGTAAGTGACTTATAGCAATCATTAATAGGATATCTAATACTCCTCAACTAGCTTTGCAAAAAGTCAGCAAGTGAAATTATACTAACAGGAAATGTTACCAAACAGCACTGTATATATAAATGTGCAAATACCTAAAATTGTTAAATCAAATGTTTTATGTATTTTCAAATCCTAAAACAGTATCTTTAAAATGAATTTTTGCTTATAAGTTTATAAATTAAACATCAATTGAACACTGTTACTGCCTAGATAGCTCAACTGGAAAACACAGAAAAGATAGCATAAAATATATATTATGGGGTTGGGGATTTAGCTCAGTGGTAGAGCGCTTGCCTGGCAAGCTCAAGGCCCTGGGTTTGGTCCCCAGCTCCGAAAAAAAAAGAGAAAAAAAACCCCAAAAAAAACACATATTATATTAGGTCTATAAATTGGGAATCAATTCTGTCACTAACTTGCAATCTCTTTCTCTGACATTAGTGCTGTCAACCATAAAATGCAACAGCAAGCAACATAATATTGGGGGGATGAAATAACACATATACTCAGCTGATAGTACTATTAATATTTATAGAGTTAGTGTCCAAGCTGAATTATTCCTTCTCTATAGTATCTCTTTTTCCAAAGACCTCAATAAATCACATGTTGACACAAGTTACAAATCAACCATTTGTAGTGGCTAGGTAGGTAAAAGAAATGACTCAGGAGATAAAACATGTAACAAGTGCTATCAAATCTACTAGCACACGAACCAAATCTGCCATCTATCTTTTCCTTCTTCATGAAAATGAACTTTATATAAAACTTATTTTATATTGTAAGCAAAAGATTCTAATTTATGTTCAAAAATTACAAATCAAACATAACTCACCTGCAGGCAGGAGACGACTAGTCTGGGGTCCTCTAGTTCAAAGCCTATAGTTATTGCACAGAAAGTAACTAGGAATTAAAAAAGACATTTCAAAACATTTTGAGAGGTCAATGCTCTTTATTCACATCCTCAAAAATTTCTGAGTGCCACTGTGGCCACATTTAAATATTAGCAATTAACTAAATATATAAATTCAAAGTAATAAAACGTATTATTTATATAGGCTTGCCTAGTCATGTGCCATTTTGTTCAAACTAATAACCCTACAGAAAGCTAAACAAGCAACCTACACTTGTAATACATTTTAGCAATTGTTGCTGGCTCTATTGTTTGTCAAGTCCTTGAGTTTTTTCCATTTTGTCTATCAGGATTAGAAAGGATACATTTTTCCTCTCCTACACCAGCTTCCCAAGGCAGAAACACTAGCTCTGGCTTTATTGTATGATATCTTAGTATTGGACTAGAAATGGAAGGTCAGAATTCTATGAATTCTAATTCCACATGCCTTTTCAGGCAACATTAAAGAAAAAAACCAACATTTTATATATGTCATTTGTATGATTACAATGTTGATCTCCTCTGACACACATGGAGAGGGCATCAGATCCCATTCCAGATGGTTGTGTGCCACCATGTGGTTGCTGGGAATTGAACTCAGGACCTCTGGAAAAATAGTCAGTGCTCTTAACCACTGAGCTATCTCTCCAGCCCTCAGGCAACTTTCTAAGTAAACTACAAATCAAATAGAATCACTCTCCATCTTGTATTATTGAATGACCTTTCACTCTTCTCAAAATAAAATACAAGTTCATTAACATGACATCAAAGCCTCATGATCTAGGCCAGATTACCCACTCCCAGGAAGTGTCCCCTCAATCCAGCCTTCTCAACTCAAAAGATTTTCCCAAAGCCATGTATTCTCATGACACTGAATCTTTACATACTGTGGTCATGTCTATGTTTTCATGTATTCTCCCTTCCCCAATCTGCCTTCATTCCTTCTCTTGGTTCTACAATCAAGTCTCAACATAGATGTTACCCTCTATAAGCTTCCTGACTACTTTTCGCTGGTTTTCTTCTTCATAACCACTCTGAGGCTATTCATTTAAATCCTTATTCCTATTATATTCCTATATACTTTGTGCTTATGAAGACACTTTTGACACTGTATTATAAACGCTATTTATACCTTTGTTTCTATCTATATTATTTGAAGCTAGGGAATACATTCTTTAATTTCATTAGGTATCAGTGTTCAAAAATGATGAACAAGCTGGGCATGGTGGTTAGTACCTGTAGTCCCATCACTTGGAAGATAACTGTGGACTTAAGGCCAGTCTAAGTTATACAACAAGTATGGATCAAAGATATACAGGAAGTCCATCTCAAAACAGTTTTACATCTCATAAGTTTTTTTCATCTTTCCTTATATTTCTCTCTTTAAAAAGTTTTATGTCTTAACAAATTCTTTCATCTTTCTATCTCATTATCAGTTAGGGCACCAAAAGGGAATATAAACCACAATTATGGGGTTGGGGATTTAACTCAGTGGTAGAGTGCTTGCCTAGCAAACGCAAGGCCCTGGGTTCGGTCCCCAGCTCTGAGAAAAAGAAAAAGAAAAAATAAAATAAAATAAACCACAATTATCTTGGTTTACCTTATTAAAAAAAATCATTATTAAATAAAACTGATAGGTAAAATTTCATGTTCACTAAAATATACAAGGAATTTTAAAAATCCAATTCTAAATGCAAATTTTGGCTATGAGTATAAAATTTTTACTTCATAACTTTGTGTTGAATTTTTTCTTAATCACTTCAACAAACTTTGTTTTCTTCTAATGAAAAAACTGAAAGATACGTAGAGAATAAGTACAGCAAAACTAAATATGCTCAGTACCTGTTTTTGTACTAAATGGATGAACAACCATTTCTGAACACTCAACAAGTTATCAGAGCTTGCCCTACTTGCTTAAGAGTTTCTTTTTCAGTCTGAAGTACGTGTAAAAACAATTTTAAAAGAAAAAAAATAATTTTTTTTTGAGACAGGGCATTACATGGTATCAGTTTGGTCTAGAACTCACTGTACAGTACAGGCTACCTTCAAACTCAACAATTCTGTCTTAGCCCCTCACCTATAAGTAAACCACTGTGCCTAACAATAGCTAAACTTTCTGTCAACAGGAATCAAAGATTGCTTGAACTCTTACTTAAATTCACACATATTGGAGGCGTTAAAAGTATAATTACATAGTGACCATAAAAAAATTGCCAATTCTTGCCTATTTGCATAATACTGAAAACATAGAACCAAAACAAAAACAACTTACTTTTCAGTGATTTTTACTGAAAAAGTCCACGTGATAATAATTCACAGTTATTCTGCTTCTTGTGCCAAAAGCAATGTACTTTTCTTGAGAAACTATTCATATTCTTCAGCTCTACCAGTGGTCCCTCCAGGAGTCATCAACTCAGCTAAAGAAAATATAAGTGTGCTTTAAAAAATTTCAACATATGAAATTAAAACTCAAGAAAACAAATCATGTACATAAAGACTACTTACTGAAAATATTTAAAATATAATGCAAGATTCTCCACCCCTCCCAAAATAGGAATGTGCCTGCAGTAGAGAATGAGGAATTGTAGGAAGAACCTCCAAGTCCATCACCTTATGTCTTGCTTTTATTTATGGCTACTAGATTTTGAAACTCAGTCAGTGAAAAAGTACACCCTTTGTTGACTTTAGAAACATTGTTACATCATAACTGTCCTAAAGGCTGCTTCTAAGGTGTGTTGAGCTATAGTTTTTAAAGGTGGGAAAAGGGTCTTTACTTACCTTTTGGAAAGCTCTCAAGAAAAAAAAAATCTTTAACTTTAAGTCCCTCTAAGCCTAATTTTCTCTGAAATTCTTCCACAAACCTGAATACAACAATATCAACTTTTAACTCATCTGCTCATTTGGACAAAATCCACTGATTTACTCCAGTTAGAAGACAGTGTAGCAGGAGAAACAAATGTGAATGACATGGTGCCTGATCAGCTACTGTCCCTCCATTTCCCTGTTTTTGTTTTAAGTTGGTTTGGTTTTTGAGACAGGGTTTCTCTGTGTGCCAGGCTGTACTGGACTTACTTTTTAGACCAGGCTGGCTTCAAATTCAGAGGTCCACCTGCCTCTGCCATCAGAGTGCTAGACTAAAAGCCTGTGCCACCATGCTAGGCCTGATTTCCCTATGTTCATCCTTTTCCTCATGACTCAGGCAAGTCTTTTTTCTTTAATATTATTTATTTAATGTATATAAGTGCACTGTAGCTGTCTTTTGGACACACCAGAAGAGGGCATGAGATCTCATTACAGATGGTTGTGAGTCACCATGGTTGCTAGGAATTGAACTTGGGACCCCCAGAAGAGCAGTCAGTGCTCTTAGCCACTGAGCCATCTCTCCAGCCCAGATTCAGGCAAGTCTCACCTATTCAACATCTTTTAAACCCCATCTTTTAAAAAGTGCTTCCCTAATTTAGATATTCATCACTTTGGGATAGGGATATGGCTCAATTGGTATGGTGTTGTAGGAAACCCTAGATTGGATCCTTAGCACCTGGTTAACTGGCCTGCCTCTAATCCCAGCACTTGGAAAGTAGAAGCAGGAAGAGCAGTTCAAAGTTCATCTTCAGACACACAGTGAGTTTTAAGGTCAGCCTGGACTCCACAAGAACCAATTTCAAAATAATTAAGTTGATTAACTAATTAAAATTCTAATTTTTTTTTTTTTTGCCACCACTCCACGAAGTAAGTGCCATGCGTCAACTAAGCATAGTGCTAAGTATAATATCAAGCACTTTCAAGGCCATCCCAGTCCACAGAGTCAGTCCTAGGACAGCTGGTGCTGCATAAACCTCAAACCACCCCCTCTCCAAAAAAAAAAAAAAAAAAAAAGGGGGGGGGGAATTTATGCAGGTTGCTAGAGAAATGTCTCAGTAGTCAAGGTCATTTGTTGTTCTTGAAGATGGTCTAGTTTCAATTCCCAGCATCCACTTGCTGGCTCACAACCACCTGCAACTCCAACTTCAGGCGATCGGACACTCTCTTCTCACCTCCACAGGCCCAGCCACAGATGTGGTTTACATACATATGTGCAGGAAAAAGACATAAAAGTAAATAAATCTTTAAAAAAGAAAGATTAAGAAAGAAAAGAAAAGATAGTCAGCAAGAGAAAAAGTAAAGCCCAAACCCTGCTCTTTTTTTTTTTTTTTTTGGTTTTGGGGTTGAAACCCTCTCTACAGGGTTGCTATGTAAGTAGAGGCTGACTACTGTTCCTCCTACTTCCACTCTTCAAGAGCTGGGATTACAGGCACTTACCACTACACCTGGCTAGAAGCCAAAATCTTAACCACTACCACAGTTCATCCTCATCAATGAATTCTGAGTCACTTCCTAGACACTATTCTCTAAGGATTTATTTTTCCCATCAATGAATCCTTTTCTACAAAGTCTTTCTAAAGAACCATTCTTTTTATTCCTTAGGAACTAAAGTCTACACTAGTTGTTTTTATAGCTTTCTCCCTAATTAGGGAGGCATATGACACATGACCACAAGAACTAAGGCACACTCCTAGTATAGTCCAACAAAACAAACAGTAAGTGCTAAGTACCTGTTACTAATACTATTAACTCCATTGTAAACCTTTTTACTTGCTCATTACAAACTAGAAAATAAAACCATGCTTGTGTCTGACATCTATAACACTTTACTGTTTTATTGTTTTCAGTATAAATTCTTAAAGCCCTAAAACATGTTATTAAACTTTAATATTGATTTCCTTATCTACCAAGAACTCTTTTTATCTATTTGTAGAAACCTCATCTTGCAAGTAACTAAATGCCACCGTAAATGAACACATCCTGAACTGGGAGCCTGAAGTGGCTGAAGGGGAGGCACGGTGGCACACGCCTTTTATCCCAGCACTTGGGAGCAGAGGTAGGCGGATCTCTATTAAGTTTGAGGCCAGCCTGCTCTACAGAGAGAAACCCAGTCTCAAAAAACCCTCATCTTTACTAGTTTCAATTTAACCTGTTGCTAAAATATATAAACTACAGATTTTTGAGGACTTTCTTTCCTAACAAATCATAAAACAGAACCTGTAAAGAATTACCCAATTGGAAAAGGCACTAGTTACTCAAGCCTGATAACATGAGTTTGACCCCTGGATCCAATTGAACGGACTCCTGAAAGATGTCTTCTGACCACATCAACATACATGCCATGGTACACATGCACCCAAATTTACATGTTTGCATGAACATGTATACAGACATCATACCAATAATATAATTTTAAAAATTACATACAATAGGTATACAAAGTTCATGTCATAGTGGAAAGAAAATTTTTGTATCTAAATAAGATTTATCTCTAATTTACAAAAGATTAGAAATCAGAATGATTTCACACAATCCTGTTCCTGATTCACACAGGAATAAGAAAAAAATCCTTAACTGTAGACCTTTGCTTGTTCTTTGTCCCCTGCTCATTTTCAAATAGCATCCAGGCTTCCAACATGCTAACCAAGTACCCTACAGCTGATCCATATTCCTACTTGTTTCCTTTTGATGTGGCCTTTGCAGAATAACTCATCTGAGAAGAATATCCGAAAACTGATGCTTTCTTTCTTTCTTTTTTTTTTTTTTTTATTGTGAACCAATATGTGGTTGCTGGGATTTGAATTCAGGACCTCTGGCAGAACAGTCAGTGCTCTTAACCACTGAGCCATCTCTCCAGCCCCCTTGATGCTTTCAAAACAAGATGGTTTTACAGCATCTTACACTTTACATCATCACGAGCTTATGCAACTTCCAATTTGAAGCATTTAACCAATTCTTGAGAAATGAATGTGAAAGTGAGTTGCTTTTTTTCTTTTCTTTTAATTTTTACATTGTGTTGTATTGTGTATGTGTGTCTGTATAAGAGGTCAGTTGTATTTGCAGGACAGGGTTCTGCCTAAATTAGCTTTTATCCAACTTGGGGGTTGAGAGTAGAGGAAAAAAAAAAATCAAGACTTCTCTGAGAAAGTATTACTTAAAATTGAAAATTAAGGCATAAGTTGATTGAAGGATGGTGGCACTATGCTGGAACAATCCAGATAAACAGAGTAGTGTATATGCAAAAATCCTAAACCAGAAACATTGTGTGTCTACATAAATTAAGTCAGTGTGGCTGCAGGTTAGTTAAAAGAAAGGAAGAGAGAAATAGTTAAGAACCAGGTTATGGGTGTTGGGGATTTAGCTCAGTGGTAGAGCTTGCCTAGGGCCAAGGCCCCAAGGTTCGGTCCCAGCTCCGAAAAAAGAACCAAAAAAAAAAAAAAAAAAAAGAACCAAAAAAAAAAAAAAAAAAAAAGAACCAGGTTATGTAAAATCTTGTGATTCTGAAATGTTTTCCTTGGGGGTAAGGGGGGTCTATAGCCTACGCCAATGTATTTGAGGACCTTGAATTTCTGATCCTCCTGTCTCTGTGGTGCCGGAGTGCAAATCCAGGGATTCGTGCATGCTAGGCAAGCACTCCAGCAATTGAACTATATCCCCAGAACATGATTTTAAATTTTATCGTAAAGTAATAAGCACCTTGGCAATGGGAAAGTCACTGAAGGGTTTCAAGCAAAGAAATTATATGTTATTTGAGTGAATGGATAAATAGAGTGATGAGTTTGGGAAGAAGAGAAAACAAACAAAACAAAACCAAACCCAGGGAGATCAGATAGAAAAGAAGTGTTTTTTTAACTCATACTTACAATAATAATTAATTCTTACTTGCCAGTTTCTGTATGTCAATGCTTTACCAAGTTATAACACTCATAATAATCCACTAAGGTGAGAACTTTTTTGGGGGCAGGGTGGGTGTTTAGAGACAGGGTTTTTCTGCGTAGCTCTGGCTGTCCTGGAACTCACTCAGTAGTCCATGTTGGACTTGAACTCAGAGATCCATCTGCCCCTACCTCCCACTGCCCAGCTAAGATAAGAACTCTTATTCCTATTTTACCGGTGAGAATAAGTGCAAGGGAGATCAAGTCCATATGAAAAAGAATGTGGTTTGAACTAGAAAAATGAAAGTGAAGATGACCAGAAATAGATGCAAAACACATATTGAAGTAAAACAGAACTTGGAAAGGATATGAACACATAGGATGAAGAAATCAAGACTGCCTCTTAAGTTTCTACCCAGTGTAACTAAACAAATGGATATACAGCATCAAAATGAGCACGTCACTTGTGGTAGTGGACACTGGAAAAAAAGAGAATTTGGGTACAGAGAGAAATCCAGACTCTAGTTTTTTAAAATGTCATATTTGAAATTCCTAAGGGAAAAAAATCAGATTGAGATGTTAAGCAGTCAGCTATTTGAATATGGAGCTGAAAATAAAAATCCTCAATTTATCAACATATAGTAGAATTTAAAGCTTGGAGAGCAAGAGAAGAGAACCCTAGTCCAAAACTAAATTATTTTACCGTGCCAAAATTTTTTATCAAGACAACTGATTACATCTGTCCTTGGGTTTTTCAGTCCCTCCTTTACCTTTTGCCAGTATGCAACACTATTCTTTTGGATATTCATCCACATATTAACATGACAAATCACAAACGTACCATACAAGCACAATAGTGTCTATCTGTCTGGTCCAGAATCCTCCTCTAATACCTAACCCAATAAATCCAAATGCCCTCTTAACAATTCCCTCTTAGATTAGCTCTTTCAATATAGACTCATTAGATACCGTAACTCGCCAAAAGAAAATCTGAACACTACAGTACAACTTTCCAACGACACGGAACTTTATTACCAATTACTTTTCTATTTTTCGCCAGATCTTGATTTAAAATTGGTAAACTGGACATCGTCAGTGTCATGGCTAGATACGGGTAGCAACCAAAGCACGACAAAAATTACACTCCCTTTTAGCGAGTAATGTTTAAGGGGAGTAGGAAAGTAAAGAATGGTCAAGAGGGCGAGTGAGTACCGTATCCAAGGTCTTGATGAATATGTGGCAACAAAGTCACCTGTAAAGACAGCAGGCCCTGCAAGGAGGCAAGCTGAGACCACCTGAACCCTGGTGAAGAGGAGCCAGGTTTAGGATGCAGAAAGCAAGTGACAGTACGGACTTCGTTAAAAGAGAAAGAAAGTAAAAAGGAAATACTCGAATGGGGCACCTGTAGGCATAGGGAGAGTCCAAGGACCCGGGGCGGGCTGAGAAGCAGCCCGGCGAACTCTGAAGTGGACGCCGAGTGGGCGGACCGCACAGGGTGGGGGGGTGCCGAGGAAAACGGCTCAATTCAGAAGCTGTCCTGGCTCGCCTTACCTGTGCCAGAGGGTCCCAGCTCCGGACAAACATGCCGGAAGCATAAAGTTCCCGCGGAGGGGGAGGGGCCAAGAGGTTCGGAAGGAAAGGGCTCCCGTAGTCCCAGACAGCGAGGCCGGTCTCTCCCCTAGCACACCTAAACCCTCTGATGGCGGGAACTGTGACTAGACGCAAACACGTACGGACGCACGCACTCTCGACGCAACCAGTCCAGGCGCGTGCGCATAAGCGCGCAAGTCCCGCCCCTCAAGCATTCGCTCCGCCCCTTACTAAGCCCAGCCCCTAACCCGGGCGGCCCCGCCCCTGTCGTGACTGTACTGTAATACACATGCGTACTCTCCACTTTACCAACTTTGGACCTCCCACCATTTTCCTCTCGCTCAGCCTGCTTGAGCATGCGCAGTTTTTGTCCTTCCAAGACTGCTGGCCTTTTCCCGCCCTTCTCTGGCCTTAGGAGGAAAGTCAGAGTTCACGTTTCTTAGGGGATATACTTGCGATGCCGGGGGGATACGAGGACCAGTAGTTTGCAGACGTCATTTTGATCCTGAACCTGAAGGTTCAAGGGACATACTTTGGGACTATTTGCTAGGCCGAGGTCCAGGAGGCGGGAAAGGGCTGTGTGGGCGGAGGGTCGGAGGTGAGAGGTCAAAGGGCTGCGAAGGGGGAGGAGCGAGCCGGAGACGGATGGCGGCTCTTCATCTTCGGCTGCAGAGCCGCTAAAGCTGGGACGCGGGTCCGGCGCGTCCAGCGGAAGAAATAGAGCGGCGCCCGCTCCCAACATGCACAGCCTGGCAACGGCAGCGGTGAGTGGTTGCGCCCGGATGTCCGTCTCAGCCCATTTTCTAGTTCCCAGATTTGGGCCCCGAGTCTAGCTGCTTCTGCCCCTAGTCCCAAGGTCCGGGAGTCTCCACACGCAGACCGTGGCGGAGCCGGACCCCGCTATCCCCTCAAGACCCCTCTCCTGGCCTGGCGCGCGGCCTCTTGCGTTCTTTTCCGGCGCCGAGGCCTGGTCCCGCGCCCCGCGCTGCCTCAGCAGGCCATTCATTGATTCTTTTGCGCTCGGCGTCAGTTTCTGGTTGCCGGTTGTGTGCTGGGCGTCCCGTGATCCCATTTCTCCTCGCCTAGGCAGATCTCAGTGGTTAGAAATAGGCTTCTAGCTCAAGCCACTTTGCATGAGGAAAGCCAAAGACTATCTGACTTAAGGTTCTCTGCATTTAAAGCCTTCCTCGCGCCTCTCGTTTTATCCTTCCAAGAAAAGCGAATCATGTATTACACTTCCCTAAAGTCATACTATGACTTTCGGTTAAATTTAGAGAAATTAGACTCCTTGACCTACAAGTCCTGTATGATATGGTCCTTAGTCACGTTTATGGGCTTGATTTTTGTCACTTGCTCCCTAAGCTCGGACCAAAAAGTTTATTAACTTTTCTGTTGCATATTCTCTACCTGGATTGTATTTCTTAGGACTCTGCCTCCATACATGCACACAAGTCTACCCCAGAGTGACTTTATCCGACCATCTTCATAGTAGTTTGTAACCCCAATATTTTCTCATAAAGAGCACTGATCCCAGTTTTAGTTATGGGATTTTTTATTTATTTTTACATGTGGGTTGTCTCCTGGAAGTCAGGGGCAGGTATTTGGTGAGTCGTGTTTACTTGTTTTCACCACCACTGGGACAGTTCCTACTACAAGGTAAGCACTCAAATATTGCTGACCTGAATAGCTACTCCCACAACCGGAAGCAGCATAGTTTAAGAACACTTGCCAGTTTCACTTTCACCAAGGGGAAATGTTATCAGGAAAACAATCTACTAGGATTACATTATAAGATAACATGATGTAATGACTAAATAAAACATGAAAAACTACCTTAACTTCAAGTATAAAATGAAATATTTAGGACAGCCGTGCTTGGGAGGCAGAGGCAAGTGAATTTGTGAATTTTGAGGCCAGCCTGGTCTATATGGAGAGTTCCAGACTAGCATGCTAGCATAGTGATATCCTGACCAAAAAGAAAAGATAAACATTCTCCAGAATGTGGTGGCAGCACATCTGTAATAACAGCTCAGACAAACAGACCACAAGTTCAAGATCAGCCTGGCAATTTTTTTAAATCTCAGAAAACATCTTTTTAAAAGATGGTTGGAGGGGCTGGAGAGATGGCTCAGTGGTTAAAAGCACTGACTGCGGGGTTGGGGATTTAGCTCAGTGGTAGAGCACTTGCCTAGCAAGCTCAAGGCCCTGGGTTCGGTCCCCAGCTCCGAAAAAAAAGAAAACCAAGAGCACTGACTGCTCTTCCAGAGGACCTGAGTTCAAATCCCAGCAACCACATAGTGGCTCACAACCATCTGTAATGGGATCTGATGTCCATGTATCTGAAGACAGCTACAGTATACTTATAATAAATAAATCTTAAAAAAAAAAAAGAGAGAGAGAGAGATGGTTGGAGATAGTAATTATAGCAGAATATTTGATCTAGCATTTGTGACATTCCGGGTTCAGTCTCCAGAGACTCCTCCCAAAAGTGAACAGTCTGATTGGCATGACATGTTTTTAATCCCAGCACACAGGGAAGCAGAGGCAGGCAGATCTCTGCATTCAATGGCAGCTTGGTCTATGAAGCATTTTAGACCATTTCAAAGCAAGTGATATTTTATATCCTGTTTCTAACTGTTCAAGTTCTGTTTTTTTAAAGGTTTATTTATTTTATGTGTACACTGTCTCTGTCTTCAGACACAGCAGAAGAGAGTGTCAGATGCCATTACAGATGGTTGTCAGCCACCATATGGTTGCTGGGAATTGAACTCAGGACCTCTGGAAGAGTAGTCAGTGCTCTTAACCAATGACCCATCTCTCTAGCCCCCTTGTTCAAGTTCTTAATTAGGGGACTATAGTTTCCATACGGGGAGGTGTGCGTTTATATAAGCACAAATAAAGAATATATGTAAGCCACGTATGAATTTCCTTCATTGCACAGCCTGATTGATAACTGATGGCCAGCTGTGTTGTTTTTTTCTGTAGTGGTTTTGCAGTTCTTAGAGGAAACGCTGAGCAATCTCAGCACAGTAAGATTTGTACAAAGGAACACTGCAAGCTTTCTAATGCTGTGGACCAGGAGTTTCCAGACGCCACTGGGCAGCCTATGCTTTGTTTTCTAGTTGTTCCTATGATTATGTTAATCATGAGAATCTAGTCTTTTAATCTTCTCCATACGTTTTGTCAATATCTCAAGGTTTCTGTTACCCTTAGTTTTGACATTGGTCTGGTTGGTGCCCAAATGAAATTCCTGGTCCTCTTTTTGTCCTCACTTTGCCAAGGTCTAGGAGCAGCCATGAAGGGAGGCAGATGGCAGTCAACTGACAGGCAACAACTGGACAGAAGCCCCTAGCTTCTTTTGTTCCTTCTTCCCCAGTTATACATATGATTTGAGAAGCAGCAAGTTGAAAGGTGGCGTTGGTGGTAAGGGAGTTCCTCAGAGTTAGATGGTGGATCTTAGCGTCTGAGCATGCGTGCTTCAGTACCAGTCTCCTCTCTGCCCAGAGTTTCATTTTCCTTTGTGGTTTTGGGTTTTTGTTTTTTGTTTTTTTGGTTTTTTGGTTTTTTTTTTGGTCTTTTGTCTTTTGTCTTTTTTCTTTCCTGCCTAATGCATTATTTGAATAGCTGTTAAAACTGTGGCACAGTAAGCCAGCTACCACAATGGTATATGCCTTTGGTCCCAAACTTGGTGATCAGGAGTCAGGAGCAGGCAGATCTCTTCACGTGCAAGGACAGCCAGGGCTACATAGACCCTGTTTCAAAAAGCAAAACAAACAAAAACCTGTGGTACACTACTTAAAAAGGTCTTATCTAGTTCTTCAAACTACATGTACAGTGCCATACATAAATTTAAAAACATTTGTTACGCTGCTTGACCCACATGGCAGCTCTGACAATTTCTTTTGCACTAGACATTCATTAGGATAATTGATAAGGGACAAGACTGAAGAATAAAAATTTGAGCCAATTTCTTTTTTTCTTTTTTTAAAATTTATTAATTTATTTAATTTTTTAATTTATTTATTTATTATATGTGAGTACACTTTAGCTGTCTTCAGACACACAAGTAGAGGGCCTCAGATCCCATTACACATGGTCGTGAGCCACCATGTGGTTGCTGGGATCTGAACTCAGGACCTTTGGAAGAGCAGTCAGTGCTCTTAACCACTGAGCCATCTCTCCAGCCCTTGAGCCAATTTCTTCATCATCCCCTAGGTACACAATCCAAACTGTTATGTTATTTTGATCTGAGCAGAAAAAATACACAATTTGCTAGGAATTGAGAAGGAGTATTACATGCACAATTCCCACAATAACCTTTTGAGAAGATGCTTGATTTTTTGCTTAATAATAAAAACTAGTGTATGTGTGTTTATGTGTGGGTGTACATGTCTGGAGACCAGAGGTCAACTTTGAGAGTTGTTCCTCTGGAGTGGTAGTGAAAATGGGGTCTCTGACCAGGATCTTGCAGGATTGACTAAGTTGGAGGGTCAGTACACGTCAGTAATCTGTCTGCTTCTACAGTATTGGAATTGCATGGGCAACCACAGCCAGCTTTTTAGGTGGATTTCAGGAATTAAACTCAGACTCCGTACTTTCATGGCAAACACATTACTGACTGAACCATCTCCCCAGCCCTAAAGTTACTTATTTTTTTCACGTGTGTGTGTGTGTGTGTGTGTGTGTGTGTGTGTGTGTGTGTGTTGCTGTCAATTGTGTTGCTGTCAATTGAGTTTAGGGCCCCATACATACTAGGCAAGTGATCTGCTGAGCGTGAAAACGCACACACACACACACACACACACACACACACACACACACACACAGTGGGGGAGCAAGGAAATCATCCCTTTAGCACGAAAATTAGAAGTACTATTAAAGGACAATGAATGGAGGGTATTATTTATTAAAGAGACAGTCACAAAAGATACTGAGGTAGTTGAGTTATAATAGAGTATGGTCCTGCCCTTATGAAATACATCCTAACATCATCATCAAAACAAAATTTGTTTTTTCCATTTTATACAAACAGAAAACAATGAAGGGTTATTTACAAAATTAATAAAGTGAACAAGGGGAGAAAGTTAACCAAGCAAGAGCTTAAAGCATAAGAACCTGAATTCAAGTCCCCAGTACTCACATAAAAAGCCAGCTGTGACTATATGTCTGTAAGCCCAGAGCTCCAACGTTACGGGCAGAAGAATCACTAGGGTTTGCTAATTACCAGCCTAGCACCAGGTTCAGTGAGAAACCTTTTTCTGTGTATACGTCAGCCCCACATATGTCTATTCCATAGCTGCACTCGTACTGTGTAAATAAGTAGCATGCTAATGAAAGGTGGATTGTGACGATTGAGTTACCTGTTTTAATCTTAGTCTGAGTATTGAGGATGGTAATTAATAGTCTAAATTTCTCAGATGATTTTGTGATTGAATATGTATTAATAGTTGAACTCACTATGCAAATCCAACTGTTAATAGACTATAATGTAACAGTAGTAAAGTTTTGTTTTGAAGAGGGAGTTTCTATCACATAGACTAGATGGGGATACTGAAAAGTGGTTTTAGATAAATTGAGCTCTGTCAAACATTCACTATGTGACCTTAAACATGTTAATCTTTTATTAACCTGTTTCTTAGGATAAAGTGAATGAACCATATCACCTAAAAGTAATTACTAGAAAGCACAGGCCTCATCTACAGCAGCAGAAAATATCTGGTTATCTAGACCAGATTATGGGCTTACTGAATGAATAAGGCCCTTGGAGAGCTTTTGGGGGATAATAAAAGTAACCTATATCATAATATGGTCATTGAGATATTTAAGTTCATCAAAATTCAGTGAAATATGAATTTAAAATGGGTGTACTTTTATTGTATGTAAATTATACTTATATGAAGTTGATGTTTCTTACAACAGAACGAAATAATTTCTAAGATACTTTTTTTTTTAAACTGCCTGAAGCTGGTAGTTAATACCCATGACAGAATTGAATGATTATCAATGCACATGAAATAAAAATAAATATTTGTAAAAAAAAAAAAAAAGAATTGAATGATTTATTATAGGCCACGAAATTCTATAGATAGCTGAGCTGGATTTTGGGGTGGGGGTAAACTGGAATTTTTGGGAGGTGTTCAGTTTATTTCAGTTTGGGGCTCAATGTAGCCCTGGCTGTCCTGGAGCTTGTTATGTAGGCCAAGCTGGCCTTGAACTTGAACCAGATCCACCTGCCTCTGCCTCCTAAGGCCACCTTGCCTGTCTTAAACTGGGTCTTAAGCCACTTCAGGCTCCCTGTTTAGGATGTTTTCATTTACGGTTATATTTAATTACTTGGAAGTTAAGATAATTTATGGGGTTTTTTTGTTTTAATGTTTTAATTTATTTTTATTTTATGTACTTCATGTTTTGACTTTATGTATGTCTATGTGAGGTGTTGGATCCCCTGAAATAGGAGTTAAAAGTTGTGAGCTGACATGTGGGTGCTGGGAATTGAAACCATGTTGTCTGGAAGAGCTCTTAACTGCTCTAAAGTCAATGCTCTTAATGGCTGATCCATCTCTCTAGCCTATGTTTTTAATTTTTATTTTATTTACTTTGTTTGTGTGTATAAGTACCACTAATTTAATGTCCTGTCTGAGTTATATTGTCATGTAATGAATTATGTAAAAATGTTTTACAGAGTCTCACATGAAAATGTATATTAAGTGTTTTGTAATCTTGTTTATAGAGAATTTCTCCTAACATCAATGGCATTCTTGATACTAGATTTTCTTTTAGAATTTGTTGAACTAAACATGATGTTTGAAAGTTTTATTAATTATATGTCTAATGCACTATTAAAATGATTAAAATAGTGTCATCAGGCTCTATGCAGGTGGACATAACACCTATAACCCTAAAAAAGAAAGAGCATCATTTTTAAATCAGATCTGCTTTCCAGGCAGATAATAAGCAACATTAGCAAAGAGGTTAAGGGTCTGAGCTCTTGCTGGACAACCTGTGTTAAGGTTTTTTGTTTTAATACAGTCTTATCTGTAGGTAGCCTGGAACTTGGCTGCATAGACAAGGCATCTCAAATTTGCAACAATCTACCTCCCTCTGCCTCCCGTTTTGAAATTATAGGCGAGCCTGGTTGCCATTTAAATTTTAAACAACTTCTCTATCATAATTCCCTCATCTATGAAATGAAGATCTGGGATCTGAAGAGATGATTCAGCACCTAAGAATTTATACTGACAGAACTGAAGTTTGAGTCCTATTAAAAACCCCCACATCTGAGGGCTACCTTTTTCTGACCTCTGCTATATGCATATACAGACTCACATACACATAAATAAAATAAATATTTTTTAATAATAAGAATAGGTGTTATTAAATAGTGCCTAACAGTAAGACCATGTGGAAACTAGACAGATGGCTCAACAGTTAAGAGCAGTTGCTGCTTTTCCAGAGGACCGAGGTTCAATTCCTAACACTAACATAGCAACTTACAAAATGTTTGTTAACTCTTGTTCCAGAAGATCTGACGCCCTTTTGGTTTCAAGCATTGCATATATGCGTTGCTTAGACCCATATGCAGATAGATATAATGCCTGTCTTAGTCAGGGTTTTACGGCTGTGAACAACACCATGACCAAGGCAACCCATAAGGACAACATTTAATTGGGGCTGGCTTATAGGTTTAGAGGCTCAGTCCATTATCATTAAGGCAGGAGCATGACAGCATCCAAGCAGGCATGGTGCAGGCAGAGCTGAGCATTCTACCTCTTTATTTGAAGGCTGCTAGCAGAATATTCACTTCCAGGCAGATGAGGATCTTAAAGCCCACAACCACAGTGACATACCTACTCCCACAGGGCCACACTTTCTAATAGTGCCTCTTCCAGAGCCAAGCATATACAAACCCATGACATTCCACTCCCTGGCCCCCATAGGCTTGCTGAAGCATATGAATCTATGGGGGCCATATCTAGCCATAGCATAATAAAAAACATTTAGTCCAACTTCCAAAGTCCCCATAGTCTATAGCAATCTCAACAATGTTAAAAGTCCAAAGTTCAAGGTCTCTTCTGAAATTCATTTAATCACTTAACCGTAAACTCCAAAACAAGACAGAAAACCAGCAGGGCAAACTCCAAACTCTGCATCTCCATGTCTAATGTCAAAGTGGTGTTTAGATCTCCAACTTCATCTTTGTTGAATGCAACAAACTTCTTTCTCCTAGGCTGGTTCCATTCCCCATTAGCAGCTTTCCTGGGCAGATAGCCCATGGCTCTAGCATCTCAAACATCTTGGGATCTCAAAGACAACTTCAATGTTACAGCTTCTTGTTTCAATGTCCGGGATCCACATATGATCTTCTGGACTCCTCCATCACTGCTTCACCTCTGCCTTCTGTAGCACTCTAAGCTCAGGTTGATCCACTCCACTGTTGCTGCTGTTCTTGGTGATCATCCCATGATACTGGTGTCTCCAATACACTGGGTTCTTCCACTGCAGCTAGGCTTCATCAGTAGCCTCTCATAGGCTCTCTTCGTGGTGCCAAGCCTCAAATCCTTTGCATGACTCCTTCAGTCCTGGCTGTCACCTACAACTGAGTCTGCACCTTCACCAATGGCCTTCCATGGCTTCTCACAATGCCGAGCCTCAGCTGCTCTTCATGACTCCTTCATGCCTTCAAAACCAGTACCACCTAGGTAACTCTTACAGATTACCAAGTCCAGCCACAGCATGAAGTACAACCTTGGCATCTCTGGAACCCAGCTCTCAACAAAACAAAAAACAAAACAAAACAAAACAAGTATAGCTGCAGCAGAGGGTACAACCTTGGCTAATCTTTGGAACACAGCTTCTTTGTGCTCTCAGAAAACACTTCCCAGAAGATTTCATCTCAGTGATGCTCATCTCTCTTTTTTTTTTTCCCCCCCCTCGGAGCTGGGGACCGAACCCAGGGCCTTGTGCTTGCTAGGCAAGCGCTCTACCACTGAGCTAAATCCCCAACCCCGCTCATCTCTTCTTAATCACCGATTATTTCTTAGCTCCAGATAATCAGCATCAGTTGTCCCAGTCGTCCCTTCTGTTCTGGACTCTTTAAAGCCAGAGTCATAAAGCCAAAGGTGCCGAATTCTGCTGCTTGCAGGAGCTTGTTCTATTACATTGTCACTAGCTTTCTGTTTTCCAACTCCTTCACTGCCTAAGCTTGGCTGTCCTGGATCTTGCTCTATGGGTTGACCTTGAACTATTGCATACCTAACTCCTGGAATTAAAGGTGTGCCTGGATCTAAATTTAGCTGGGTAGAATTTTGCCACAAAGTCCCACTTCCTTAATTTGTTATCTTCTTCTTTTTTTTTTTTTTTCTTTTTTTTTTTTTTTTTTTTTTTTTTGGATCTGGGGACCGAACCCAGGGCCTTTCACTGAGCTAAATCCCTAACCCGTTATCTTCTTGAAAACAGGATTTAGCTCTATTTTACTTCCTGGTACCCCTTTAATACTCAAACCATATGTTTTATATTTTTCCTTTCTAAGTTTACTGTGCTTGTTCAAAAAGCTCTTCAGGAGACTTCTCCAAAGAACAAAGTTTCTGCTAGGCATTTCTGAAACTTCATTTATCGATGCAATTAATCTGAGTCTCTTCACCTCAGCCTCAGGCAGACTCTTCAGACAATGGCAAAAAGTAGCCACATTCTTCACCAAAGTACCACAGAAACAGTCTTTCTACCACATACTAGAATTCTCCTCTGAATCCTCTTGGGCCAGGTTAGCACAGTTCAAATTACTCCCAGCAAGAAAGTCTTCCATATTCCTACTAGGATGGCCCATTAAGCCCCATTTAAAGTATTTCACTGCTTTCCAAATCAAAGTCCCAAAATCCACATTCTTTTTTTTTTTTTTTTGTTTCTTTTTTTCTGTGTTGGGGAGCGAACCCAGGGCTTTGCGCTTCTTAGGCTATGCGTCTTCTCTTGAGTTAAATCCCCAACCCCTCCACATTCTTTCAAACATAATATTCCATTCTAAAGATGTACCACACTGGGGGGGAGGATGGGGAGGGGAACACCCATATAGAAGGGGAGGGGGAGGAGTTAGGGAATAACAATCGAAATGTAAATAAGAAATACTCAAGTTAATAAAGATTAAAAAAAGATGTACCACACTATACTTACACCATCTCTTACTGATAGCTGTTTGTTAGTTCTTTTACTTTCACAATAGTAAGCATCCTAGTATATTTTTCAGTACAGCCCAAGTACACCTATAATATAACCTCCTAAACATGGGCTCGTAATGGTCAAACAGGTTGAGTCACTTCGCATCAAATATATGTGTTTAATGAGGCTCCTATAATTTACAAATATACATCTTTATAAAGCACTACTAAAGGATAAGACTTGATTAAGTTGTACTAAGTTGACATTTGTTTTCTTGTTTTCCCCTAAAGCCTGTGCCTACTGCACTGGCCCAGGTGGACAGAGAGAAGATCTATCAGTGGATCAATGAACTGTCCAGTCCTGAGACAAGGGAAAATGCTTTGCTGGAGCTGAGCAAGAAGCGAGAGTCTGTCCCTGACCTTGCGCCCATGCTGTGGCATTCATTCGGTACTATTGCAGCACTTTTACAGGTGGGTCTGTAGCCACAGTAGGAATTCAGTCATGTCTGCCACACTGGGGTTTTTCTATTCTTGGGCTCAAATGATTTTTGAAGACTTGAGAATGGTTGTTTGAATATTAACATTTGTAGGATCCCATTTTTAAGAAGTCAGAGGTATTTGTTAAATGCATTTGGGGGTTCTCCCTAGAAGATTGAATTTAGTTGATCTGAGAGGCAGACCTTAAATGTGTGTTTAACAGGTGAAATCTAAGAGCTACATTGAGAAATGGCTTTTAGAAATACATTGGGGTAGATCTGTTATAGCTGGGAAGGATATAGAAATAGTATGAGAACCGTAGATAATGGTCTAAGGGAGAAAATTGTTGAGATTAAGGTGTAGGATTGTATAGGATTAAAGATGTGTTTGTGTGTGTGTTAAAGAATAAATAGATGCATCTGGTAAGGTGGATCATTTACCTGCTGCCAAGCCAGACAATTTGAGTTTAATCTCTGGGTACAAGGAGAGATATGAATCTAAAGTTTCTCCTCAAATTATTAATAATCTTTCAAGTCTGTTTGGTAAATTCATATTGCTATTCCTAACACATGTAGCCAAGAATCTATTAGTGTTATGAAAGGATTTGCAGCTAAAATAAACAGAACTATATTCAACATGGGTCTCATTATAAAGTAGAATGCAAGGGGGGTGGATGAGGAGGGGAATACCCTTATAGAAGAAGGGGAGAGGGAGGGGATAGGGGACTTATCCAGGAAACCGTGAAAGGGAATAACATTTGAAATGTAAATTAAAAAATATCCAATAAAAGAAAGTTTTTGAATAGGAAAAAAAAAATGAAGTAGAATGCAACTTCTTAAAATTACAAAAATAAGGGTCCCTCAATTGGCTATAGGTTCTGGAGAGATGGTTCAATGCAATGGTAAAAAACACTGGCTACTCTTCCACAAGTCCTGGACTTTGATTCCCAGCACCTACATTGTGGTTTACAACCAACTTTAACTCTGATACCCTCTCTCTGGTCACAGACACACATGCAGGCAAAACACCAACATACATGAAGACTAACTGCAAAGTGTAGGGGAGTATGGGAGACCCGGTATTCCTAGAGACACATAGGAAAAGGTCTTGCCTATTTAGTTTAGTATGCTCGTAATGGAAAAATAATTTCATTTCTGCAGGAATTAAAGATACTTTGCTGTGACACTGGTAATTTGTGATTAATTGCTGTCTGGGATTCTTTGCATTTTTCAGGAAATTGTAAATATTTATCCATCTATCAACCCTCCAACCTTGACAGCACACCAATCTAACAGAGTTTGCAATGCTCTAGCATTGCTACAGTGTGTGGCCTCACACCCAGAGACCAGGTAAATGCTTTGTGAGCGTGTTGGTAAATTAATGGGGGTGGGTGAGTATTTTATAGGAACTTATATATCTTTGCTAAATGATCAGAGAAAGGAGACACAATGTAATGTATGGATTTCAGTCTTCAGAACTCTTTTTTTTTTTTTTTTAAAAACTCATTCATGGCAATGACTTTTTTTTTTACAGTTTTTAGTGTATTGGATATTTTTAATATACTTTCTATATGTCTCGGCTTTTTTTGTTTGTAATGTTTTATCAGTTGGCTTTGGAGTTGGTAGGTATTAGTGGGGAAGGTTGCTTGATTTCTTTTGTTTTCTTTTTCTTTTTTTTTGGGGGGGGGTGTTTTTGAGACAGGGTTCTCTGTGAAGCCCTGGCTGTCATGTATCTTACTCTGTAGACCAGGCTGGCTTTGAACTCACAGAGATACTCCTGCCGCTGCTGCCGCCCCACCCCCTACCCCAACACTGTCTTTTGCCTTAAACTGTCAATCCTTCCACCTCTGTCTCCCACGTGCTGGGATTATAGGCATGTACCACCATACATACCCACCTTTTTCTTGTTTTTCTGACTGTTGACATTAAGTCTGATAGCTGTTTTTAGTTTCTGGTTACATATTTGAATTAAGTATGACATGTTTTAAAATGAAGCAAAATACAATTCCATACCTTTAACAACATAGAACAGTTTGCTAATTTAGTGATTTGCTATGTTCTGAGAGGAAAGATTTTGCTTAACTATCTTAAAGAATATTTTCTGTCAGTGATTTAACCCCAAATACAAAACTAGAGCTTTAATCCTCCCATGGTTGTCTATACTTAGAATTCCAGTGCTTAGGAGGCTAAGATGGGAGGCCCTGTCCCAAAAAAAACAAAATTAAGTGATTATTTTATGTTTACTTAAATCAGTCATCTTACGGCAGCAAAGTTTTAAAGAACAATGGTTATATCACAGGAAAGATAATATATGCTAGGTACATGGGCACTTCTCTTTTCTAAATCATGGTAGGCACTGGGTCACAATTGTTTCATGGTACATATCATATAATAGGAACTCGGTAAATATTTTTAAGCACTTTTTCTCACAAAATTCAGATTTGCGAAAATTTTTTCTAAAGCTTTTTTGTTTATGTTTGTTTGAAACAAGGTGTCACTATGTAGCTCTGGCTGTCTGGGGACCCTAGCTGGTCTCAAATTCACCAATATCCACCCGCCTGTGCTTCCCCAGAGCTGGGATTAAAGGTGTGCACCATTACACCTTTCTTAAGCCCTTCTTAGTTTAGAATTCCAGGCAGCCTCTGTGATATAAATGGGAATTGACATGCAAGGTAAAACTTTTTTGCTATATTGTCATATGTGAAAAGGTAGAGAAAATCCTGTTTAAGAATCTGCTTTGAGGCCAATGAGATGGGTCATCGAGTAAAGAAGCTTACCTCTAGGGCTGGAGAGATGGCTCAGCGGTTAAGAGCACCCGACTGCTCTTCCAGAGGTCATGAGTTCAATTCCCAGCAACCACATGGTGGCTCACAACCATCTGTAAAGAGATCTGATGCCCTCTTCTGGTGTATCTGAAGATAGCTACAATGTACTTATATATAATAAATAAATAAATCTTAAAAAAAAAAAAGAAGAAGAAGAAGCAGCTTGCCTCTAAACTTGACAGCCTGAGTTCCATCCCCAGGACTCGGATGGAGGAAGAAGAAATGGGCATGACTGCACCACTCCTACCAACACACACACACACTCTTCTGCAGCTTCTAATTGCCTTCTTTTTGTCTAGTTTCCCTATAAAGTCTGGGTGTTTAGTTAGTACTGACCTGTCAAACTTCAAAAAGCTGCTAAGAAATTTATCTTAGATGGGCATCGTGGCACAGACTTATAATTCCACCACTGGGAAGGCAGAGGCAGGCAGATTACTGCAAATTCAAGGCAGTCTGGGCTACTTAATGTAGTGAGACTTTCCCAGTCTCATAATCCAAGAAGAGAATAGTTATGTGCACTTAAAAGAAGTACATAAATAATAATAGATAACTTTCTATATTAGTTGCCTGACAACTACAAGTTGAAATGCTTTCAAGATATTTGGTTTGCCTAACAAAAAAGTGAAAGTGTCTTTAAGCACAGCAAAGTAGCTGGACATTGTTGGATCTGACTATAATCTCATCACTTGGGAAGTCACTATCAGCTACATAGTAAGTTTAAAGCCACTCTGATATCTTGTTTTAAAATAAGCTTTTAACTGACTTTGTCTATGAAATCAGTATTCACTTATAAATTAAGTAAGAAGTTTATAGAAAAATGACCTCCTTTGTGTGTATGTGTACGTGCATGTGTGCTCAAGGACATACACATTTGCCCAACTGCCACTCCTGTCTGGGTGCTTGCAGAACCTGGTAGATCCTCCTGCAGTTAGAAAGTGCCAGAGGCAGAGGTAAACTGTGGGAAAATAGATATGAGAATTGAACTCAGATCCCGGCAAATTAATCTCTTAATCACCAAGAGCCATCTTTTCAGCCTCCTGAAGAATCTCTTTAGCACTAAAATAGCTTTCGCCCATTTTTTTTTTTTTTTTTTTTTTTTTTTTTTTTGGGAGACAGTGTCTCTAGGCTAGTCCCAGATTCATGATCATGATTCTCCTGTTGTAGGCAGGCCCATGAGTGCTAGGGTTTATGTGTAGATGTTCAGCAACACATTGCCTTAGCATTTATGGCTTGACTTTTGGGATTTTGTTTGTTTGGTTGTCTTTTTGGTTTTTTTTGGGGGGGGGGTGGGTTTTTAGATTACTTTTGAGTTATCAGTTTTTAAGACATTTAGTGCAGATTAAAAGTAAATTGTACTGTTTATTCATTCTAACTTGGGTTGCTGTTCTACATTGATACTTTGTGCTGAGTCTTTATGATGTTCAGTGAGGGCAAGAAGGTGCCCTTCTCAGCAGTGTAGACATGGCTGGCTTCTGTGGCTGGATGCTAAGTAGCTGTCAACATCTCTCACTTCTGACAGATAATATCTCCAAATATCAACACGTCTCCTAGGGGACAGTTATACGTTAACAGCGTTGGTCAACTAAAAGCCAGGGAGGTTCTTCCTAAAGATTCCTCACCCTGGCAATCTCACATATTGTCTCAGACTTAGACATCAGTTCTGGGTCATGACTGTGGTTGTTTTTTCTTTCAGGTCAGCTTTTCTTGCAGCACACATCCCACTCTTTTTGTACCCCTTTTTGCACACAGTCAGCAAAACTCGTCCCTTTGAATATCTTCGGCTCACCAGCCTTGGAGTTATTGGTAAGTTATTTTTTTTGTTTTTGTTTGTTTTCTTGAGACGTGGTCTTATGTATCCCTGGTTGGCCTCAGGCTTACTATGTAGCTGAGGGTACCTTTGAATTTTTAAATTCTTTTATCCTTTAACCTCCCCTCCAAAGTGCTGGGATTACAAGCATACTTCATCATACTTGATATGGTTTTTAATGTGAAGCTAGGGGTCAAACCCAGAGTTTTATGCATTCTAGGCAAGCACGCTACCAACTGAATGGCATTGATATCCTATTAAGTTACCAGGGACATTTCGTAAGCCTAAAATTCTTACTGATAATAGTGGTCTAAGTTGTGTGTTTGGTTCACTTCTTATAGCTTGTTCATTTTTTGTCTTTGACCTCATCTGTTTGCTAGTAAGTGCTTAGAAACTTAGCAAGCATCATTCTTAATATTGTTAGCAAAGCTGTGAGAATCAGAAATCAAGATCTGACTTTAGCTTCAAATTATACAGAGTATCATGTCTGGCAAGAACTTAATTCAATAAAATTTTTTTCTGTTTTAAAGCTTGTTGTTTTTTTATGCATAAAAAATGGATTTCTCTCTGTCTGTCTCTCTCTCCCCCTCCCTCACCTTCGCCCAAACCCCCTTCTCTCTGTCTTGTAATTCTTTGTAGCTCAGATTGGACCTGAATTCAACAATATCTTCTTGCCTTAGCCTTCCCAATGCTGGGATTACACTCATGACTCACTACATCTGACTTTTTTGCTTTTTTTTTAAATGGATATGAAATGGATTCCCTGACACAGAAACTGCAGTCTATGTCCTATTACTTGCTTTTGATGAACAATATGGAGTAAATATAATAAATCCTTTTTTAAAAATAACTTTGCTTGTCCATATTTTCTTTAGGGGCCTTGGTTAAAACAGATGAGCAAGAAGTAATCAACTTTTTATTGACAACAGAAATCATCCCTTTGTGTTTGCGCATCATGGAATCTGGAAGTGAACTGTCTAAAACGGTATGTGCTTTAAGTGAGAGTCACCATCGTTTTGGCTCTGGAGCTGCTGCTTTGTGGCTCTAGAACCCTTTTGTGCCTCTTCAGGTTTTTCACCTTTAAAATGTTTACTTTATTTGTAAGTATATTTATTTGTGTGGGTGTAACTGCTATGCCCTCCTGTGGAGATAAAGACAACTTTGGGGAGTTGACTCTCACTTGAGCTGGTGCACGGACTTTTGGGCACTTCTGTCTCTGCTTCCCGTTTCACTGTAGGAGTGCTGGGACTACAGGTGCAAGCCACCACATCTGGCTCTTTATGTGGACTCTGGGGGTCAAACTTGGGTCATCAGGCTTACACAGTATCTTAGGTAGGGTTTCCGTTGCTGTAATAAAGATAATGATTAAAAGTAACTTGGTTGAGGGGTTGGGGATTTAGCTCAGTGGTAGAGCGCTTGCCTAAGAAGCGCAAGGCCCTGGGTTCGGTCCCCCACTCCGAAAAAAAAAAACAAAAAAAAAAAAAAAAAAACCAAGCTTTTTGGGGCTGGGGATTTGGCTAAGTGGTAGAGCACTTGCCTAGCAAGCGCAAGGCCCTGGGTTCGGTCTCCAGCTCCGGAAAAAAAAAAAAAAAAAAGTAACTTGGTTGAAAGAGTTTGTTTCATCTTACAGCTTGTAGTCCAGGGAAGTCAGAGCATGAAGTCAAGGCAAGAACTGATGCAGAGGCCATAGAGGCGTGCTGCTGCTGGCTTGCTCCACATAGCTTGCTCAGCTTTCTTAAAGCACCCAAGACCACCAGCCTCTGTACATATAGTGTACATAAACTCATTCTCTTTCAAATTTGGAACAATCCTTCTGTCTCAGACTCCAGAGAACTGGGATATGGACTTGCAACACAGAACCAGGCTTGTATTTAATTTTTTTGTGCAACAATTAAAACAGTTTGACCATAGTAGTCACGTGTTGAAATAAAGGTCCTCAGTTGAGGCTGTTATGATGTAATAACCTGGGAAATAATTTTAAAATACAGGTGTGAGCCTGGAGAGAAGGTTCAGTGGTTAACTCCTATTTTTCCAGAAGACCCAAGTTCAATCCCCATCACCTGTGTAGTGGCTCACAACCACCTATAACTCCAGTCTCAGGGGATCCAATGCCCCCCCTTCCTTCCCAGCATTGCTTGCACATGGTGTACAGACATAGATGAAGGCAAATCACCTGTACATATAAAAATAGACAAATCTTTTAAAATATGAGTCTGGAAAAAAAATGGCTTAGTAGTTAAGAACACTTGCTGCATAATCATGGCAACTGGAGTTCATATTTCAGTGCCCATGTACCAGATGTAGCAAGCTACATCCTATGCACACCTATACCCTGGCTCTAGCAGATAGAGATAGGAGGATGCTAGGGGTAGCTGGCTTCCAGACTACAGAGAACCACAAACCCCAGGTTCGGGTAGAGTCCCCGCCTGGAAGTAGTAGGCAAGAAGTGATAGAGAAGAGCATCTGACATCCTCTGGCTTCTGCACAGACCTGCAGCATTACAGCACACATACTCAGGCAGACAGACAGACACCTTTAATAAATGCTGATGTCTAACTCTAATCCTAGACCTACTATGAATGCTTTTCCAGGGTGGTAAAGTTTAGTTGGATAGGTGGGTTAGTTGATCGGCTGGTTGTTTGTTTGTGTTTTTATTTGTATGTGCACATATTAAAGCATACATGTGAAGGGTTGAAGACAGTCTGTGGGAGTTGTATCTCCTTCTAGCATGTGACCTTGGTTATTGAACTTGGGTTTTCAAGGGCAAGTGTCCTTACCCATGGGGCCATCTCACTAAGGTGACTAGTTGGTTGGTTGATTTAAGCCCTGCTAAGTAAATATAAAATGTAACTATTTAGGAACCAAGCATTATCCACTAAACTCGACATAAGCCTGCTGAGTGACTCCACAGTCTCACACCAGGTATGTTCTCAAGAGAAGAGCTCTTATGTATGTCAAAATACATACTAGAATGTTTATAACATTTCTGTTTTTAAAGATTAAAAAGTTGTTGGGATGGAGAGATGGCTCAGCGGTTAAGAGCACTGACTATTTTTCCAGAGATCCTGAGTTCAATTCCCAGCAACCACATGGTGGTTCACAACCATCTGAAATGGGATCTGATGCCCTCTTCTGGTGTGTCTGAAGACAGCTACAGTGTACTCATATAAATAAATCTTTTTTTAAAAAAGGAAAAAAAGAAAAGTTGTTTGGTCATAAATAACTACATTAAAAAAGTATGATCTGATGGTTCTAATTGTATTAAGCAAAGAAACCAGCCTGTGAATTTTTACTGTTACTCCACCTAGGTGAAGCTCAAAAACAAGTAAAAGGGCTAGAGAGATGGACCAGTGGATCCGTATTAACTGGGAAAAGATACAAGGCAATGCCAAAATTGAGTTGCTGGAAATATTCTGTGTTTTAAGCTGCTGTGGTGTACAAATACGGAATACAGACTGAAAGCTCACCAAGTAATACTCTATTAGTGAATTTGTTCTTTGCTGTGGTTTGGTTTAGTTGCCTATTGCTGTCATGACAAATTAGCAGAACTAAGTGATGTCTTAATTTATAAATTTTATTCTCAGTTCTAGAAGCCACAAGTCAGTTTCAATAAGCTAAAATCAAGCCAGGTAGAACAGGGCCCGGGTTCCTCTAGAGGCATAAAGGGGTGTCTTTTTACATGCCATTTCACTTCTACAGTTACGTTCTTTGTGTTCTGTTGACGTGGTTCCCTTCTGCAATCAGTCAAGCATGTTCACATCGGATTCTCTTGTAGTCCTTTCTTTGTGGTTAAATTTCCATCTCTTTTAGAATGTTAGTGAGTCTCAGGACTTATGTGGGTAATCTCTCTGGCTCAAGACCCCTAATCATGTCTGTAAAGACCCTTTTGTACATATGAGACAGCACTCTTGGGTTTGATTAGATTTAGCCATCTTGAGAATATATTATTTGTCCTGTAGTACCTCATATATACAGTGAGGTATATGCATTGTTATACCTCAATGGAACAATAACAACAGCTCTTCTGATGTCACCAAAGAAAGGTAATCATTATCCTAATTGTCTGCTATTGTGACTCCGGCCTGTAATTCCAACACTTAGGAGGCTGAGGCAAGGGCACTTCTGTGAGTTTGAGGCTAGCTAGCCATGGCTACAGAGTAAGACCCTGTCTCAAACCTTTTTCCCCAAAATAACGATCGTCTGATGTAAAATAGGAGCTTTGGGCAGGGCAGGAAGGGGGCAGTTGAGCCTGTTCTAAGTTGGTTTGATATTCACTGTGCAGCCAAGACTGGCCTCAAATTTTGTGCGATCCTCCTGGTAATTATCTAGGGCTTTCCCTTTTATATAAAATGAGGGGGTTGGGGATTTAGCTCAGCGGTAGAGCGCTTGCCAGCGAGCGCAAGGCCCTGGGTTGGTCCCCAGCTCCGGGGAGGGGGGGATTAAAAATAAAAGGGGTTGGGGATTTAGCTCAGTGGTAGAGCGCTTGCCTAGCAAGCGCAAAGCCCTGGGTTCGGTCCCCAGCTCCAAAAGAAAAAAAAAAAGTAAAAATAAAATGAGAATAATGGTATGTACTTTGTGGACTCAGTAGGAAAACCAAAGCCTATAAGTAGCCTTAGAAAAAAAACTGACATAGTTACTGCTCAGTACGATATTTGTTCTGATTGTATGATGCTTGATAAAGTTATATAAAATGTGCAGGGGACTCTGCTTGCTGCATACTTTGAGTGCTGAGTGTGCCTAGGTGTGTAAGGGGTGGTCCCTTAAATGACGAGTCTGACCAGCTCTTCACCTTTGTTTTACTCCAGGTTGCCACATTCATCCTCCAGAAGATCCTCTTAGATGACACTGGTCTGGCTTATATATGTCAGACATATGAGCGTTTTTCCCATGTTGCCATGATCTTGGTGAGTTCTTTCCTTTGCTCTCTTTGCGGTTTATTTTGATCACAAAGCTTAGTCATTTTGTAACTGGTCGAAAACTTAGTCTTCTAACTAGAAATAACTGTTCTGGCCAGATATGGTGATATATGCCTGTCATTCCAATATCTATAAGGCAGAGGGAGGCAAAAGGATGAATGTGGACTTGAAGCAGCAGCGTGGGTTTCTCACCAGCCAACTGAAGAAGTAGTGTCCTATCCCCAAAATACTAGCTGGAGTGATACTATATGTCTTTAGTCCCAGAACTCTAGAGGCAGAGGCAGGCAGATCTCTGTGAGTTCAAGTCCAACCTGATCTATATAGGGAGTGCTTAACTAGCCAAGGCCACATATAGAGACCCTGTCTCAAAAACGAAAAAAAAAATCTCAAGAACTTTATAATGATTCTTAGATGATCTGATTTCTGGTGTCAGTTCAAATTATTTTGTGACTTTCCCCCACATTTGTTTTGGGTAAAACAGGGTAAAATGGTCCTGCAGCTATCCAAAGAACCATCTGCCCGTCTGCTGAAGCATGTAGTAAGATGTTACCTTCGACTCTCAGATAATCCCAGGTAAAGATTTAACAGGATTCACAAGATTTGGGAGAAATAGTCTCATGAATGGATTCTAATGTTACGGCTCAGACCCTCTGTCTTGAGTATTGGAACCCATATAACTTTAGTTTACCTAAGAAAAACTTAAGTTCCTGTTAAAATCTAAAATTCTGACTTTAAAGTGCACTAGTGGGCTGGAGAGATGGCTCAGTGGTTAAGAGCACTGACTGCTCTTCCAGAGGTCCTGAGTTCAAATCCCAGCAACCACATGGTGGCTCACAACCATCTGTAATGAGATCCGATGCCCTCTTCTGGTGTGTCTGAAGACAGCTACAGTGTACTCATATACATAAAATAAATAAAACTTTGTTTAAAGTGCACTAGTTAGATCTTCCCGTTGTAACTCTGTTCTACCCTGAAATTCCCAAAAGCCCAAGCAATTTCAAGGGAGGCTAGTGCGGTTTGGGCTTTCTATGGCTACTCCAAGTACTCAGAGTACACTTTAAGGTCTCTGCAAAGTCCTGTAGCCTAGAGGCTTTTTTAGCTTGCAGTTCTCTGCTTCCTGTAAACTGTGGAGCTCATTACTTTTTCTTGGTAGGTTCAAGAACTCTGCCACAGTCGTGTACTTTGTAGATAGATGTAATGCACTTCAGAAATGTTTGACCTTTTCTCCTGTTAATACATAATTTATGATGAAAGCTACATGTTCAGATTCTGCTAAGCCACATAATGGAGTGCTTTCTGAGTTCCTAAGAATCAAGTGGCTTGACTAATGTGAACTGGTCTGTAACCACTGGAGTTATTTGAGCCCTAGCTATTCTTTGATCATTTTGTCCTTTTTTTTTTTATACCCCCCCACCAGTTTGCAATATACTTATTAGAAATTACACCTGTTTGAGTCTAAGAGCTGAAACTGTGTAGAACAGCTCTGTATAGAGTTGGTATTTGCTTATTTTAGGCTTCTAGATTAAAAACTGCTACCATAGTTTTTACTATTTTTTTATTAAGGTTTCAAATACAAAGTTGAAACATTTCTGTAAAGCCATAACTGGTGTTAGTGTAAAATTAAAATCAGTTTATCATACAAATAAGGTCATATCTGCTGTTAGTATACAATTTTTTAAATAATTTCATTTCTCAAACTATATCTAATGGTATTTCGACAATATTTATCAATAAATCAGAACAAAGTTTGGAGTGAAATGAACTATTGCATCATATTTTTCCATTTTGCTTTTGCATGAAATTCTGCATTGGGGTGTGGTGAAAATATTTGTGGACTACACAGCACCTACTTTAAGGAATTCTAATGGTTTCTTGGTATAGCTTGATAGCTATAGATTCCTAGGAAGTTGCATGTTTATATCTAAGAAAGGGGGTCTTCCCAGCCCCCAAATGTGGGCTTATTTGTTGTCTTTCTGGTTGGTTTGTTTGTTTCTGATGTAGGGCACGTGAAGCACTCAGACAGTGCCTCCCTGACCAGCTGAAGGACACAACCTTTGCCCAGGTGCTAAAAGATGACACCACCACCAAACGCTGGCTTGCACAACTGGTGAAGAACCTGCAGGAGGGCCAAGTCACCGATCCCCGGGGAATTCCCCTGCCCCCTCAGTGATCCTCGACATTCCCTCTCACTACTCCCCTACGTTGGGGAGTAAGGGTGGAACCTATGAGGAAAACAGCTCAGGTTTTATTGCCGACTGGGAATAGACAACCTCAATGCTGAACTGTACTGGAGAAAAGGGGCAAGGTACCCCACTGAGGTGTGTGGGCTGACTGGAGGTCCTGGATCCCCTACTGCTCCCAGGAATTGGGCTCCTGACAGCAGTCTGCTACCACAGCCCCAGGAGGGTGTCAACACCAGCAAATGCTGTATTTGCAGCATGCCCAAGATGACCCTGCTCCCCAACCTCTGCCTAGCCACTGGTAGAGAGAGGAGAGGTGGTAATCACAGTAACACTGTAGGCATGGAGAGCACCTGGGACCAAACCATGTGGCTTTTTTTTTTTTTTAAAAAAAAAAAAAAACTTTGCCTTCCTGGACGACTCAAGGTGTGTCTCTTAATTCTCTCTCGCACAGTATTTGTTTACTTTGGATTTTTGTTTTTAATCTCAAAAGAGAGAGATGTGTTTAATGGACACAAGCTGTAGTTTTCAGCAAAACTTTGTCAGTTGGCACTGTTTACACGTCTCTTAGCTGCATAAGCTCAATAAAAGTTGGTCTGGGCATTGCATCCCCTCGGGCAGACCGACGGCGCTATCAGGCTGTTGGGTGGAATGGGAGGCAGGGGAAGAGGAAAGCCAAAGCCAAGCAAGAACACTACCAACCATTCCCCTCTGCCCCTGTTGTTTCCCTCGCAAGCCTGGCTGCTGTGAGGACATTCACTTTGGCTCTGGCTTCGGCTGCTAGCCCACCCAAATCTCAGCGCTTGCCCCTTTCCTACCACTTAGACTTAAAGCAGGCGTCTTAATTTACCCAACCTTCCTTAAAAGAGAATTGTACTGGGGTGGAGGGATGGCAGTTCTTCAGGTTCAAGTCTTCACAGATAATTTCCAGGTGTCTTCTCAAATGGAGCAAGCACCTAGATCCAAATGGTAGGCTCCCTGACCCCGTTCTTCTAGTGTGAGTTTCAGTAGTGCCATCTCTCCTCATGATTATACTTGAAGCAGTATTAGCTGAATGAGTTTCTTCAGAGTTAAAACAAACAGCTGGACTCTGCTGTCTCAGTCCCCTCTTCCTTTAACACTTTCTTTGGTCTATGGAAACTACAGGGTTACCACTGGAATGTTTTTTACTTGTTGATAGTGTCAGAGTTCCCTTTCCATCTCCATGGGCTTGACTTAACCTGTTACTGTAAACTGCCTTTCTGAGATCCTTCCACTGTCAACCTTTGTTTTCTCATCCTCATCCCAAAGATGGGATTATTAATCCAACTCTAGAGAGAGCCCAAATCTTCAGCCCATGTCTCACACACTTGGAAGATGTCTGTATTAAATTTGAAGAGGCTATAAAGGGACAGATGCTCATAGAAACCTTTGCAGAGGCAATAGTGCCAAACCAAGGGCTCTTTAAGCTGACTTTCACACAGGGAGCCAGTCTTGTTTGTTGGCTTCTGTCTTTAGAGCCAAGAAAGTGCTAGATTTAGGGAGGGTAGAATAAGCATTTATTCCCCTGCCTTCCAAATTGAAGAGGAGACCATGGCCTCAAGGCTGAAGAAGGAAAGTCTTAGAAAGCAAAGAACAGCATTGCCTGATAAATGTCTCGACTCACTCTGCAGCTGTGATCTGGAAAGTTCACTAGGGTACCCTGATTTTTGAAATCCGCCTTCCTGATGAGCTGAAGTCTCTCATTCCGCCTCACTGGGGAAGCAGCTGAGACTTGGAGCCTTGCTCCCTGGGACATTGTCTCCATCTTTCGGTGCACTGGCCATGTTACTGTGCCAATGGTGTCTTAATTCATGTCCCATCTGTCCTCAGCTGGCCTTGGACCTACATAGGAGTTGAATGAGGAGGAGTGCAATGGGTCTTAATTCCTGTGGTTGGTCCTGATGTTATATGTACTATATAAAGAGGCTCCTCCCTTTATTTTGTGTTTTCCATCCCTCACCCTCAAAACAGGATTAAAATAAAACATGCTCTGGTTTTTTAAAAAAAATTTTTTTTCTTTTAATTGGAGTTTATTCTGCCAACATAGAAATATCTAGGCACTTCAATCTGGTGATCATTGTTAGGCCTGCCTCTACCCTGTCTGCTTACACACACAGACTTCGCTGCTAAGAGGACAATGATGGTTCCTTTGCTGGATAGATTTTTAGGTGGCTAAAAGGCTATAGCTGACCGTGAAAGCTCTTTGGTGTCTAGGATAGTGGCCCTTACCTGATAAAGTGTCTCTTGCACAGGCAGAACCTCACTCCTGGCTTCTGTGCCTGTGAGTAGGAGAGATTTCTGTAAGTAAAGAGATAGTGCTTACATTTATTATGATAGAGGACATTTTCAGAATTGATCTTATGCCTGGCTTGGTAGGGCACAGTGAGCCCATTTCCAGCTTCCTTTAAGGACCTTAGAGAGCATGTATTGCTCTGATGGACAGGGCAAGGAGAGGCATCTGCAGATTTCAGAGAGGACTTTCTGTCAATATAGGATCTCCTTGCTATTGTTGCTGCTCAAAAGGCCAGGAAAAAAAGGACAAAGCTGTTAGCAAGAACCATGGAGGGACTGGGATGTGTCTCACTGGGTAGAAAGCTCGCTTGCCATGCAAGCGTGTGGAGACCTGAGTTCAAATTCCCTATTACCCAAACAAACAAAGGGGTGTGTGTATACCAGCACACAGAGACAAGAAAACACACAGGGACTTGTGGCCAGCCAGTCAACCCAGTTTCTTTGGCTTCAGTGAGGTCCTCTCTCAAACACAGTGATAGAAGCCAGGGTTGGTTAGTGCACTCAGAGAGCAGAGCCAGGTGAATCTCCATGAGTTTCCCCAGAATCCATGTAAAGATAGAAGAGACTCCATACATTTGTGTCTCTGCCTCACACATGGACCATGGCATAGCACCCTTATAACCAGACAGTATTTTAAAGGAGTCACCCAGTGTCAGCCTACATGCAAGTGCGGGTGTACACATAAACAGTGACTGAATTGTCGGTGGGGTAATGTTAGGAACAGAACAAAGACATAGATCTCAGTTCATTTTTGCAGCACCAGCACCTAGCTACTAAAATCCTGTCAGGAACATCCTAAAAAACAGACTAACTTCTGCCATGAATGTAGACAAAATTCAAGGGATCACATTTAGCTCAGTCTAGTCCTCAACATCCCCAGCTTCCCAAACCCAGCCTGGGTTTATGGGCATATGCTACTTACTGTACCCAGTAAATGAAAATAGGAAGCTGGGTACAGTGTCTGGTGCCTGTAATGGCAGTTGGGAGCTGAGACAACTGCCATTGCTCTGAGTTCAAGGCCAGCCATGTCTTCATACGTTCTAGATTATTGGCTACAGAATGAGACCCTGTTTCAAAAACTGCACAGTAAGGCTGGAGAGATGGCTCTGTGGTTAAGAACATTGGCGGAACTTCAAGAGGACTTGGATATGATTCCCAAGTGTGTGTAGCTCCATTTCCAGAGTGGTCTGACACCCATTTCTGGCCTCTGCAGACATAGGCATGCAAGTGGTACACAGATAATACATGTAAGCAAATCACTCATCTACTTAAATAAGAATTTTAGCTGAGAAATAAGGAAGCACAGGGTGCATCTCACTGATAGAGCACATACTTCAGGCCTTGGCACCACAGGAAAGAAATTTGCAGACAAAATAATCAAATCCAGCAATGAATAGAAATATAGCCAGGCTTGGTGGCACACACCTTTAATACTAGCACTCGGGAGACAGAGTCAGGTGTGTCTCTGTTCAAAGCCAGCTTGGTCTACAGAGTGAGTTCTAAGACAGCCAGGTCTGTTATACAGAGGAACCCTATCTAAGAAAAACTCAAAAGTAAAATAATTTTTTAAATTGTAACCAGTTCGGGGTTGGGGATTTAGCTCAGTGGTAGAGGGCTTGCCTAGCAAGCGCAAGGCCCTGGGTTCGGTCCCCAGCTCTGAAAAGAAAAAAAAAAAAAAAGGAAAAAAATGTAACCAGTTCATTGCAGAAATAATAGGTTGATTCAATATGTGAAAGCCAGTCAATGTGGTTCACAGCAGAAGCAAATCATCTAGATGAAGAACACAACATGTAACACCTATCCATGATTGTTTTAAATTATAGCATAGCACATGCCTTTAAATCCCAGCACTCAGGAGGCAGAGGTCGGCAGATCTCCGAGTTCAAAGCCAACCTGGGCTACACAGTGAGACCCTATCTCAAAAATAATAATACAACAATGCTGGAGTTACACACAGTTGTAAACTCAGCGTTCAGGAAAAGGTGGCAGGAGGTTCAGAAGTTCAGAGTCATCCTCAGTACCTACAAAGGCCAATCTTCATAAAAAGCATCAACAAAAATCCTATAGCAGATTTCTCAAGAAAATGTTGAAATCTTTCTCCACAAGCCAAGCGCATGCCTGTGATTCCCAACACTAAGGAGATAGAGTCAGGAGCTCCATGAACTCACAGGTCCATCTCTGTTACTTGAGTCCCTGTCTCAAAAGAAAAAGAAAGTTATTCTTCCTGAGACGAGGAAAGGAACTAGGATGTCCAGTCTCATGCCTCCGTTATCAGTCCCCAACCAGTGTGGCTTTAAAAAAAGGAAAAAAAAAAAAAGGAGGTGGCCTCCTAGAACACACAGACATGAACATGGTATACAGACAGACAGAACATTCACATGCATAATAAGACTTTAGAAAAGGAGTTCTGGCTATAAAAATTATACATAGAAGAAACTGGATGTGGTGGCACACGCCTGTAATCCTAGCTTACAAGGAATAAAGGCAGAATCAGAAGTTCCAAGTCATTCTGAACTACACAGGTATTTTGAGGCCACCTATATCTCAAATGAAGTTATAGAGATGGCTCAACAAACAGTTAAGATTATTTGTTGAAGGATGGAGAGATGGTTCAGTGGTTAAGAACTCTGGCTTCCAAAGAATCTTGGTTTGATTTCCCAGCATCCATGTGGTGTCCCTCAACTATCTGTAACTTCAGGTCCAGGAGAACTGACATCCTGAGGCACCAAGCACATACATACACAGACATACATACAGGCAAAACATTCATACCCATAAAGTAAAAATGTTATATGTGTGTGCATGTTTTCTGAAATGGTCTCTCGGTGTAGCCTTGGTTGTCCTGGAACTAGTTCTATAGTCTGAGCTGGCCTTGAACTCAGAGATCCACCTGACTTTTTCCTCCCAAATGCTGAAATTAAAGACATACACCACCATCGATATAAGAAACAATACTGTTGCTTTTGCAGAGAACCTGGACTCAACTCCCACACCCACACATCAGCTAACGGCCCTTAACTCAAGTTCCAGAGAATCAAATGTTCCGCATAATTAAAATACTATACATAATTTAAAATGATAAATTTAAGTTTTTTAAATGAACAAAAAGAAAAAATTATACCTACAAGGACATCAAATGACATAGGAATCTTTGAAAAGTGAACATTCTTTGAAAGATGAGTTGGGGCCTGGAGAAATGGCTTAGCAGTTAAGACCATCGGCTGCCCTTCCAAAGGACCTAGGATCAACTTCCAGCACCTATATGGCAGCTCACAGCTACAACTCCAATTCCAGGGATCCAACACCCTCACACAGACATACATGCAGACAAAACACCAATGCGCATAAAATAGAGACAAATTATTTTAAAATTTTTCAAAAAGGGAACATGAATGGGAGAAAATGCACACCACCCTGTGGGTGGGAGAGCAATAGCTTTAGGATGTTAGCTACTTCAAGTTACACCAGGCATATTATTGTGAAAACTGACAAGTTGATTCTAAAAGTTTACGAAAACAGCCAAGGTCATCTTGAATAAAAATGCAATTAGCCTTTTTCCTTCCAGGTTTCTTTTTGTAGACAGGACTCTGATAAAAAATACAATGTGCGTAATTTTTATGTCTTTTTTTTTTTTGAAGATTTGAATCCGTTTGGAATATTGTATCCCATACCATTTATTTTCCCAGCTATCATCTGGTTCTCTGGGATTTGGTTTTGTACTCTCAACAGCTTCCACCCTCCACTTAATAAAATGACAGAGCTGAGGCATCGTTTTGTTGGCCTAGAGAAATGGTTATACATTCTCTGGTCTAATTATGTACACTGACTTCTAGTTCTACAGGTAGTTCCACAGTGGTTTCGCAGATGGACTCTCAAAATGTCCCCCGGACATGTAGAGTGTGTGTGTGTGTGTGTGTGTGTGTGTGTTCATGTGCATGAGTGTGAGCACAGGTGTGGAGGTCAGAGGACAATCTCTAGCATCGGTTCTCACCATCCACCTTGTTTAAGGCAGGGTTTTGTTTGTTCTGTGCTCACCAGGCCAGCTGGCCCATGAACTTCTGGGGAATTCTCCTCTCTCCACCTCCCACCTCACCATTGAGCCACCTCTCCAGTCCTGCAATCTAATATCTTGAGTTATCTTTTTAAGCACAAAAAGATGTTTTATTTTAGAAATCTGAGTTCAGTTGAGTAGGTTGGGGAAGGGGACCCAAATTCCCCAACCTGAATGCCCTGAGCAGCAGAAAAGTTTGTGCCAAGAAGGGCATCTGGGCAGACATGGCTGGAAGACTCAGAACATGTTTGGGTCTCCCTATCGCACCTGCTACTTCATTTCAATTTATGGCTTCCAGGCCTTTCCTGGGCATGTTTCCCAGAGAGTCCCTCTGCTGCTGCTGCCCTGATCAGGTTTCTGGAACTGTTAATAATAGAAAACTGTGGGGGAAGGGCCAGGATCTTTGCAGACATAGGATTACCAAAGCAGTTGAATAGTTCCTGTGCCAAAGCCTTGTCTGCTGCCTCTTGGATCAATTCAGATTCCTACGTTCTTTCCAGGTGTTTCCATCCAACAATTCTATTTATTTATTTTACGTTTATCCAATGTGTGTGTGTGTGTGTGTGTGTGTGTGTGTGTGTGCGAGATCGCATGTGCTTGAGCATGTGAAGTTAGAAGTCAGCTTTAGAAGTTCTCTCTTCCCATGATGTGAATCTTGGGTATCAAAGTCAAGAGATTGAAACTGGCAGCAAGTCCTTGCCTTTCCCTACTGAGCCATCTCTCCGAGCCCCTTCCCAAGCATTCTTGGGAACCAAACCAATCTTGTGAAATCTCACATACTCTATTCCCAAGTCAGAACACAAGCTGAGGAGTAGTGGTGTATTGGTAAGAATGCAGAGACAAGTATTTGAGACCTGTACTCTCCCAGAAAATCTAAAGGGTAAAAGAGCCTTCTTCCCTACATCACCAGGGAGCTTGGGTAGCACTGAGTTGATGGGGAAGAGGGAAAGAGTATCTAGTCCTGAGTTAGAGGAGGATTTGGGTGGAGGAGGGAGATTGACAAAGGAGATTATAATGCCAGGCAAGTAGGGATGGGACCTCCACTAATCAAATCTGAAATTGATGGCTTATCACTCGATGTCCTTATTCTTCCTGCTCCTCAGGAATGACTTCCCTTTTAATGTCTACCTTCCCTTCAGACTGTGCTTTCTGCTACCAAAGCTTGCTCTAACAGGGGAAGTGGTGCACACCTATGATCCCATTCAGAAGGTTCTGGAATTCAAAGTCATCCCCAGCTTCAGGAGCAGCCTTGACTACACTATCATTGGTCCTATCTTTAAAAAAAAGAAAAGACAACAAACCTGTCAGTAAAACAAACAAACAAACAAAGGGACAGTAAACCCACTCTCTGGATTAATTAAGTAAAGCCACTAAGCCTTCAGGGGCTGCAGGCATGGTGGTTCGCATATACATAGTCCTAGCATTTTTTGGAGGCTGAGATGAGGGACTTGGGGGAGGGGACCTCCTTGAGCCACAAGTTCAAGACCAGCCTGAGCAACATAAGGATACTCCCATCTCACAAAAAAAGAAATTGCAGAAGTTTAAATCTCTTACATTGTAAAATACAACAGAAACAATATAGACCTACAGTAAATGCATGACAGAAAATTAAATTTTAATGAAGGACTCTCCCTTACCCCTGTTAGTACTCAAGACTAAAAATAGGTCAAGCCCAGCTCTGCAGCCATTCTCCCACAATGCCTTCCTAAAGTAATCTCCATCTTGGCTTTTGTAGTCATCACTTAGAGGATTTTATTTTAATGGAACTTCAAATTTAGCTATCAATAATCACTAATGGCAGACTATCAGGCAGCTGAGAGGTATTTGAGGGAACTATAAAAGGCAGCCAGAACTCAGCACACTCAAAAGTCACGTCCATCTTACGAAGCTAGTTCCCTCTGGACTTGTGACCAAAATATACCACTGCAAAAGAACTTCACAGGAGTTCCATATTGTGCCCTATGCCCATAACTGCCTTAACTGCCATCCACTGGGTCAGAAAAGCCACACTTCACAATCTTCCTGAGGCAAAACAAAAGCTGAGCCCAGCTGTGGTGCTTGGGAGTGGGCAAGGGCCAGTTGTCCTTACTGCCAACACATAGTCTAGAGTACTGTAGAAACTTCTAGTACCTTAATTTTTATTTGTGAAGTATGGGATCATAGTAACACCTTTTTTCCTCTCCTAATTTGGTTCCATTTCCTCCATCTTGGTTTCTGTGCCAGCTACCTATTCATTTGAAAGGAGCTCGTTCCTTTATGAGTGTCCTCTCTCTCCACTTTGCTCTGCTTTTGTTGTTGTTGTTGTTGTTACAAAGTTGTAATTTATTAAAAGATGTTTTTAACATTGATTTTTAAGTACAAAACAGAAAGGCACTTGGGAAGAAAGATAGATTACACGGGAGCATGGGTATGCCCTTCCCTAAAAGAGGCCTCTGATCTGAATATTGTGAGCTTTCTTAATCTCTACCCATACCTTTATTATGGGTGGCCAGAATGAAGAGGGAGTGGGGCTGTGAGTTCAAGGCCAGCTGGGCTACATAGCAAGACTCTAACCTCATACATACATACATACATACATACATACATACATACATACATATCCTGGCACTGAACAAATGTTTACAAGAGAGAAGAAAGACATTATGGTGTGTGGGGGGGGGCTGAGGATATAATTTAGTTGGCATATACACAGAGATCTGGGTTTCATCCACATCACCATTTAAACTGGGCACAGTGGTACACGCCTGAGTCTCTCCACTCAAGAGCTGGAGGCAGGAGGATCTATAAGGTCATCCCAGCTACAAACCAAGTTTAAGAACATATCAAATTCAAGGTTAGTCTGGACCACAAGACACCCTGTCTCAAACAAACAAACAAACAAACAAACAAACAAAAGCACCCAGCATATATACACAAGCTGTTTCACACATGTGCACAGATACTGTCCGTTCAGACTGCTCTTTCTTCCCTTCTCCCTGTCTTGCTCAGCTCCCATATTTTTACAGACTCGGAATTGATTGCCCTTGCAAGGCAGGATGCAGAAACACAGGAGCAAGCTGATGGAAAGCTGATGGAAAGCGACACCATGGAGAGCAGCCAGATGAAATGAGGGCAAAAACAGTGGTATTCCACACAGACTCTGACCAGAATGAAAAGCAGTGATTCACAGAGCACTGCAATAGACAGGCCTGGCTTTCACTTTGAGAACAATTGTGAGATCGGGGTCAGTGAGGGGTCCAGGTGGGGAGGCATCAAGATAAAAGGCAGCCAGGCTCCTTCTCCCTGGAGATGTGTTGCTGTTAACCTCAATCCATTCCCTTAATCCTTTTCTGTCACTCCACCCCCACAACTCCTCCTGTTGACCAGTGCCCTGGGCCTTTAAGAGTTAGATAGGCTGGACCTAGGAAAGCGCTCACACCTCTCCCCACTCCACTCCTCTCTGGCTGTAACTCTGCCAGTTACAGCCGGCAAACTGCAGCAGGGTAGAAGCAGTCAAGTGCAAAGGAGAAAAGGAGTCTTCTCATTCTCAGTGGAGAGCATTGCGGAGCTCGGGAGACGACGCTCACAGACACAGGATTACTATCCTACCCACGGTAAGGACCCTGAGCTCTAATAAACCTCTGGCCAAACTGAGTGCTGCGTGAATCCTAACTCAGCCCTGCAGATGCCTGTATTAGGTTAAACTAGGCTCTTTTTCCCACCCCGAGGCTCCACAGATCTCCCTCCCTGGTTTTCTTCAGTTTATCTTCTCTGACTCTTAAAAACTATTTTCTTCCCAGCTGTGTCAATTACCCTTTTATAGAGAAACCTCTTAGCTGTCCAGGGCCACGAGTGCTGACCCTAGCCACTTCTCAGAGGTGAATCCACCCCAGTAAGACAGGGGGCGGAATTAGAATAGATTCTCATCAATGAAGATGCATTAACAGACTGTTGAGGGTAACAAATGAAGGCTGTCCAAAACTCATGAGACTTCAGAACTCCTCGTAATAAAGAGATAATTTTAAGACAACGTTGGAAAGAGTCAGGATTTGAGTTCATTCTGTGCTCTGGTTTTTGCCTGCTTAACAAGCCAAGGCAAGTTCTAGCAGGTACACTAGCAGGTTGTATGCCATGGGACCTTAAAGCCACAGACAATTGTTTGATCTGTAATAGAATTTAGGGCCCCCCAGGGTTGCCTTTGAACCGGGACTGATGATCAGGTTGCCCACTAAATATGCTCTCCTCATTCTTAGACATCAGAATCTGGCAGGTTCTAAGACACTCTCCTGGAGATAATCGATCTAGGCTTAAGTCTCTGGACTTGAGAGGGCCTTCAAGTTCTAACATTCTAAGGGTTATGACCTGTGAGCAGAGCCATTCTATCTACTTTATACGAAACAGGTTAGCCATAACCCTTTTCAGAAGAGAGAACATAGACAAAATAGCTCTCTTCCTTCCTGCCTCCCAGAAAGAAATTCGAGATACCCTGACTTCCTACTATAATATCATTGGCACCTGGCGCTGACGCTTCAAACTCTATCTGAGGGTCATATAAAGCCACTTGGAAGTCCAGGACCAAGTCTTGCTTGCTCTGTAATACTGGGCCACTAGTACTAGAAAAGTCTGTGTTTGGGATCAGCAACGCAATTATCTGTATCCTCAAAGATCCCAAATACATGTATATGTGCTCATCTCCCCCCACCCTGGACCCAGGTCACCCTCAAACTTCCTATGTAGCCAAGGATGATCCTTGAATGCCTGATCCTTCTGTTCCCACATGTTAAGATTACCATCGTGTCCAGCTGACCCAATCTCTCTTACTTTTAGAATTTTATCCTTTGTGTTCCCCTCTCCCAAGCCCTCTTTCTTCCCTCCCCACTGCACCTGCATCCGTTGTAACCATCCTTCCTTTCAGACACCAGCGGGAACACCAAGCCCTGGAACATTCAGGTTCTAACACATTCTTTGGGCACTTTGTTTAGTCAGTCTCCTAGGATACGGGGGAAAGTGAGGCTGAAAGGAGAGGCATGTTACTGAGTGTCCAAATGAAAGTGCCCTCTCTCCCAGACTGTAGACTCAAAATCCTTAAAGGGGCTGAGAACCAGGGCTATTGGGAGTTAGTGGAGATAAAGGAAGGGAACGGAAGGAAAGGGTAATGGAGAAAGAGGAGGAGGAGAAGGTTAAGAAGAAGAGAACGCAAAAAGCTTGACTTGAGTGAGCAGAGAGGCTGGTGAGAGAGAAAGGAGTGAGCTAGGAAGAAAGGAAAAGAAAGATTCAGGCATGGGATGGGAAAGGCAAGCCAACGGGAAGAAAAGGAAGTTGTTTGGTGGGATGTAGGGGACTCGGAAGATGATGGAGTGGAGAGAAAGATCATGGATGTCCCTCACTGATCCCAGGCCTTCTTTCAACACGCCTTCTGGAGAACGCCCTTTCTAAGGGAAGAGTTGGCGAACTCTGCACCAGTTGTAGAGAGAGCTGTAATCTATTGCAGTTTGTGTCACTGAAGGACCCTGACAAGACAGCCAGTCTTTCTGGTCTTCAGTCTCCTCCATGAAGCTCAGGTCTCGTATGCTGTGGCTTCCCCGAGGTGCTGCTGACATTCCTGACTGTACCCCTCATAGATACAAGTTAATGCCACTGCTCTTGAGTGGGGAGACAGATTAGATAGGGAAAAAAGGGGCAAAGTCATTTTTTAAGGCTGGTTTGGGAAACTGTTTTTGGATCCTGGGCTCTAGTCTCAGGTTTCCCATGTTCCAGGACATGTAAGGTCCTGGACACAGGAACAGAGAAGGTAATTCTGTCTTCTTCCAATCCCAAGACCAACTACAGAGTCCTGTATCTACAAGCTGGAAGCTGCGGTCTCAGGTCACCCTCAGCCCACTATGGTCTGAGCAGCCAAGGAAGTTAAGGGTGACCTTAACTTTGTCCTCTGGTCTTCATACAGCGGTTTTAAGTTGTATGAAGATTCCAAATAGTGCCTCCAAACCTGGGAAAAAGATGTTTCCTGTCCCTGAAGGAGCTCTTTGGAACCCTTCTTCCATCCAGAGGGCTCTTAGCTAGGAGCACATACTCACTTCTCCTAAAACTGTCACAGCTGTTTCTCTCCTTTGCCCCTCACTCCTCTACCCCTCTAGGGAACCCTCTCTAGGTCTTTAAGCCAGAGAAAGTACATTCTCCTCTGTGACTCCTGTAATCTTAGGGTGACTGCACAACCTCAGCGCTTGGGAGGCAGAGGCAGGCAGATCTCTAAGTTCAAGGCCAGCCTGGTCTACAGAGTGAGTTCCAGAACAGCCAGGACTATAAAGAGAGACTTTGTCTCAAAAGGAGTTAGTCCTAACTAGGTGACTTTATAGGTCTTCTTATCAAAGATGGACAGAAAAGCAGGGCAGAGTGACACACATCTTTAACCCCAGCAATTGAGAGACAGAGAGGTGACGGGGGAATCTCTGTGAGTTTGAGGCCAGCTTGGTCTACAGAGGGAATTCTAGAAGAGCCAGGGCTACAAAGAGAGACCCTATCTCAAAACAAACAAACAAACAAACAAACAAACAAAAAAAACCAGTTAGGGTTCTTATGTGCGTGTTCTTATATGCTGTGTGACTACACAGGTCTCATCACATCTTAGATTATTCTCTTATTCACCTGTAAAAGTTTAGGAGTTGGACTGAATGAGAATGTAAAGTTTATTGGTTTTGTGTATATGGGTATTTTTCCTGAATGCATGTCTATGCACCACTGAAGCCAGAAGAAGATGTTGGATCTTTTGGAATTGGAGTTACAGATAGTTGTGAGCCACTGTATCAGTGTTGGAATTGAACCTGGACTCTCTGGAAGAGCCGCCAGTGCTCTTGAAGGCTGCACCATCTCTCTAGCCTAAAACTGCATGATGATTTAATGGAATGCTGACTGAAGGATCACTTTACAGATTTGAGATATTTTTTCCCTTTTTTGTTCCTGTGAGACAGGTCTCATATAACCCAGGTTGACCAAAAACTTACTAAGTGGCCGAGGCTAGCCTTAAGCTGTTGGGATTACAGGCATGTTTCACCAGAGCCAGCTACTTCCCAGAATTTTGAAGTTTTCTTTCACACGTTTATCACTGTCAAAAGTATAAACTTTAAATGAGCATTTACAGCACATTTCTGTTTAAGTGTAGGTCTCTCACTCACACTTTGAGATTCGTCAGTTTCAGCACAAGCTCATCAGGAGCTGAACCTGATGCTGGGCATGGTGACTCACATCTGTGATCCCCCAAAAGGTGGGAGCAGGAGAATCAGGAGTTCAAAGCCAGCCATGGCTACACGAGACTCTGTCTCAAAGAAAGAAAGAAAAAAAGATTCTGCCCCAGCTCTTTAGCAACTTGGCACATGTACACGAGTGCATAGACAGGGGTCTAGGGAGAGAATAATGGAAAAGTCCTATCTGGAGGAGAGACAGCTAGGATGTGGACAGATTCTAGGTTCTCATGAAGGTCGGCAGCAAGATGGCAGACTCTAACAACAAGGACGTGGGGAATGAGCCATGTTACCCAAGGAGTGTAGGGTAGCAAGAGAGTGTTTGGAACATGCCCTGCTTCATCCCTTCCTGCAGATAGCCATGGGAACTAGTTAACGAAGATAGATGTCTGTATTTTAAACTCCAACCTGCGTACAGGTTTCTTAGCCTAGCTGAGCCTCAGGGTCAGCAAACTCAGAACTGCAAATAGCTATAGATGAGCTGAAGTGCCTGATACATGCCACTGAGGAGATCCCTGGGTTTCTTTCTCCTTCTCTTTAACTCCAGGATTCACCCAAAGCCCTTTGCTGCTCCTTGTTCCTTTAGGTGACTCTGGCACCAGCTGGTGGAGCAGTGGGGGATGGCATCTCAGATTCAAAAGCGTGAGTACCCCTGCATGGGAAGAGGTCTTGGAGGAAAGCCCAGGGGGTGGGAGGAGATTAGACCCTGGATCCAGTGCTCCTCTGGACCCCCTAGTCTTCCCACTGGGTAAATAAGTCCCTGCTTTTCTTTTCTTTTTTTTTTTTACCGGAGCTGAGGACTGAACCCAGGGCCTTGCACTTGCTAGGCAAGCGCTCTACCGCTGAGCTAAATCCCCAACCCCGTCCCTGCTTTTCTTTGCTCAGTACTGACCACTAATAAGGACCTGCTGCTGATGCAAAAAGGAATGAAGATGCGCAAGGTGAGGACCAAAAGCTGGAAGAAGCTAAGATACTTCAGACTTCAGGATGACGGCATGACGGTCTGGCAAGGGCGGCACCTTGAAAGCATACCCAAGCCCACTTGTGAGTGACCTCGATAGCTGTGGGTGGGGATCTGGGTGGGCAGGTCTCCTAGGAATCCCTAAGTTTGAAGGCAGAGGAGAGACCAGGATCTTGTGATTGTGCAGGCCCACTTGTGTGGCTCTATACAAGATGACAAACATCTTTTGCCTCTGTAAGACTGTAATGGATTAAATCAGTTATTGTAAAGAAGGGGCTTAGAAGAGCCCTGACACATGATAGATCCCCATGGTTATTATGACTGTGATATGACATCACCCCGTCTGGATTAAAATCCTGGTTAGACCACTTTCTGGTTGAGTTGCTTTGGACAAATTACTTAAGTGAACTAAAGTTTCTCATCTACAAAATGGGGGCTAACCTGCACCTACCTCTAAATTATAGAGACCTGCCGAGCTAATATGTGAAGCATCCAACAGGAAACCTCGATGGATTTCATAAACGTTAGCCATTATAATATTTCAAAGCATATGGGGTTGGGGATTTGGCTCAGTGGTAGAGCACTTGCCTGGCAAGCGCAAGGCCCTGGGTTTGGTCCCCAGCTCCGAGAAAAAGAAAAGAAAAAAAAAATATTTCAAAGCATAAAATGCAGCCCAATATCATGCCAACCCTGCTGGCCAAGCTCATTATGCTACCTTTAAACACTTGGTCACAGAATAAAGAGCCTGCTCTAGAGGCATAATCAATACTCATGAGCCACACCATTTGGAGCTGAGGTAGAGACTGGAAGAATTCCTCTAACTCCCCTTAAACATAAGCAAGCACTATCCTCTTCTGGTGTGCCTATTTTACAAGTGGAATTGTCAGCCCCACTAGCTCTCCTGCCAAGAACGGGACTGTCCATTCTTTAAGATGTGGACACTTAAGGGGTTAAGTTTGGGTCTTCACACCGTCAGCTGGTGACTGGGAGTCAGGTCTTGCCACATCTAGCTGAACCTCCTTGCTGTGCTGCCTAAGAAAATGTGGAGTCCACAAACTCCTGAACCACTGGGTCTCCATCCGAGTGTCCTTTAGGATCCAACCTTTAGAAGCTCAGGTTCCTCCTCTCTGTGTCTCCGTAGAGAAGGGAGTCCTAGTTCGCATTCCTTTCCCCTGTTGTGCGTCAGACTCCTCAACGCTCCCACCTGCTTCTTTTCTGGCAGTTTCAATCTCTGATGTGGAGAGGATCCGTAAGGGCCAGGATTCTGAGCTGTTGCGCTGTCTGGTGGAAGAGTTCCCCCTGGAGCAAGGCTTCACCATTGTCTTTAATGGGCGCCGCCCCAACCTGGACCTAGTGGCCAACAGTGTTGAAGAGGCCCAGACTTGGATGCGAGGACTCCAGCTGTTGGTGGATCTCGTCGCCAGCATGAACTACCAGGAGCAGCTGGATCAGTATCAACTCGATGGAGCTAGGGTGCGGGCAGGGGTTACTGAAGAACCAAGGGAATATGGAAAGGGTGCAGAAATGAACCCAAGCGGGCCTGTGTAGAGCTGATGATTCTGAACGAGAGATGTCTGCCAGTCAGAGCCTAAGAATGAGACTGAGAACCCAGGATAGGAGGGGCAATGAGAGGAAGAAGGGCAAGCAAAGTGCTGCTCCTGTGAACTAAACAGACATCCTAGTAGCAAGCATTCACTACCACAGGTGTGGGAAGGAGCTCCTAGAGGGTGCAGTGGTGTAGACTCACTTCCAGATTCCTAGATGAAGGGGTTGGGGATTTAGCTCAGTGGTAGAGCGCTTGCCTACGAAGCGCAAGGCCCTGGGTTCGGTCCCCAGCTCTGAAAAAAAGAAAAAAAAAAGATTCCTAGATGAAGTCAGTGAGAGAAGGTGCTTATCACCAAGCCTGACAACCTGAACTCAATCCATGGAGCCCACGTGGTAGGAGAACTTACTCTTGCACCTTGTCCTCCGAGACCTCCCTGATACCTTCCCCCGCCACACGCACATTGGCTTGCAAACCCTCCAATACACGTAAAAAAAATATTATTTATTTTCATGTATGTGAGTACACTGTAGCTGTCTTCAGACACATCAGAAGAGGGCATCAGATCCCATTACAGATGGTTGTGAGCCACCATGTGGTTGCTGGGAATTGAACTCAGGACTCTGGAACAGCAGTCAGTGCTCTTAACCTTTGAGCCATCTCTCCAGCCCTGTAAAAAAGGTTTCTATAGTGCACATTACTTCATGCATGTACATTCATTTAGCACCCATTAGCCAGGTTGTATCCATCATTGTACCTAGTTTTAGTGACATCAAGATCAAGAAGACCATATATTTTACTTTAGTTAGTGGAAAGAATTGATTTGTGTAAATAGTTTAAGTACTAAATTAGAGAAATACTCGATTGTACCGAAGAGTGTTCTGAGAAAGTGCCAGAGAGGAAATAGCATGTGATTTTGGACCAGAGATGTAGCTCTGTTGGTGAAGTGCTTCCCCCTAGCATGTGAGAAGCCCTGGGTTTGAGCCCAGCACTGTTGCCATGGTAACATGTGCCTGTAATCCTAGTACCCAGGAGGCAGAAGGAAGAGGATCAGAAGGTCAAAGTCTTTCTTGGCTACCTGGGACCCTGACAAAGGAAGAAAGAAAGGAAAGTAGTACAGTGTAAGCCTGAAGAAGTGTGGGAAGAGGATAGCATAAATAAAGGGTTCAGGGAAGGGAGATTGAGGAAGCAGGTTGGAGCTACTGAGTCTGGCAAAAGGACAAAGAAAGATACAATGAGAAAAAAGGCTGGACTGGGCCGGATGACAAGGGTAGGGGGATCTTAACTTCTGTGTTAGAATTTGTTTCTTTCTATAGACAACAGGGAGGTAGGTCTCTGCGGGCACCTAGGCCATCCAGTGACAAGATAGATTTATGTTCAGGAGAGATTATTCTAGAAGCTATGTGGAGAATGAAGTGGCTTGGGAGAGAAACTGACAACAAAGACAGGAGGAGGGGTTCAATGAACGAACACACACACACACACACACACACACACACACACACACCCCGCACAGATGCACTGCACACACCAAGTTTTTGCCTTGACTCAGAGCTGGAATGTTGAGAGAATGGTTCCAACAAGCAGACAGAAACCAGGACAGCCGGATGAGTTTCAGAGAAGTTCAACGGCTGCTGCTTCTGATGAATGTGGAAATGGATGAAGAATATGCCTTCAGTCTTTTTCAGGTGCGTGCTTGCTGGGGAGGGTTTGCAGGAGCGAGAAGGTCTCTAGTAGAGATCTACCCCACCTAGTAGCATTCATTTCTTGACTCCTGTGTATTCCACTACCGTAATAAGTTCAGTGGGACCTATGTGAGGACCTGTGTGGGGAATGAGGTTCTGGCCATTCAGTCTTGTTGGGAGGATAAATCATAATCTCTAGAAAAGAAAAATAACATTAAGTTAAGATCTGGGCATGTCGGTATATGCCTTCAGTCCCAGCACTTGGGAGGCAGAGGCAAGCAGATCTCTTAGTTCAAGGCCAGCCTAGTCTACAGAGCAAGTTTTAGGACAGCCAGGGCTACATAGAGGAAGCCTGTCTCAAAAAACTAAGCAAACCAAAAATTCCATCTCACATTAAATGACAGGGGTAAAACTTTGTCCTTTTTTTTATTCATTTATTATATATAAGTACACTGTAGCTGTCTTCAGATACACCAGAAAAGGGTATCGAATCTCTTTACAGATGGTTGTAAGCCACCATGTGGTTGCTGGGAATTGAACTCAGGACCTCTGGAAGAGCAGTCGAGGCTCTTAATCGCTGAGCCATCTCTCCAGCCCAACTTTGTCTTTTATTTACTAGAGTGACTTGTAATCATGTGAAGTGTCAGGAACTCTGAGAGTTTTATAAACATATGTTAAGGTGACCCTTACAGTACCTAGGAAGATGACTCTGTTGTTAAAGTGATTGCCATGTAAGAATGGGATTCTAATTCTACTCCAGCATCTGTGTAAAAAACCAGGCACATCATGGGGTGTGTGTGTGTGTGTGTGTGTGTGTGTGTGTGTGTGTGTGTGTGTGTTAGGGGCTACTCCCTAGAGAGAGACAGTAACAGAAACAGACACACACACACACACACACACACACACACACACACACACACACACACACAGAGAGAGAGAGAGAGAGAGAGAGAGAGAGAGAGAGAGAGAGAAGAGAGAGATTCCTGAAACTTGACCATACAACCCTAGAGAAAAAATGAAGATCATTCAATTTCTCAGAGAATTTCTCAGAGTTATCCATGCTTGGCTAAATCTCTTGCAGGAAGCAGATGTTTCCCAATCTAATACTCTGGATTCAGAAGAATTTGTACAGTTCTATAAGGCCCTGACTAAGCGCACTGAGATTGAAGAACTATTTGAGAACTTTTCATCTGACAAACAGAAGCTGACCTTGCTAGAATTTGTAGATTTCCTTAGAGAGGAACAGAAAGAAAGCGACCATTCCTCTGACCTTGCTCTGAAACTCATTGACCGCTATGAGCCTTCTGAGAATGGTAAGAACTGAGTGTGTAGATGTTAGACATAGGACTGGGGAAGGGGTGCTAAACAAAGACCCAGACACAGCGTTTTCTCCTACTGTAGGGAAGGGCTGAGTCCACCCCTCTCCTAGACTCCTCCCCAATCATCTCACTGAACCACATCACTTAAAGTAGGGCAGGCCTTCCCTGTCAGTTAAGACACAGATAGACCTTTATTCCTTAGGAGGAAGAGCTTGAGGTCCTGTCCCTTCCCTAAGCTCACATTTCACATCACATCACCTTATCAGCTTTGTCATCAGTGGAAGAAGGAAGCACTTGATCCCTCCCTCCCAACTCCTCCCTACACAACAATTCTTTTGCCCTGTGCTTCATGGCTGTCACTCCTTTTAAAAGTTAGCTTCCTGGAAGTTCTTTTTTTTTTTTTTTTTTGGTTCTTTTTTTTTCCGGAGCTGGGGACTGAACCCAGGGCCTTGCGCTTCGTAGGCAAGCGCTCTACCACTGAGCTAAACCCCCAACCCCCTGGAAGTTCTTAAAGTTGGTCTTGAGTCCTTAAGCTCTTAAATCAGGAATCCAATCAGCTTAGGCCTGGGGCAGTCATGAGGCCAAGTAACTGGCATTTGATAAGTACAACTAAAATATTACTCTCCTCTACTTTCCTCTTGGGGGACTCACTTCCATCCCTCCATTCTCTTTAGAGCTCGAGAAGTTTATCTCCATTGTAAATTATTTACAAAACACTTCCACATTCTTCACTTAATTTAGTCCTCACGGCAACTTTGAAAAATAGAAAACACCCAATCTATCGGGATTTCACCGAATATCCTGCAACGTGCTAACATCTTGTTTTAGCCTTCCTGATAAGATGGGCTCTACTCTTAAGTTTTAGTATATATAGTAGAGCTTTAGAAAGATCAAATGGGGAGCTGGGGAGGTAGCTCAGTGAGTAAGAGCATTTGCTGTGCAAGCATGGTAACCTGAGTTCAGATCCTAACATCCATGTAAAAAGCCAGGCCTAGGGCTGGAGAGATGGCTCAGTGCTTAAGAGCGCTGACTGCTCTTCCAGAGGTCCTGAGTTCAATTCCCAGCAACCACATGGTGGCTCACAACCATCTGTAATGAGATCTGGTGCCCTCTTCTGGCCTGCAGTCACATATGCAGACAGAATGCTGTACATAAAATAAATAAATAAATCTTTAAAAAAAAAAAAAAAAAAGAGTTAAGAGTTCAAGTCCCAGAAACCCCATGATGGCTCACAACCGCCTATAATGTGATCTGATGCCCTCTTCTGGTATGCAGGTGTACATGCATATAGGGCACTCATACACATAAAATAAATAAATCTTAAAAAAAAAAAAAAAGCCAGTCCTGTGCCTGTGACCTCAGTGATGTGGAATGGAGGGAAGAGATGGGAGTCAACAGGGTTTGCTAACTGTCACCCTAGTTTCAGGTTCAGTGAGAGACCTTGTTCAATAAATAAGGTAGAATATGATGAAACAGTACATTTGATATTCTCCTCTGACCTCCACATACACACTCATACACGTATGTGCTCACACCACACTCATACACATATACAAACAAAATAAGGTACAAATAAAAGAGAGATTAAATAATTTTCTAGAAGCCAGCAGCCAATGAGAATGAAGCTGGGATCCAAAGCCCCGTCATCCTTCAAATAGTGTCTCTTATGAAAATGATAAAGTTGGGGCTGGTGAGCTGGCTCAGCAGTTAAGAGCACTGACTGCTCTTCCAGAGGTCCTGAGTTCAAGTCCCATGGTTCAACCACATGGTGGCTCACAACCATTTATAAAGGGATCTGATGCCCTCTTCTGGCCTGTAGATGAGAGTACTCATATATAAAATAAATTAATTTTTTTTTAATAAAAGGAAAGAAAGAAAGGAAAAAAGGAAGAAGGAAGGAAATGATAAAGTAAGCTGGGCTATGGTGGAGGTGCACACCTTTGATCCCAGCACTTGGGAGGCAGAAGTAGGTGGGTCCCTGAGCTGGAGGACAGCCTGGTCTACAGAGTAAGTTCCAGGACAGTCGGGGTTACACAGAGAAACCTGTCTCAAAACAAAACCCCCCAAACAAGTGTGTACAACCATGCCAGGCAGAAAATAAAACTGAAGAGCAAAAGAAAAAAATGGATCTTCTGTTCCCAGAGCAGGATGGATTACATCAATTACCCCTGCTATGAGCCAGAGGCATCCTCTGATGTGCGCAGGTTGAGAACTGAATTCCAAAGCATCGTGTTGAAAAGTGGGGCCTTCAACTGAGACTTCCAAACTGCTACCACTCTCTTAGGGGCGAGTGCCCGCCCATAGCTGCTAGTCATTGTTGTTATAGATGAAGTCCATACTTAGAACAGTGGGGCCCACGGAAGGAGTCAAGGACCATTCCTCAGCAAGAGCATAGCCTAAGAAGATAGTGATAAATGTCCCTCCAAACACCTCGTCACAAGTCAGGTCCTGGAGCTGCACGGCCCAAGGAAGAAGGCACAAGCACTTTGGTCATGATGCTAATAACTTTTCTAGATTTATTATACTTAGGCCTTGAGACTGGATTCTGTGCTGTCAAATTATGAACATACTCCAAAAACTACGTACCTTTAAATGGACTAAAATCAAGTGCTCAAAAATACATATATCTAAGGGCTGCTGTGTCTAACAGCAGAATAGAGCATTCTCACAGTCAAAAACAGTTCTGTTGGATAACACTGGACTAGACTATTTGGTCTGTTAGTTTTTTAAGACAGGACTTGATTTTGGGGGTGAGAGGGTAGAGACATCATAGAGACAGGAGGGAGGAGGAATGGGATTTGGAACTGTGGGAGGGTGGACTGGGATAGGAATAATGAGTGGGCTGTAAAAAAATAAAAGTAGGGGTTGGGGATTTAGCTCAGTGGTAGAGCGCTTGCCTAGCAAGTGCAAGGCCCTGGGTTCGGTCCCCAGCTCCGAAAAAAGAAAAAAGAAAAAAAAAATAAAATAGCTAGCACATTAAAAGAAACCCACAATAATACCCCACCAAGTCCATCAAAAAAGAAAAAAAGAAAGAAAAAAGAAAAAAGATAGGACCTCGTGATGTGACCAAGACTACCTTGAATCCAGTCAAAATCCCATGGCCTCTGCCTCAAGTGGTGGAATTATAGGTGTGCACCACCAAGTCCTGCAAAACCTTTTTTTAGTGATAGAAATGTTATTTATAAAAGGAAATCACTCAGAAGAGTTGGCAATGTGACTCAGTGGACAGAGCACTCGTTGCCAAGCTTAATGACCTGAGCTTGAGCCTGTGGACCCACATGCTGCTAGAGGGGAGGAGATTCTGGCCAATTGCCCTCTGACCTTCAGACATGTGCCCTAGCACAAGTACCCCATTCACCCACATCATACACGAACACAAAGTGAAAAACAGGAGTGAGAGAGAGTGAAGTGAGCTCGAGAGCCTTGTGGCACATGCCTTCAATTCCAGGAGAGGCAGAAAGATCTCTGTGTGGCTGGTGTTCTGTTTCCAAGACAAGAGTCTCACAACGTAGCTCTGGCTGTCTTGGAACTCACTCAGAACTCACTATGTAGACAAGGCTAGCCTAGAGCTCAGCGATCCTCCTTCCTCTGTCTCCCGAGGGCTGAGATTAAAAGTATTCACCACTACACTTAGCACTCTGTGTGTTTGAGGCAAGCCTAGTCCACATACAGTTCTACACTGGTTAGAACTACCTAGGGAGATTCTGTCCTAAAGAGAGAGATGGGGGAGGGGCTAGGTAGCTGGGGAACAGCCTATGAGAAGGGACTTTTTTTTTTTTTTTTTAAGATTTATTATACATAAGTACACTGTAACTGTCTTCAGACACACCAGAAGGAGGGCATCAAATCTCATTAAGATGGTTGTGAGCCACCATATGGTTGCTGGGATTTGAACTCAGGACCTCTAGAAGAGCAGTCAGTGCTCTTAATCACTGAGCCATCTCTCCAGCCCCAGAACTTTTTTTTTAAATTAACTAATTATTTTTCTTTACATCCCAAATGCTGCCTTCACTCCCAGTCCCTCCTTGCAGAGCTCCCCCCAACCCCCTAATCCCCTCTCTCCTTTGCAGAGACTGAGCCACCAACCTAAGAAGGAACATTGTAAATGGGAGATACAACAAGTGGCACATTTGGGATCTGCTGACTGGGAATAGGCACCTACCCTTAGATGGGACCCCAAGGGAGGGGCCTGGAGAATAGGCTTGTGTGTATGCTGGACCTCTTACTTAGAGCTTCTCACTCTCGTGGCCCCCACTCCACACCCTAGGCAGATTGCTACGTGTGCTGAGCAAGGATGGCTTCCTCAGCTACCTCTGCTCAGCGGATGGAAACATCTTCAACCCCGACTGCCTCCCTATCTATCAGGATATGACTCAGCCTCTGAGTCACTACTACATCAACTCCTCTCACAACACCTACCTACTGGGTGACCAGTTTTGTGGCCAGAGCAGCGTTGAAGGATACATACGGTACGTGGCGGTATGAGGGGGACCTACCCATGAGACGGACTGCGTGTGGGAAGCTAAGGGGTAGATAACAGAGGCTGAGATACAGCTTAGGACCTTAGGATCCCTGGATCCCTGAGGCACTTGGAGAGCATCTTGGACATTAGCAGAATGGTGATGAAATCCTATGAATAAATGGATCCTTCTTCTTGCCACAAGCTGGGAAAATTGAGAACTTAGGAGCCCTGATGCTTGTTTTGGGTTAGTACTTGGGATGCTTTAAAGCAGTGGTTCTCAGCCTTCCTAATGCTTCGACCCTTTAATCCAGCTCCTCGTGCTCTGGTGTCTCCCAACAGTAGAATTATTTTTGTTGCTACTCCATAGCTGTAATCTTGCTACTGTTATGAATCATAATGTAACTTTTTGGAGACAGAAGTTTGCCAAAGGGGTCACGAACCACAAGTTGAGAACCATTGCCTTCAAGGAAAGGCAATGTCCGGTAGAGTTAAATCCACTCTGGAGTCAATCCACTTTGGGTCAAATTCTAGTTCTCTTGGTGTTCTGGGGGCTAATTAACCTCTGTACGTTTCTCTGGGAAATCTAGATGATTACGGAGCCCATTCTGTCAGGGTTCTTAAGAAGACTAAAGGGCACAAACTATCAGTCAGTAGCTAATAAGTGGTGGTTGCCATTATTGTGATTAGTCATGATGGGACCGAATAGTCAGACAGCACTATAGCACTGGCGACTGAGCGACTGGGTAGCTTAAAGGGTACACATTGTAAGGCACGTATGGCAGCCTGGGTTCAGTTCTGTTGGGGGGGGGCACATGCCTGGATTGGAGAGAATTACAATAGTGGAAATGTTGTGAGGTAATGTGTAAGATTACAAACTGGGCCTAGGCAGAGATAGATGGGAGCTGAAGCCATGGCCCAGTGGACTGAGATGCCTCTGTAGAGAAATAGCACTCAAAGTGCTCTGTTTAGGAAAGTGCTAGAGAGCAGGGTGCTTTCCAGAGAAGTGAGAGGCGGCTCTTTAGGGAGATCACACTGTGACTTCTCCTGCCTCTGGGGGTTTGGGATTCTTGCAGGGCCTTGAAACGGGGATGCCGCTGTGTGGAGGTGGATACATGGGACGGACCTGACGGAGAGCCCGTTGTTTATCATGGGCGTACACTGACCTCTCGTATCCTGTTCAAAGATGTTTTGGCAACATTAGCAGAATATGCCTTCCAGGTAGTAGCCCAAGGTTGGGAATAACACTAAAAAAGACAAGAAGGTTGGGGGAAAATGTAACTGGTGAGGGTTGGAAGGGCAGATGAACAATGCAGGCAGTGTGATACAGACAAAGAAAGGGTTTTTTTGTTATTTTATTTTATATAATATATTATATATAATATATAGTTTGCATGTTTGTTTGTTTGCTTTTTTAAGACAGGGTTTCACTGTGTAGCCGTAGCTGTCCTGGAACTCACTTATGTAGACCAGGCTGACCTTAAACTCAGATCCACCTGCCTCTGCCTCCCAAGTGGTGTGGGCCACCACTGCCCAATTGATAAAAGAAGTTTTTTTAAATATTTATTTATTTATTATTTTATGTATGTGAGTATACTGTCTTCAGACACACCAGAAAAGGGCATCAGATTCCATTACAGATGGTTGTGAGCCACCATGTGGTTGCTGGGAATTGAACTCAGGACCTCTGGAAGAGCAGTCAGTGCTCTTAACCACTGAGCCATCTCTCCAGCCCCGATAAAAGAAGTTTTTAACTCTAAAGCATAGTACAAATATTAAAGGATTACTATAAGTGTTGCATTTGTTACTGGTAATTAGTATTCATACAGTACTCATACTAGCAATTAGTTAAACTGTCTTTTACCTATGTAGGGGAGGATGGGGGCAGGAACAGAAACATGGGTGAGTTGGGCTGGGGGACAATAGGAATCTACAGATGATGAGATCATAACTAAAGGAATAATCTGACATCCACACTGAGACTGAAAACTCAAAAGGCCTCAGAATGACTTAGATCAGATTTGGCATAAGACTTAGGGTCTCAGCAGTGTCCCTTATATGTGACTATGTCCCAAGGAATGGACCTGAGATTTATCAAGTTCTCACAGAATCCTATAATGGGGTTGTGGGAGTTTAGCAATCAGTAATTCATTGGAGCTTACAAGTGGAGGCCTAGGGATCCAGGATTTGGAGTAGGAGGTTATAGGAGTTTATAGTTGAGTGTCTCAACCCCTCCTCTCTGCCAGTCGTCAGACTACCCACTCATCTTATCTCTGGATAACCACTGCACTTGGGAACAGCAGAAGACCATGGCACAACATCTGATTGCGATCCTGGGAGAGCAGCTGCTGAGTACCACCCTAGAGCAACAACTGATTGATATAATGCCCTCGCCAGAGGTAGGGACTCTGTGGCCCAGCCAGGCCCTACTATGTCTTTCACAATCTCACCATGGCTCCTTCTACATTCCTGTCTCCTCCTATCTTTAGATGGGCCATCTTACCTGTTGATGAGGGGTTTTGTTTTCTTTTTGTTTGTTTATTTGTTTTTGGAGACAAGATCTCATGTAGCCAAGGCTGGCTTTGAACTCCTGACCTTCCTCTCTTCACCTTCCAAGTACTGAGGTTTTAGGCATGCACTACCATGCCTAGTTTCTGTGGTGCTGGGGATCAAGCCCAGGGTCTTTTGTACTCTAGGAAAGCACTCTACTAACTAAGCTACGTCCCAAACCCTTAATATTTCTTGATAGCTTATAATTCATAAGACTTTACAAGCAATATAGAGAAAGGGAAATCTCCCCCATTATTATTCTAGCCACTTCCATAGCATTATACGTCAATAGCATTATATATCAATAGGTTTTTCGAGAACATCGCATTTGTTTGTTTGTTTGTTTGTTTTGTTTTGAGGCAGGAGTGGTAGTGGTATATGTGCCATGGCAAAACACAAGTGTGGAGATCAACAGGAAGGGTTCTCTCCATCTACTATGTGGTCATGGAGATCAAACTGTGGTCACCAGGCTTTTGGCAAGTGCCTCTACTCACTGAGCCATCTTGCTGGCCCAGTGGATTTATTTTCACTCATCTCTAAACTTCACTGATGCTAAGCTGTACCACTGGGCTGCACTTCAAGCTGTTACCAATACCTCCATTTCCTCCTTCCCCTCCTCCTCCCTTCTCCTCCTTCCCCTCCTCCCTTTTCCTCCTTCCCTTCTTCCCTTCTCCTCCTTCCCCTCCTCCCTTCTCCTCCTTCCCCTCCTCCTTCCTCTTCTCCTGACTCTCTTCCTCCTTGAGACAGGTTCTCATGAGGCCTAGGCTGGTCTTAAACTTGTTACATATAGCCAAGAATGACCTTTCCTTGAACCTCTGTTCTTCCTGCCTTTGTGTCCCAAGTACAAGTCTGTGCTGCAACACCCGATTATGATATGCTGGGGTGCAGACTCAGAGCCTTGTACATGTTGGGGAAGTACTTGGCCTAAGTGAGCCACCTTTTTTCAGCTCCTTCAGATTTTTTTTAAACGCTTAAATAAACGTGTGTGTGTGTGTGTGTGTGTGTGTGTGTCATGTGCACAAGCATGTCTATATATGTACAAATTCATATTAGAAAAACCATGAGGGTTGGGGATTTAGCTCAGTGGTAGAGCACTTGCCTAGGAAGCGCAAGGCCCTGGGTTCGGTCCCCAGCTCAAAAAAAAAAAACAAAAAAACAAAAAACAAACCATGAATGGGATTATTGTTAATATTTTTAAGTTTCATATCATATGTATGTTTTCATGAATATATTTTCCTCCCCCTCCACCTCTTTTGAGACAGGGATTCTCTGCACAGCCCTGACTGTCCTGAAACTCAATCTGTAGATCAGGCTAGCCTGTTTTTGCCACTCAAGTGGTGAGCCCACACTGTCCAACATTTTTTCTTTTGAGACAGGGTCTAATGTAGCCCAGGTTACCTGTGAACATCTCATCCTCCTTTCTCCACTTCCCAGTACTGGGATGACTTGGTGTGTGCCACCACAGATGGTTGAGCCAGAGGCGTGTGCATAGTGGCAAGCACACTATCCCCTGAACTGCATCCCCAGCACTATCTTTTCCTCTCTAGCTCTTCAGTGTGCTGTTCTACGCTGACGCAATGTAAGGCTGTCATTTATTCAGTTCCACACTTAGCAGACACTTGGGTTCTTAATTTTTTATCTTGTCCATGTGCTTGATCTATTCAGTCTTTCTGTGTGTGTGTGTGTGTGTGTGTGTGTGTGTGTGTGTGTGTGTGTTTCTTTTTTTCGGAGCTGGGGACCGAACGCAGGGCCTTGTGCTTGCTAGGTAAGCGCTCTACCACTGAGCTAACTCCCCAACCCTATTCAGTCTTTCTTTGAATTGCTGGGTTAAAGTGTTTGCATTCTAGATAGGACATTGGTGGTGGTATTATAGTATGTAAAGGTGTTGGCCAAAGAGTTTACATTTTAGCCAAATGTTGTGATTCCAGTATCCGGGAGGTGGGATCAGGAGGGTCAGGAGTTCAAGACCCGTCTCTAGTATGTTGTGAGCTGAAAGCCAGCCTATGCTATATGATACCTTTGCTCAAAACACACACACACACACACACACACACACACACACACACACACACACAGAGAGATTGCATTTTAACAATTTTGATTATTATTGCCAAACTACTCTCTAGAAAAAAATACCAAATGCAACCAACAGAAGAGAAATAACTACAAGCAACTCCACAGTGAGATGATTCATAAAGGCAAACATTGAAAAGAAGGGCTTCTGCTTTTGTTGTTGCTCTGAGTTTTTTGAGTGTGTGCTAGCATGCTTGCCACTTCTTAGCATCTAGTCCTGCCTGCCTAGGCCTTCAAAGTGCTGGAACTACAGCTCGAGAGACCACCTCTCAATTCATGTCTTCTCTAAAGACTCTTCTACTACATGACTATTCAAAAAACTGTCTCTCTTCATACTCCTATGCCCTTCATATATGCAAATCTTTAAGGGGATTTCAGTGTGCACAGTGTGAGGGGGGCCTATTGATTCTTTTTTTTTTTTCACATGGATAGAAACATCATCCATTTGTTTGAACATAAGTGACTCCACCAAGTGTTTTAAGGAATCAATTCCTGTCTAGGAAACTTCTGACAGCCCACGTTTTTCTTCTGTCTCTGAGATGGTGAGAGCTCCACTTATTTTTCAGGAGGAACTTGAACAGACAAGTAGACATGTCTCTGTTTTTGTCCTCTAGCAGCTTCGGAGGAAGATCTTGGTAAAAGGAAAGAAGTTGAGAACAATTGAGGTTGTTGAGTCTGACAAGGAGGAAGAAGAGCTGGAGAAAGATGAGGGGTCAGATCTGGACCCAGCCTCCACTGAGCTTGACTCGCAGGAGCAGGCCTCTGGGACCAAGAGCAAGAACAAGAAGAAGGTGAATCAGGACTAAGTTTTGTTGTTGTTGTTTCTTTTGTTTGGTTTAGTTTGTTTTTTTTGTTTGTTTGTTTTGGAATGACGTTTGGTCAGCATGCATTACAAGCTAGGTCCTGTTTCTGAAAAGTCTAGAGCTAGCCAGGGTGGAGAGCCACAGAGGAGAGAGGCCTCTACTGAATCACTATGCATTATGCCATCTACAGCAACACTGTGCGCCATCTGCTGCAATCTACACAAGCATTGTGGTGGCTTCCCAACGTCCTGGATCACGAAATCTTAGACCAAAGCTTCTTATTCAAAATGGACAAATGTAGAACCTCTCTAGTTGAAACCCTTGCTTGGCTCTCTCCTGGGTCCAAGTGGCATGGGGTGTTTCAGGTAGGGTAAATAGATAGTTTCTGATGGGTAGAGAGGCAAGTTCAAGAAAGAAGACAAGGACAGCAGGGAGAGATGAAGGGTTTTAAGTGACTCTGGACAAAACTTGGTTTTTCACAAACTCCTTAAAGGCAAATCTGAATGACACTCGCCTGTCTCTGTCCCTCTGTCTCTGTTTCTCTTTGCCTCTGTCTGTCTTTCTGTCACTCTGTCTCTGTCTCTCTCTCTCTGTCTCTCTCTCTCTGTCTCTGTCTCTCTCTGTCTCTCTCTGTCTCTCTCTGTCTCTCTGTCTCTGTCTCTGTCTCTGTCTCTGTCTCTGTCTCTCTCTCTCTCTGTATGTGTGTGTATAGCTATTTTATTGCCTGAATAGAAGTTTCTGGACCACTGAATGCTGTGATTTCAGAGTCATCTATAATGGATTAGTTAGAGAAAATGTTCTGGAAAGGATACATTTGAGGAGAAGCAATCCAAATAGGGGGGAGGCCAAGTGAGAAAAGGTAGTGTTGGTGGGACCTCCAGGGTCCAAGAGTGATGTCTGCATTTCTCTGTCTTGTGCACTTGCATGGCTTACGCAGCTGACTTATGACTTAGCCTGTTCTGAGGCTGTGGTGTTTAAGTCTGTTGTCATATGTAGGGATGACGATGGGAATTAAGGAGATAAATCCAAAGATAACACTCTGGGGTCCTCAGATTCTTACAGTGTGGATTTTGTGACCATCATTCTTTGACGGCTCTGACTGGATTCATGTGCTTTTTGGTTTGTTTTGTCTTTTGAGGCAGTCTCAATACATATCCTTGGGTTACCTGAAACTCATTGTCAAGACCAAGCTAGGCTCAAACTCATAGAGATCTACCTGCCTCTGACTCTTGAGTGCTGGGATTAAAGGCATGCATCATCATGCAAGGATCGTATACATTTTGACCGAAGATGATTATTGTTCATTTGTTTTTAAGAGAGGCAGGGAGACTGATGCCTCTTTGTTTACGGATAGTAAAGACTCTTTACCCCAGATGTAGCATAGAAATGACATTCCAAATTCAGAACTGAAACTGATCTGTGCAGTATATGCAGATTGCCTCTATTCCCATCCTCACCCCCAGGTTATGAAGTGTCCGATGTCTTGTCTGCTTATCTGTGCTCATGTTTTGGCCCAGGCTCCTAGTTCCATTCCTGAGTCCATTCTCTTGCCAAAGAAGGTGAGGCAGGAGGGGGACAGTGGGGAGGCAGTGGGCAGAGGCTTAGGTTGGATGGCCACTAGCTTCTTCTCTCTCTCTCTCTCTCTCCAGACCATGCCAAATTCAATACTTTCTCCCTGTCCAGTTTCTTCTCCAGAGTTCCACAACCATCCTATGCCCAGCCCTATCTGCCCTGGTTGTCTACTTGAGGACTGTTCCCTTCTGCAGCTTCACTCACTCCAAAGAAAACTACCACATCTACGACATTTCATCCTTTTCTGAGTCCAAGGCCAAGAACCTCATCAGGGAGGCAGGTCAGGAGAAAAGTGGGATGGGTCACTTCAGGTCTAGCAGGCAGGGAAGTAAATCCCAAGAAACAGAACAAGGAAGCAATAGAGAGATGGAGTTCAGAAACTTAGAGCAGGCTTAAGATAGTCTCATATACCCCAGTCTGACCTTGAACTTGCTCTGTAGTTAAGGATCACCTTGAACTTCTGATCCTTTTGTCTCTGTCTTCCAAGTTCTGGAATTATCCTGTGCACCACCATTGCCAGTTTTCGCAGTGCCCGGGTGCAAACCCAGGGCTTTATGCCCACTAGGCAAGCACTTCACTAAGTTATCAACCCACAAAAGATTTATGAAGAGTGAGCAAAAAAAAAAAAAATGTTGGGGAGGTGGTCACCTTTCTGGAGGCAGCCTGATTTTAAGAATAGTGAAGTAAGTAGAAAGAGTCCTTGGGACCAGGGAAGCAGGAGAACCCACCTTAGAGACAGAATTTCCATCCCCTTCTCTATACCCTTACAGGCAACGAGTTTGTACAGCACAATGCCAGACAGCTATGCCGTGTGTACCCCAGTGGTCTGAGGACAGATTCATCGAACTTTAACCCCCAGGAACACTGGAATGTCGGCTGCCAAATGGGTGAGGAGGCAGCAGGGACGGGGAGGAAGGGAGTGGAGAATCAGCTGATGGGAGGTAAATTCTAGAGAAATGGCAGTGGAGGTTAGGGGATTTTTTTTTTTTTTTTTTTAACATTTTATTTATTTAATGTATATGAGTACATTGTAGCTGTCTTGAGATACACCAGAATCTGTTACCAGTGGTTGTGAGCCACCATGTGGTTGCTGGGAATTGAACTCAGGACCCCTGGAAGAGCAGTCAGTGCTCTTAACCACTGAGCCTAGGGGGCATGTTTTATAGGAGTACTAAGGGAAATAAAAAGGTGCGAAACATGGTCCTATCTATTGGAATGTTTGCAGCAGACACTGATTTGAGGACCATGCTCTGTTCTATAGCCTAAGCTGGGTTCAAACTCTGTCCTCTTTCCTCAGTCTTCTAAGTGTGCATCCTAACTCCAGCAGGCATCCTTATACCTACTACCTTCTAATCCCCCTGAAAAGGGGGTTAAGAAGGCCAAGGAGGATGTGTGTGCATGCATGTAATACAAACATACCTAGGTGTGTATGTGTGTGTGTATATGAAAGTGAGAGTAGGAGGTGGAGGGGAAGCAAGGAAGCAGGGAGAGGGAGGAGAAACAGGGTATACAGCCCTGGCTGGGGCTTGATGTGTAGAATAGGGTGGTATTGACCTTGTGGGAGTCCTCCTGCCTCTGCCTCTTGAGTGCTGGGTTTACAAGTATGTATCATCATACGCGGCTCCCAAGGTGATGTTTTCTTTCTCCCCCTGGGATTCTCAGTGGCCATGAACATGCAGACTGCAGGAAGTGCAATGGACATCTGTGATGGGCTCTTCCGCCAGAATGGGGGCTCTGGCTATGTGCTGAAGCCAGAATTCCTGAGAGATACCCAGAGTTCCTTCAATCCCATGAAGCCCGTTAGTCTTTATAAAGCCCAGATCCTTGTAGTCCAGGTATGACAAATTGTTGAGAAGAACCTGGAATAGCTGAAATACAAGTGTGTATGTGTATGACAGTGGGTGGGGTGGCTCAATGTGAGAGGAGTGTAATTGGTTGAAAATTCTCCACCAGGAGTGGTAGCATACACCTTTAATCCCAGACCAGAGCTAATAGTGAAACTGTCTCAAATCATAAGAGGGAAGAAACCCTGGCTCAATTGAAGACTTTGAAGCCAACTGACTAGTTTCAAATCACTTTCTAGTGGTGCAACATTGGCCAAGTTCCTTAACTTGTAACACTCAGTAAAGTCATCTGTATGATAGGGGTAATTATAACCTGCCTCAAAGGGTTGTGAGGACTATCAGTTAAAAGGTGCTTACAATTCCTGGTGCGCAGTAAGAACTATAGAAAATTGTAATTGGTGTGCCTACTTTCAAGCCTTTAAAACTGTAGATGGGAAACTAGAATACACTATCTATGCAAGATTTTGCAAACTATGAACCTATAGTGCAAGTCCTGTCTTCTCAAAGGTGTGAGGGCTGGGTGAGGGAAGGCTGGGCTAAGCACGGACTCATGAGGACTCATTGAAGTTCGTGTCCTGGTTGCAGGTGATCAGTGGTCAAAGACTCCCCAAAGTGGACAAAACCAAAGAGACAACCGTTGTGGATCCACTGGTGAGAGTAGAGCTCTATGGTGTTCCTGAAGACACAAAGCAGCAAGAGACCAGCTATGTGGAGAACAATGGTGAGAGACTGGGCATGGGGAAGTATCCATCCAGATTCCTTTCTATTTTGTCCTCCATTTGGTCATTTGGTACAGTCCATGTGACTGTGTACCCTCATGGGAGACAAAGTAAAACCACCCAGGGAATCCTGGCCCTCCTCACAGGCTTATGAATTGGAAAAAGTTCTTATGCTTTTAATTTGTAAAGATTTCTTTTTATTTATGTGTATGTGTGTGCACCACCTGTGTGTGCACAGAACAAAAGAGGGCATCAGATTCCCTGGACCGGGCTATAGGCAGCTGTGATTCATCCATCAGACATGGGTTTTGGGAACCAAACTCAGGCCCTCTGGAAAAGGAGCAAGTGCTTTTAACTTCTGGGCCATTTCTTTAGCCCCTGCTTCTGTATATCACACCTGTGTCTTCACTTGTAAAATAGTGACTGGCATCCAGATTAAATGAGAATGCAGGGATATGCGGGGAAAGCAATTGCATATGGGCCTAATGAAGACGGTCAGTCTGTTTCTTTATTCCTCTCTCCATTTCAGGTATTAATCCATACTGGGGGGAGACATTCTATTTCCAAGTCCAGGTGCCTGAACTTGCTATGCTGCGTTTTGTGGTAAAGGATTATAGCAGGACATCCCGAAATAACTTTATAGGCCAATACACCCTGCCTTGGACCTGCATGAAACATGGTGAGACAAACCTTAGACTCTTGGCCAATATCCCAACTGTGGTTCCCTTCCTGATCCAATTCTTCTGCCCGTTTCTAGGCTACCGACATGTATCCTTGCTCTCCAAAGACGGCACTAGCCTCCATCCAGCCTCCATCTTTGTGCACACCTGCATGCAAGAAGACCTGGATATGGATGAGCTCTGAGGTGGGTGTTCCACAGCAAGGGTGGATAGATAAGCTGGCTTTAGATGGCAAGGTACAAAACTGCCCCCCTGCCCCACCCCGAGACAGGGTCTTACTATGTAGCCTAGACTGTCCTGGAACTCACTGTATATACTCCAGGCCCCAAATTCAGGTCCATCTGACAATGCCTCCAGAGTGCTAGCATTAAAGACTTGAGCTGCTCTGACCAGCATACCTTGCCCTCATTAAGCAAATCTTAATCTTTCATCTAGTCTTTCCTGCCCTTCCCTTTTGCGCACTCTGTGCTAGAGTTCACCCCTTATTCTTGCCCTAGGCTTAGTTCCATTCTCAGGTTCTCTGTTAATCTTTCCTATCATCTCTGACTAGAAACACAGGGAGGGTCTTGAAGCAGAACAATCTACAGATGCACTCTTTTCCAACCTACAACTTCCTCAGCATCCAGAGCCGGCCAAAGGATCAGTGGCGGACCAAGGTTCCCAGGTGAAGGTTGAGGAAGAATCCTGACCCAGAACTATGACTCTAGAGAACAGTGCACAGCCGAGTCCCCACTGGACTGCTGCTCCTTAGCTGGTCTAAATAGAGCTTCTCTGTCCAACTTGGCTTCTGTATGGTCTGTCATTGTTGGGCAAGAAGGGGAAGTACGGAGGGGAGCCTTGTGGTGCAGAGAAACAGAGTTTCTAATGGCTCTCCTCTTTGTGCTGCAAATGGGAATGGAAGAGAAGCCTATAAGGAATGCGGCAAAAGCAGAGAAGGTGTATAGCCTTCCCTGGTTAGGCCTTTACACGGCCTCAATGCCTGTACTCGCTGCTGCTGCTGCTGCTGCGCCAGTTCTCCGACTGCTGTTTAAAGCTGCTTCTGGGGGGAAGCTGAACGGGTGGGAATCCTCTTGTGACAAATAAGAGCTTGAATCTAAGAGCAAGGGAAGAAAGAGCCTGCACAGGTAACCTAAGTCTGTTTTAGAGCTGCTTTGAGGTGGAAGAGACAAAGGACAGAGGCTCAGGAGGAGATGACAACCTAGGGACCATAGGACAGGGATCCAGACAAGTCTGTTAAACTGGTAAGCTTCTGTTTACATGCTTTACAGAGCATTAGGCGCAAGGACACATGCAATTAGGTACAACTCTTTAGAAAATGGTGAAAGAAAATAGGATTTGAAGCAGTAAAAAGGAAAGAGATGATGGAGTGAAAAAAAAAACAAAAACAAAACAAAGCCCTTATAGCCAGGGCCTCTGATCCAACAATGGTGGTCACTGGAGATTCAGTCACAGGTCAAACCATAACGCTACTCAAGAAGAAATCAACAGTTTAGTCCAAGCCTATCTTTTATATAACTGTTCATTTCAAAGGCTAGAGTCCCAAGGGTAGAGAGTGTGTTCCAGCCACACTGACATCCCAAAGCCAGTCCTCCCTCACGCCCTGAGTTCCTCAGGCTAGCTATAGTTACAGTTTGCATATCTTGGCCTGTATCTTTTTCCTATACCAGAGATGGGGAAGGGGCTCAGCCCTCAGGTCCAGTAGGGGGAGCAGGAGGAGCCGGAGGGCTGGGATCTTCCAGTTTCACATCATGTAGATGCACCGTGGGAGTGGTAGGGTCTTTGCCAACACCTTGGTTGGGGTCAGCCTGGTCGGGGTGGTGCCTACGCACATGCTTGACCACCTGGAACTTTTGCTTGGCCTTGTAGCTGCAGAGGCGGCAGAAGAACGGGTGGCGGTCAGTATGGGTAAGAGCATGATGTCGCAGTCCAGCAGCCCAGCGGAAAGCACGGTGGCAAACATTGCAAACATAGGGTTTGGCCTCACTGTGCTTTCGGAGGTGGGTGCGCAGCAGGAAGCGTGTCTTGAATGCCTTGCCACACTGCTCACACATGAAAGCCCGTGCCTCTTTGTGCCGTGTCTCCCGGTGTACACGAAGCGCATCAGCACGGTTGGTGCAGTACTCACACTCAGGACATTGGTATGGCTTCAGTCCTATAGGACAAGCACAAATCACCATGGAAGAGAGAAGAACAGGGTCAGTGAATCATAAATCAGTATGATACTTGGATATAAGCAACACAGCAACAAGCTAATCACCATACCATTCTGTCCCAGGTACACCTAACACACAGGTTCCAATGGATGCTGACGGCTTGTAACTGGACTTGTAACTAACTAGCCTACCTAACAGTGAAGAATATTCAACAATGACAGGTTATTAAACGGGAAACTCTAACCCTTCCTCGGTCATATGATACTACAAAATTTAAAGACTCAAGACTCCATTTAGACATTTTCTTACCAAACTTAAAAAAAAAAAATTGAGAAAATATTCAAAGAAGGAAGAGGTAAAGATACTCCCACATTGCGGAAATGACATGCTGTAATTGAAGGTACCCAGTCATCAATCCTTTACAGTTCTCTGTAGTGGATTCTATATGCTAGAGAGCAAAAGACACATCGATAGGGAACTTGGGGCTAGAAAGATGATTCAGGGGTTAAGAGCACTGGCTGCTTTTCCGGAGGAGCAGGGTTCGATTCCCAGCACTCATATGTGTAACTCCAGTTCCAGGGGATCTGGCACTCTCACACAAATATGCAGTCAAAACACCAGTGCACATAAAAAAATAAATCTTAAAAGAAAATCACCTTTCTCCTCACTCACAATCTTTCTACCATATCCACATAGAAACCAAGTATCTCTCAGTAGTTACTGAAAATTGAGTTGGAGGTTCTCCATGTGTGACCCTCTATGTGTGTGAACGTGTTCACAGGCGAAGTTTTGGAAATACACTTGCCCAGGTTTTCAGGTTTACCCGCTCTTTGGTTTCTATTCAATGGGCTGGGGAACCATTTCTAGTATTTGTTCTTCTAGTGTACCCACTATTCTCAGTGTCAAAGAAAACTGATGTAGGCTCTGAATGAGTGAGGATATCCAACATCTCAGGGAGGTCAGGTTTTCTAGAGAACAGGGAATCCTTTAAGCAGGACAGTGAACTCACACACTCACCTGTGTGCTTGGTCATGTGGTATTTGAGTTGGTTGACCCACTTGCACTTGTACCCACACTCGGGGCACAGGTACTTCCGTTCCTCCTTATGGATCCGCATGTGGTACTGAAGGAAGATCGAATGCAGATGTTTATTCCCCATACAATAGGGTGCTTCTCCTTAGGTTTCAGTTGTTTTTTTTTTTTGGTTTTTTTTTCGGAGCTGGGGACTGAACTCAGGGCCTTGCGCCCCTAGGCAAGCGCTCTACCACTGAGCTAAATCCCCAACCCCAGTTGTTTCTTACTAGCTGTGTTACTGGGTAAGCCAACCCCTAATTCTGTCTAATAATCTTTAACACGGGAAATAGTGCAAGCATCTGTCTGTGTGTATACATATGATATGGATGACTAATCCCAACGCCTGTGTATATTATTAGGCAAGCATTCTTATCCCTGAGTTCCCTACCCAGGGACCCAACTTGAATTTTTAAAGGATTAAAATTGCAGTGCTGGGAAATTTTAAGTGCTTAATACATGTTAGCTATTACTACCCAGATTATTCCCAAAGCACTGTATGGCAATTATTGAATTTATCTTTACAAAAGCTCATAAAGTTGTGTTTATCCCTTTTACAGATGAAGAATCTAAGTTTTGAGAAGTTAAGGAACCTATTCAGAGTCACAACTGAATTATGTGTTACAGAATCCAGTGCTTAGCAATTAAAGAACACTGGTTGCTCTTCCACAGGACCAGGATTCAGTTTCCAAAATCCAAACGGCAGCTCACAACTGTTCTTACCTCTGTTCTAGAGGGTCTGAAACCCTCCTCTTGCTTTGTAGGCATTAGGCACGCCCTCTCTCTCTCTCTCTCTCTCTCTCTCTCTCTCTCTCTCTCTCTCTCTCTCTCTCACACACACACACACACACACACACACACACACACACACACACACACACACACAGATCAGAATCCAAGGCCTACACTCCTTGCAGTTCCTATCATGTGGTCCTTGACCTTACCTTGAGTCGAGAAGGGTCAGCACAGGCATAGGAACAGAGGTGACAGCGGTAAGGCTTTTCCCCAGTGTGAATGCGACTGTGCCAGGTAATCTTCTGCCTATTTTTGGTGCTATAGGCACAGTCAGTACACTTGTAGAGCCGGGTACCTCCATGTCCCTTTACATGATGATCAAGCACCAACTGATGGCGACAGGCAAAGTCACAAAAGGGGCAGCAAAGAGAGGGCTGGCCAGCATCCCCATCTGAGGGTGCTGTTGAAGTCTCCTCGTGCTGTTCCAGGTAGTGTTTCACCAGGCCTACTCGCTCCCGGGCGGCAAAGCTGCAGAGCTGGCAGCGATGGCTGAAATGATGTTGCCTCCGATGTTCATCTAGTGCTGGCCGGCTAGGGAAGGACTCCTGGCAGGCCCCACACTCCAGCCTTGGGTGCTGTTTTCGGGTGTGTCCTCGAAGGCTGGCAGGACTGGGGCAGAGCAGGCCACAGTGGGAACAGTGTAACGGGCCCTCAGTGACATCTACAGGACAGCCAGAGGAAGGTGTTGGTTCTGGGTGTCGTCGCAAAGCATGCTGCTTGAGTGCTGTTTCTGAGCTAAACTGGGCCTCACACTGAGAGCAGGAAAAGGATGGGGTACCCTGGTGACAGCTGTTGACATGGCGAGTGATGTCATGACGAAGGTAACCACTATAGTCACAGAGTGGACAGAAGTGGGTGGGTGTTTTGTCATGGACTCGTAGTTGGTGCAAACGCAGCTTGGAGTTGGTACCAAATGTCTGAGGGCAGGAGCTGCAAGGGATGCGGCCAACACCTGTGTGTCGAGACTGGTGGGCCTCTAACCGGTAGCGTCTAGTAGTAGAAAAGTCACAGAAAGGGCACTGATGTGGCTTCACACCCTCATGCTTGAGCCTCCGATGCTGCTGAAGGCACCGGCTTTGCTTGCAGGTAAAGCCACAGTCCCCACACTGCAGAAGGGGCCGCGGGCCAGAGGCTGGGGATGCAGTGGGATGCCTCCGCTTTTGATGGAGCCTCAGTGCAGCAGGAGCAGGAGCAGTGAATGGGCAGAGACCACAGTGCAGATCTCCAGGCTCGAGGGGGCAGCCCTGTGTCTGGTGAGTCTTCAGGGTCCGTTCCTGCTGACAGCTAAAGGGACATGTGGGGCAGGAGTAGAGGGCGCCCTTTTGCTTCTGAACCACAGCTGTGTCCCTATCACCAGGGCTGGAGTCTGTACGCCCAGTATTCAGGAGGGTAGAGTCCCCACTGTTAAGAGGCAGCACAACAGTATGGGTCTGGGGGCGCCCACGCTTTCTTCCCTGGCTATGTGCCCCTCTGCAGCCTTCAGTCACATGGGAGGTAATGGAGGAGAGTCGAGAACAAAGAAACGTGCACGAGTTGCAGTGAAACTTGCCTTGCTCAAAGTAGAACTTCTCAGAGGTCCCTGTGGGCAAGGAGTTTCCTGGTGGAGAGGTTGGAAAGTCAGAGGGTGTAGGAAGATGTTCCTCTACTCCTGGCTCCCCAGGGAGCTCAGAAGAAGCATCTTTTGAAATCGAGAGCTCTACCTTTGATGGTGAAGGTGGGGGCTTCCTACTTTCAGCATCCTGTGAGGCTTGGCCACTTGGGAGCTCAGGATGTAGAGTGGGAGAGACAGGTTTGGGCAAAGCCAAAGACTTGTTCTTTCTGAGAAGAACAGGGCATTTCTTCAACATATGGGTGCTGAGGCCACGCTGTTGCTTAAAGCTAGCTCCACACTCGGGGCACAGCAGGGGCTCTCGGCGACCTTGGCACCCTGATTTGGAGTGCAGAGTTAGGGCTTTTTCCCGGCGAGTGATAAAAGGACAGTGTGGGCAGCGGAAGGCTCTTCCTTCTCCCTGGATCACTACCATTTGCACCCGGCCCTCTAGCACTAATGCTTCTGCTTGTTCTTTGTCCTGTCTCCTCATGGCCTTAAGTAGTGACTCTGACTCAGGAACCTGAGGCAACGGTACAGTTTCGGCAGTCAGAGTTGCCTTGAATGTGTTAGGCGCTTCCTCAGAGATTAGGGGATTTCTGGGAGGTTCAGAGGCTAGCTTCTCCAGAAGAGGCTCTTCCTCAGCAACCAATGCAGGAGTCCCAGCACTGTCAAAGGCAGGGGTCCCAGCACTGTCAAAGCCGGGCAGTTGAGGCTCTGCCAGGCCACCCGGTCTGTCTGTTCCGAGGGGTCCTGAGGGCTCTAGAGGCCTGAACTCCACAGCAGCTGTTTCAGTGAACTCTTCAAGGGGTGGTGGCTCTGCCTCAGGTTCTAGTTCTACTCTCAGGGCCTCCAAGTGTAGTGTGCAGCCACCCTCTTCCACCTCCCCCAGGCTGGGGCTGCCAACCTGGTCATCCTCTTGGGGAGCCTCAATGCCATCTTGTCTTTTGGTGCTGGCCTCCTCATTTGTCTCTGGCAGGGCCTGGTCCACAATGGAGCTGGCCCCAATCTCATGTTCATGGTCTTCTTTCTCAGGCTGAGCCGATAGCTGGCTTGAAGGTCCTGAGTCTGAAGGAGGTGCCAGGCACTGCCTGGCCCCCTCCAACTCTTGGCTGGCATTGCAGAACTGCCAAACCTGGTCCCCTGGCATGTAGCCATGGACCTTACGCTTGTGGAAGAAGAGTGTGGTGTTGCTAAAGGTACGGTAGTCACAGAGGGCACAGTGAAACTCACGGAGATGGGTATGCTTGCAGTTCTCATGGCTCAGGAGGGCCTGCTTGTGGCGGCTCTGATAGCTACAATAGCGGCAGGGGTAGAGTGGGGCAGGTGTGCCAGGGTGGTGCTGAGAAGCCATGTGCTTCTGAAGCTCATACTTCCGCTTGCAGGCAAAGGCACACACCTCACACATGAGGGACTTGCCCTGGTGCCGTAGTTTGTGGCTGCTTAGCTGATCAGCCCGATGGCAGCGGTAGGAGCACTGGTTGCACTGGTATCTGGGAAGAAGGACAAAGAAGAGTCAATCATAACAATAAATCATAACAGGTAACAGTCACTGACTAAATACTTTGGGCCTGGGTCTGCACTCTATGCTGCATATGAACCTTCTGATTTAAACAACCTTTCACCATCCTGTGAAACAGGTGAGGCCAAGGCACTGAAGTGAAGAGCCTGCCTAAAGGTCCCAAAGGAAGTGATGGGCAGAGATACCTAAGCTTCAGAGCTGTTCTCTAGATTGCTCCCACGCGCAACCCTGACGAGGTGCTGGGGATTGAACTCCATCAGGGCTTTGTGCATGCTAGAAGTGTCCTACCCGAGTTCCTAAACTACTTTCTACAGGAAGGTAATCTTGAGTAGAGTGGGGCAGGTGTGCAGGGTGGCATTATCCACATGAATTCCAAGGAACTGGTACAGCAACAGCCCATGGGGCAGGTTTTTGTGCTTTGCTGTCAATCTCCAGCGGAGGCAAAAAAGCTATAGACCAAGCCCTAGGCAGTTGTGTCCACAGGTTAGAGATCTTTTTTTTTTTTCAGGTTAGAGATCTTAAAGTGGCCATTTGGTGCCATTTAAATGTGTAGATCCATTTTCCTGAGACCAAATTCTTTTTTTTTTTTAAAGATTTTATTTATTTATTATATGTATATGAGTACACTGTCACTGTCTTCAGACATACCAGAGGAGGGCATCAGATCCCATTACAGATGGTTGTGAGCCACCATGTGGTTGCTGGGATTTGAACTCAGGACCTCTGGAAGAGCAGTCAGTGCTCTTAACCACTGAGCCATCTTTCCAGCCCCCTGAGACCAAATTCTAAGAACTCAAATAATACTTTTTTTTAAAATGCAGGTTCTGAGGATTGAACTCTTCAAACTGTCATGATTGCAGGCAAGCACTTTACTGACTGAGCCATCTCCTCAGCTCCCAAGTGACACTTTGATCTCCATTTTCCTTCTCCTGGCCCAGAATGCTCTTGATATGCAGGGCTCACCTGATGGTGATGGAGCTAAGATGACAGTATCAGAGAACGGTGTTAGAATGGAGAAAGCAATGGGGCCAGAAGCCTGATGCAAGAGCTAACTAGCATAATGTTTCTGGGACAGGGATGGAAACGTGTGTGCTCTTACCTGAGATCCCCTGCATGTTTCCGCATGTGCACACTCAGGTAGTGCTTCCACTTGGTGACATAGCCACATTCAGTACACATGTAATCCTTGGTGTTGGAGTGGGTCAGCATGTGCTTGGATAGGTAGCTAACGTCTCGGCAGGTGAAGTCACAGAGCTCACATTTGTGAGGTTTCTCTCCTTATATTGTGTGTAGGGGAAAGAACACAGGTCAGAGAGAGAGACTGACAGTGGCCATATCATCTCTTCCAGCAAGTTTGCTATGATGCCAGGCAGGATCAAAAGTTTTATGTACTACCAGGTATATAGCAAACTCCACAAGAAACAAGGCTATACTAGAACTGTCTCAAGACAGTTCCTCCAAGTCCTATACCAAAGAAGAGAGGAAGAAAGTAAGCACTGAGTAAGCTTTGTAAGATTAAAGTCTACCTGTGACTTTTTTTTTGTTTTGGAAAGGTAGTTGGCACCTGTAACTTAATTCCTTATTTCCTGAGTATAGGTTAAAACAAGAGAAGAAACAGAACTAGGACTCTAGATTCCAATAGAGTAATATGTATGAACAGCCAGCATTTATACAATTCTCACTATGTGCCTGAGCATTGTATAAAGTGCCTCCTCTGAGTCTTCATAATAAAACTACGAAGGTGCTATTATTACCACTACTTTATAGGTGGGAAAAATCAAGACACAGAGAAATCTACCAGGCCTCGGGCAGCCTGTTAATCTTATTTCCAGAAAGGGAGCAACACAATATAGATCTCACATGGTTGATGTATTAAAGAAGACATAACTGCCCAGCAGTGATGGCGCACACCTTTAGTTCCAACACACAGGAGGCAGAGGCAGGCAAATCTCTGAGTTCGAGGACAGCCTGGTCTACAGAGCAAGTTTCAGGTCAGCTAGGGAGACAGAGAACACCTGTTTAAAAAAAAAAAAAACAACCCAAAAATAAATGAATAAATAAATATAAATAAGACATACCAAAGTCATCAGTGACAGTGAGCACTCAAGGACAAGCAGTCCCAGTACTTGCTCCACACCTGGCACCAAGAGGCTAGTGACTGTGCTCCTTCAAGACCTCCTTACCCTTCAGGCTAGTGACTGTGCTCCTTCAAGACCTCCTTACCCTTCAGGCTAGTGACTGTGCTCCTTCAAGACCTCCTTACCCTTCAGGCTAGTGACTGTGCTCCTTCAAGACCTCCTTACCCTTCTGCCACTTCTGTATGCTAAAGGGCAGGCAACAAAGCTCTCTATGGCCTTACTGTAGACCAAAATTTACTTCCTAATTTCTGTCCCTTATCTTTTCCTGCCTTGACTATGAGATTGTAAAGGATGAAACAGGAAGAACGCTATAAACTATGTAACATGACACAGGTAGAGATTTTAGGAAAAGGCCTTGGGAACTAGAGACTGTGACTAAACTGTGCACAGAAATGAACTGTTCAATGGGGTCAATGATAGCTTCGATAGAACTGTCTAAAGAGTATTCTACTAATCAGTTTCTGTAGAAACTGGTTTAATAGCCCATCAATTCTTAGAAGTTTGCACCAATCATAGAGATGACGCTGTAGCAGAAGGCCTGACTTAGCTGCCATCTAGGCTTCAGTAAAACTAGCCATCAATTAAAAGTCTAATTGCAGCAGCTGGAGAGATGGCTCAGTGGTTAAGAGCAGTGATACTCTCCCAGAGATCCTGAGTTTAAAAAAAAATAAAATAAAACAAAACAAAACAAAAACAACAACAACAACAACAACAAAAACAACCCAAAACCCCCCAAAACAACCAAGTACAATTTTCAGGGCACTAGAAGTCTCACAATGTATATGGATGGTTGATTATTCTCCCCTGTCCTGCTCCAACAGACTGTCCTAAAACTTGAATTATGAAGGAAGTTATCTGTTCTGGTCTAGAACTCCTTACTATAAAGGCTGAATATTCACCTATCTGCACTTGATTAGGGGTAGCTATAACTGGACAAGCGTAAGGAATGATAGTCCAGTGTTAGAACACGGGTTCAGAAATCATACTACCTGGATTCAGATGATAGCTTGACTATTGTTAAATGACAGTCAACTTATGCCTCATTTGAGTCAAACGAAGCACAGTAAGCATTGCCCTTCGTGTGATACGTAGTACACAGCAAAAGCTCGTGCCAACCATCACCTTAACCACCATTATAAGGATGGAAGCCATCTCACCAGTATGAAGCAACATGTGTCGGATAAGCACCCTTTTGTGGGCAGTGGCAAAGTTACATTCAGAGCACTGGTGGATCTTCTCATGAGCGTGCATCTTGCCAACGTGGTCCTGGTAGGCTACTGGGTTGAAGGTGGCAAAGGGGCAGAAGGTGCACCGTAGTTCTTCACTGCCTGGGTGACCTTGCTTCTTGTGTTTACGGAACAAGTGCTTATTGGAGCAGGCAAAGTCACAGTGGGGACAGTGGAAAGCATAATGACTCTTGTGGTGGGCTTCCATGGCTTCGGCTGTGGCAAAGAGCATGGGACAAGAGTGATGGCGGCACTCCACAGCCCGCACTCCGTGGGTTTCCTTTAGGTGCTTCAGAAAGGCCTTACGGTCGGGAGCTACATACAAGCAGCCCTCCTGAAAGCAGTGTAGGGTTAGAGGTTCTGCTGCAGCTGCTGCTGTGTGGCTCTTGAGGTGCTCCTTGAGTGCTTGGCTGAGGCGGAATTCCTCACGGCAGACAGGACAGGCATAGGTGTCTGAGTAGAAGTTGGAAATATCCTCGTGCATGCTGGCCATGTGACGGTTAAGTGCATTTCTCTCCACTGCACTATAGTGGCACAGAGGACATCGATGGGCCTTCTCACCCAGCTCCCGCAGCAGATGTGTCTTGAGTTTGCTCTTGCTGGTGAAGAACTTCTGGCAGTTAGGACACTGGAGGCTCGGGTCTGGGAAGTGCAGATGTAGGTGCTCTACCAAATGGGTCCGCTTCTTAAAGCAGCGTTTGCATTCTGGGCACATGTGTGTCTTGAAGAGAGACTCAGTGCCTGAAGCCACATGCCCTATGAAAGAGAATGCAGAGTTAGGAGTCAGACTCTCTGATAGTTCATTAGCTAATGACAGACAATAGAAGCCAGTTTGCCCAGATACAAATATCATGCGGCCTTTCTCATCATGAAAACCAAACACAAGAGTTTCAAAAGGAGGTAAGAGACTCCTCTATTAAGAGAAACAGGACCACAAGAACTACCCATACCTTCTTGTGGCCTGGTTCAAGTGTTTTCCCAAGTCACCCACTATTCCTAACTTTTTTTTAAAAATTATTTTATATATGTGGGTACACTGTCCCTTTCTTCAGACACACCAGAAGAGGGCATTGGATCCCATTACAGATGGTTGTGAGCCACCATGTGGTTGCTGGGAATTAAACTCAGGATCTCTGGAAGAGCAGTCAGTGCTCTTAGCCACTGAGCCATCTCTCTAGCCTATTCCTAACTACTGCACAAGAGAATTTGCACAGAGCTTTCTTATTCTTCTTCTTTTTTCTTTTTTTTTCGGAGCTGGGGACCGAACCCAGGGCCAAATCCCCAAATCCCCAAATCCCCAACCCCCGAGCTTTCTTATTCTTGCTGCCCTTGCTTTATACAGCTTTATCAGCAGGGCTGGTGAGAAGGAAAGAGCCTCAAGTGAGTAAGCAAAAGAAAATACACTCCCACACACTGGCTCACCAAGCTCTAGATAATTGAGAGACGGTAATAAATACAGTCAGAACCTCTTTATTTACCAGAGATAAATATAATCTCTGTGGAATGAATTGTTTCTATTGAGTTCTAAAGTGGAAGCGAAGATTCAGAAAAAAAGTCTTAGGAAGTTAAACAAAACAGGTACATCATCAATAACCTGTACTATCTATACTATGAACAGAACTCCTTTTCCCTGCTAAAGAGGTCCCTGTCTCTATAGGATAGTTTTTTGTTAATGGGACACAAGTTAAAGTCAGCAATGAGGGGAGAATCTCAATTAAGAAAATGCCTTCATAAAATTGGGCTGGGGGCAAGCTTATAAGGCAAATTTTCTTAGTGATTGATGGAGGATGTGGGTAGTGCCACTCCTGGGCTTGTGGTCCTGAGTTCTATAAGAAAGCAGGCTGAACAAGCCAGTAAGTAGCACCCTTCCATGTCCTCTGCATAAGCTCCTACCTACAGGTGCCTGACTTGTTCTGAACTCCTTTCCTGACTTCAATGATGAACAGTGTATGGAAGTGTATGCTCAATAAACTCTTTCAGCCCCAATTTGCTTTTGGTCAAAGTGTTTCATCATAGTAACAGAAACCCTAACTAAGACACTGGCTGAGAAAATCTTGCCTACAAGAATAAATTGTATTTACAACTGCCCCATACCACTATTAACCTATTTATCAATGCCTACTAGACTTTGTTGTGGTTTTTAAGTCCTTGAGATTAAACCTAAGGACTCACACACGTTAAGGATTACTCTATTGTTACTTCCCTAGCCCTAATCTTAACTTTTGAGTCTAAGTAGAACAGAAAGAATACATGTAGGGGGAAGAAATGGCTCAGTGGTTAAGAGCACTGACTGCTCTTCCAGAGGTCAATTCCCAGCAACCAGATGGTGCTCTACCATCTGTAATGGGATCCAATGCACTCTACTGGTGTGCCTGAAGACAGCTACAGTGTGCTTATCTACACTAGATAGATAGATAGATAGATAGATAGATAGATACATACATACATACATACATACAAACAAACAAACAAACATACATTGATCTGAACTGAAGCTCAGAAATCCAAACCCCAGAGCCTAAATGCCAGGTTCCTCAGTATCCACTCCTCTCTACCATGAAGAGCTTCAATCTTAGTGATGTTATTACCTTCCAACTGCTGAGCCCCTTGGCTTTTATCCAAGACTTTCTGGGAGTCTTTTTGGGCAACATTCTCCTCCTCCTCTACATCCTCTTCTTCAGCTGACTCCCGCCCAGGCAAAGGCGCACCTGCTTCCTCAGAAGGTTCTCTGTCTCCTGGAGGCAGTTTGGCAGCTGGGAACACATAAAACTTAGTCCACAGGAGTTGGGGATTTAGCTCAGCGGTAGAGCGCTTGCCTAGGAAGCGCAAGGCCCTGGGTTCGGTCCCCAGCTCCGAAAAAAAGAACCAAAAAAAAACTTAGTCCACAAGGGGCAAGGACAGTACTGAATGCTGGTACTTTATTTACTGGCAAGTAGATTACCCTTCTCTCTTTTTAGCAGGAAAGGACCTTGGATGCTAAGTAAGTGTATGTACTCTTATTCAAGACAGGGATATGAGGAGCAAGAGTAAAAACCTAGTCTAAAAACCTCTGACTCCTTTAATGTCAGAACTTTGAGGTTACTCAGAAGTGGGGAGAGGTAAGAGGCAGAAAAGACTAGAATGTATTTCCTTGGCCCAGGTCTCCAGAGCTAAAGGCTGCATAGTTCACGGCACCCTGACTGCTCATAGTTCTTCTGAGGAGTCTAATTTAGACTTCAGGCTTACACCTTGCCCCTGAAAGGTCATCTCTTTCTAGATATTAGAATAAAAAGGAGGCCCGGCAAGTCAAGGTCTCATAGTCTGTCATCTCTGTTCCCTGATCCTACATTCAGCTCATGCTGGTTCTGTTGTTTTGAGACTAAAAGGAGAAATTAATAAAGTACCACTCTTCCCGAGATTTCTTTTAAAAATAATCCTGTTCCTTTCTACCCACTCTCACATGGTTTATTTATTCGAGACATAATTACATATAGTCTAAGTTGACTTGGAATTTGCTATATAGTTGAAGCTGATCTTGAATTTCTAACCCTCTGCAGTGCTAGGATTACAGACAGGCACCATTTCATCCAATTCTAGTTTCACTCATTCTAAAGGCAATCTAAAACCACTCACATTTTACTAGCAGTAACAGTCAATGACAGGCACACCCTTAGGGTCTGAAATCAATCAATGGGGGATATTCCTAAAATAATTTCAGATTATACGTTGCATAAGACAAATTGCATTCCTTGTCATAAACACTGAATTCCTTTTGTCCCATGTATTCTATACTGGTTAAGTTTTCTAGAGTCTTTCTATATCACCCCAGTAATTCCATTCTCAAGTCACTAACTACATTCTGTCATATTCATGGAACAGTCATACTGAAAACAAATGTCTCATAAGAAATCAACTATGGGGGTTGGGGATTTAGCTCAGCGGTAGAGCGCCTGCCTAGCGAGCGCAAGGCCCTGGGTTCGGTCCCCAGCTCCAAAAAAAAGAAAAAAAAAAAAAAGAAATCAACTATGGCTACATTTCAGGCATGGGACTATTGGACCCTGGCCACCTACCTGGCAGTAGCTCCTGGGATGGAAGGCCCTGAACAGCAGAAAGTTCTCCCCGTGTACTGGCTCCATGGCTCCGTTGATGCTGCCGGAAGAGTTTGACGTTGGAGCCCATGAAGCTGCAATGGCTGCAGTGGAAAGGGTAATGGGCCTGCCGATGCAGCTCCATTCCCTGCTGACTCCCAAAAAGCAGGGAGCAGCCCCGGAATGAACAGGGCACAGGAACTGCCTTGTGGGTCTGTCTCAGGTGATGCTGCAGACCCTTTCGATCTTCAGCAGAGAACACACAGCCAGACTCTGGGCAGGAGAACATGTTGGGAGTGACCCGGTGAATCTTGAAGTGGCTCTTCAAGGCCTGGGGTTGGACAAACTCTTGTCTACATACAGGACATAGCAGGGGGCTATCTGGCAGGCTGGGGTCCTGTAGAGGGCCATGGAGGGTGAGGTTGCTGGGGGGCAGCTCTACAGAGCATGGGGGACTAGAGAGGTCCTGCACAGCCTGAATATGGGTCTCAGTGCACTGGTGCAGGGAGAGCAGAGTAGGCTCTGCAAAGCTCTGTTCACAGCGCTCACAGAAGTATACCTCCACCACCTTTACCAGGACACCTGCAGGCAGAGGACCGACAGAGAAAGGCACAGAATCAGATGGAACAAGACTTGAAGGAGTTAGTCACTAGTAGAAACGTAGGTGAATCTTTTCTAGTCATGGAATACAGACAGACTTCAAGTCTGGCTCTGTACTAGGCTATAATAAGCCTATAGGTCAGGGATAACCTGTCTGGTATCTGGCATGTCTTTGGATTTCTCATGTCTGGTGAAATATTTGGCAAGATGAGTGCTTAGTAAGTGTGTTAATGAATCAACAAACAATAAAATCCAGAAAGCACATTTAGGGGGCAAAGTCTATAAATTGCCTACCATATAAGCATGAATACTTGAGTTTGGATCCCCAGCACTGAGGGTGCAATGACAGGCAGATTGTAGAGCTTATTGGTCGGGTGGCCTAAGCAAACCGGTGAGTTGTCCAGGTACAGTAAGAGACCCTGTCTCAAAAAAGGGGGGAGGGGCTGCTGAGAAGACATTTGCCACCAAACCTAACGACCTGCATTCAATCCTCAGAACCCACATGGTAGAAGCAGAGAACTGGAACTGAAGTCCATACCCCGCCCGCCCCCCTCCCCACACACACCAGAACTAAATAAGATGTAAAGGAAAATAAAAATGTAGAGAGCAACTGAGGAAGATCCCCAATACTGATCTGTCATCTACGAAAGAGCATATATGTGCACACACACAAACATATATACACACCACACATACATACACACCACACATACATACACAATGGCAAATAAAAATTAGAAATAAAATAAGAATGAGAAACTTTCAAGAGAATATCAGACTAGAAAAATATCTAATATAGATTATGAAAGGCATATTTTGCCAAAATAAAATTTAGAAAGTTTCAAGAGAACAATGACAGACTAGGAAAAATGTCCAATATAAATGACATGTTATGCTGGAGAGATGGCTCAGTGTGAAGAGTATTGGCTGTTCTTCCAGAGGACAGATTAAATCCCGTCATCCACAACTGTCTGAGCTCCAGTTCCAGGGGAACCTGTTACGTTCTTCTGGCCTTCACAGGCATCAGGCACACATGGACATACATGGAGGCAAAACAGACACACATGAATATCAAAAAGCTAAGGAATAAGTGTCAAAGTCTATAAAGAAAAATCCAGACAAAAATTAAAAAAAAAAAAAAAACTTTTTCAGAAGAGCTAGATATAATAACTGCTAATTTTTAAAGGAGTGAGCAGATCTTGAGGATGGTAAGATTTAGTCTTCCAGCTGCTCTGAAAAGGGCAACTTGGAACTCCACAAAGTTAAGACCACACTCATTATCGGCAGAACCTCAGCCCAAGCGCAGGGCAGTGTGGCTTACACTGTATCCTGCCGGCTGCTTGCTCTCTCTTGTTAGTCACTGTTTTACTGAGAGGGGCAGTGAGACAGGAGTCTGGCTGTCTTGGAATGTGCTATGTAGATGAGAAGGGCCTTGGCCTCAGAGATTTGCTTGCCCCTGCTTCTGGAGTACTGGGGTTAAAGGTGTGCATTACCACATCTGACTGTCGTTTTCAAACTATCCTCTCCAACCCCTGTTCACTTGCTTTAGGATAAAGTTGTTGGGCTTTTTGTTTGTTTGAGACAGAGTCTTTTTTAAAAAATTACATTTACCTCTTTATTTAGGTATTTGTATATATGTGTGCCATGGTAATGTATCAAGGGCAAGGAACAACTTCTTGGGAGTTTAGTTTTTTTCTACTTTTGTTTTTGAGGCAAGGTCTCTTGTTGCTTCTACCCCCATGATGTGTATCTGAGCTTCCCAGATTCTGGATGAGTCTCCTCTCTGTACCTCTCATCTCTCAAAGGAGTGTTGGGTTATAGATCCAAGCCATCTCATACATATACACTTTCTACATGGTTCTAAGAATGAAATTCAGGTTGTCAGGCAAACACTTTTGTCTGGTAAACCATTGTACAGAAGCATGAGACAGGGTTTTGACATGTACCCATGCTAGTTTATGTAGCTTAGGCTAGTCTCAAATTCTAGATCCTTCAGCCTGTTTCCTGAGGACTAGGATTAAAGGAATGCTGGGATTACTGATGCAGACCAGGACACTTGTAGTGTGTTGGCCTAATGCTCCTTGTATTTTAATGCTAATTTTGGGTCTCCAAGAATGGTTGCCCCAGAGACACCCCAAGTTATTTCCGATTGGTAAAGATGCCAACAACCACAGCTGTGCAGAAGAGACATAGGTGAGGTCTAGGTCTTCCCAGGCTTGGGATCGGAGAGGGACCATGAGGAGGAAGGAGGAAGAAAATGCAGGAGAGGAGGAAGAAGAAGCTGCCATGGGTTAGGAGTCAAGAGAACATGACTCTCTGGGCTGGCCAATTGGAGTTAAGAACAGCCAAAATGAAAAATAGTAATAACTCAGGGTTAGCAACAGGAAAGTAGATTCTAATAGCGTATCAGCTACTGTATTGTTTAAGGCTTATTGCAACCTTATAAAGGTTGCATGTGTCTTTCATCTGGGAACTTAAATAGCTAAGGCAGGGTAAAAACCTTGGGCCTGGATTAAATAATTTCTATAACACTCACTCACTTATCCAAGTTATTTTTATGTGACTACATATTAAATCTACTCTATCTTTTCAACCTGTTTGTAGCACTTCATAGCACTGATAAATCTAAATGAAATTCTGCCTCATGGACCACTAAGATGTTCCCAACAACAACAACGATGACGACAACAACGATGTCAATAACACCCCATCCCTTGCATGTGGGTTTTCCTGTAAGAGATGGTTCTGAAGTGGAATTACTATGACAGAACGTGCATATTGTAAAATTTTCTACAAAGCTTAACTGATCTTCAAAAGCTTAATTTGGGTTGCAGATGCAGCTTAGTAGTAGTATAACCATTAGCTACTATATACAATAATCTGGGTTCACACCCCAGAGGCAGATCTTTGTTCTATGCAAATCTAGTCTATATAGCAAATTTCCTACCAAATCAGCTAGAGCTAGTAAGAGTGTATAAAAAACAAACCCCAGAGTTGCAAGATTATATATCCTTATATAGCCTCTCCTCAACTCTGGGCATTTTTAAAGTATGTACACTTTTTAAAAAAAAAGTTAATTTATTTCTATTTTATGAGCATTGATTAGTGTTTTGTCTGTGATGTGAATGCTGGGTCCTCTGCAAGAGCAGCCAATGGTCTCAACCACTGTGCCATCTCTCCAGCCCCAACTCTAGGAGTTAAAAAAAATAAAGACAGTTTTTACCAAAATTGAGAAGCAAAAATAGCTTCTATTTTATAACTATTTGAATTTAAGCATTCTTCTATAGGACTACTGTTTCTTTTTATTTCTTCTTTGTGAACTGCATATAGTCATTCATTCATTCATTCATTCACTCATTCTCTCTCTTCTCAAGAGATCTTTCTGTGTAGCCCTGGCTTGCCTAAAATTCATTATGTAGATATCTGTCTCAGAACATGCAGAAATCCCCCTCAATCCTGGAATTAGAGGTGAGTAACACCACATCTAGTTTAAAAAACAAAACAAAACTAAACTAAAACCAAAAACAATGAACTCAAAATTTAAAAATACTGGCTTTTAAAAATTTTTTACCTTAAAAAAAATTCATTTATATAAAATTTGTATACACATGCATGCACATGTGTGGAGGTCAGAGGACAACTTGTAGGAGTCAGTTCTCTTTTTTTCACCTCATGGGCTCTAGGGACTAAACACAGGTCATCCTGCTTAGTGGCAAATGTCCTTACTCACTGAGGCATCTTCCCAGACCTCTTTTTTTTTTTTTTGGTTCTTTTTTTTTTTTTCGGAGCTGGGGACCGAACCCAGGGCCTTGCGCTTCCTAGGTAAGCGCTCTACCACTGAGCTAAATCCCCAGCCCCCTTCCCAGACCTCTTAACTTGCTTATGTTAAAATGTCTCTCTCTTTTTTTTGAGACAGGGTCCCACTATGTAGCACTGGCTGGTCTTGTACTCAGCTACCCTCTGTCTCCCAAGTACTGGGATTAAAAGTGCAAACCACCACACAGTGTGTTCAGGTCCTCTCTCTTTACCCCCCGGAGAAAAGTTTAGAATTCTCACATGGTCTAATTACCTAATTTCCCCAGCATCCTTTGCTATTATCCTATACTGTCAGAAGACAAAGTTTAACACTGTAACTGAGAGACAGCAGTTAAAACACGGAGTTTGCAAAAAATGAAAGTTGTAGATGTACAGAGGATAAAGAGAACTTCCCACTGGAATAAGTCATATGCCCACCTCTCAGCATGCCCTGGGTGTATGCTATACACAGGAAACTAGAGCAAGGAAACAGTTTCTTCTAGAAAGTCCTGCCAAACTCAGGATGGTTGAAGAGGCTGGGCCTTTGGCCCAATCCTTGGCTGGCTGAGGGTCAGCATGGAAGAAAGCCTCCCCAAGGACCATAAGAGCAAAGACAAGCCAAATTGGCAGAGGCGTCAAAAAGGTTTCTTGTTCTGGATTACTGCCCAGGAGACACAAAGCTCTTTTGGGATAAACTTTGCCAAAAGTTTGTTACAAGGCTGCACATACCTTGCCAGCCATCCATCAACATGCACCAACTGCAAACCAAATTATAACATCTCAGGGTATAAAAATAGCATGTTACTTGTGTTCTCATCACATTCAAAGAGAAGGACCAAAATAGCACAGACAAAAAGCCTCAAGGCTGTGTGTCCCACTGGCCTGGTAGCAACTAGTTTGTACCTGAGGTCTCTCCAGGAGCTCCTGGGGACAGAGTTCCAGCTACTGCTTCCACAATGATCTCCATGTTCCCTGGACCCTCTTCAGTAGCTGTGGCCTCAACCAGCAGACAGCCTGGGTCAGCAGGCAAAGATGCAGGCTCCCCAGAAGCACAGGTATTCTGGACAGGGCCCAGGATTCCACGGTTTGAGAGAGGTGGGGGAATCAACAGTAGTTCAGAGCATAATCCATCCATCTCCCCAGTGCCGTTAGTCAGCTGGGATGCCAACACTGGGTCCGTCATTATCATTGATTTGTGTGCTGTGGCCTCCTAAATGCTGACAAACCAGAAAACACACACACACACACACACACACACACACACACACACACGGTTAGAACTCTTAATTTGTCTTAAGTTGGCCTCACACATTTAGGCATTTCCTTTTATAGCAACATGCCACACTTTATTATTCTAAATCTTCTCAAAACGACATTCAACACAAAAATATGAGAATAAAATCAGTAGAGAGCCAACAAGCTGAGGCTGACATTAAAGATTACAGGTTCTGTTTTTTGCTAAGTGACCCTTGCAACAAAGCTGAGTGGGTTGGAGGCTCTCTCTCTTACTACCTGATGACCTCATTATTCCTCAGTCTAGCTATAATATCCCTTCACTTATGGTCCTCACTGACCTATCTTCCCAGACATCCCTCCCATTCTGCCCTCCTAACCAGATGATTTGCCATTCTCTGACCCTCCTGAATTACAGACCCTTCTACTTTCTTGCCTCTCCCATTCAACCCACGGAAATCTCTTGCCTAGCTAATCAAATACTCCTGAAGCAAATAAACGTTTCTGCTTTGGATGCTTCCTAACATTCTGAATTTTCTCTTTTCTGGGGCCTGACCGCCTCTGTGTGTAGTTCTATTAGAAACCACACCGCATTGCTGTTGTCTCCATATCAACCTCCTTTCCTAGATATATAGCTCAGCTGTCCAGAAAACAGTGGTGGATCCTCTGAAGCTGGGGTGGTCATCAGACACCTGATTAGGGGGCTGAAAACTGAACTCAGGCCCTCAGGAAGAACATCTTTTACTCTTAACCACTGAGCCATTTCTCTAGTTTCACACTTTTCTTTTAATGTGTTGCTGAAGATCAAACCCAGGGCTTTGTGCATGCTAAGGCGAGCACTGTACAGATGAGCTATTATATATCCCAAGTGCTGGATATGGAGCGTTGAGTAGTCCATTGAAATTTTTCACTTCAACCAACACTAAGCACCAATAAGCTAGGTAAGTCAGACAAAATAAAAATTTTAGTGGATCAGCCGAGTTGCAATAAACCCAGATATTTTAAACCAAGGTATCAAGCCAGTGGTTCCTCAAATGCAAGGTAAATTTCCAATTCACTAACACAACTGAGAAAAAAAAAGAATTAAACTGTATACCCTGTTAAACATGGCTGAAATAAATGAGACAATCTTTTTTTTTTTTTTTTGGTTCTCTTTTTTTCGGAGCTGGGGACCGAACCCAGGGCCTTGCGCTTCCTAGGTAAGCGCTCTACCACTGAGCTAAATCCCCAGCCCCGAGACAATCTTTTAAATTCCCAGGACTCAGGAGGCAGACACAGGCAGGTGTCTGTGAGTTTGAGGCCAGCTTGGAACAAACACATAGTGAGTTCCAGGACAGAGCTACACAGTGAGGCCCTGTTTCAAAAAACAAAACTGGGTCACCGAAGTTGAGTAAGAGCCAGGGGAGAGTGGCTATTCCTTATTCTGCAGAATCCATCCACTTAAAAACAAGAGGGTTGGAGAGATGGCTCAGCGGTTAAGAGCACTGACTGCTCTTCCAGAGGTCCTGGATTCAATTCCCACTAACCACATGGTGGCTTAATCTGTTATTAGGATCCGATGCCCTTTTCTGGTGTGCCTGAAGAAAGCAACAGTGTACTCACGTACATAAAATAAACAAATCTTTAAAAAACCAAATAGCAAAAGTACAGACAGGAATTCAGAAGGTGGCAGGGAAGGCCACTTGGCTTTTTGGAAATCACAGCCTCCACCGACTACTTATTATTGCTGCTCTGGCCAGTCTTCCAGTCTATCACATGGCCCCAGGAAGACGAGGCAAAGGAGGTAGGAGTGAGCCAGAAAAAAGTAACGCGCTTTCTTTGACACCGGAGAAAAAAAGGAACACAGAAGGCGCCCCTGCGTAAGCACCTCAGTTCCCACGCGCCTCTGGGCTTGGACTCACCGTGTGGCCTTGAACAGATGCACTTGCCTCGCTTCTCTGGGCCTCAGCTTTCCTATCTGTAAAGTGGAGGCGGCGACAGCCAAGTCACGAGATCCAGCGGAAAAGAAAGGCGTTTTGAAACCTGCAAGGCTTGGGATGATGCATCGTCACGATTATGGTCCTGAGGAGAGGCAGCGGATACCCGGGCGGGGCCCGGAGCTGTGACGCGACTGAGGCGCCCAAGTGCAGCAGAGATGCGCCCGAGCCCCTCTCATCGACGCGCTCCCCTCAGCACCTCCTCCCACGGCTTCCCACCTCCAAGGCCTATTCAAGCTGGGGCTAGAGAAACTTTTACCTCCAGCTCGCAGCGTCCGCACTTCCCCTGGTTCCCGCCGACAGCCGCTCTCTCACCTTCTACCCCAGGGCTGGCGGGAGCTGCATCTCTATGGTCCGACTGGAACTGGCGTGGCTCCTCAGGGGCCTTTGATGCGACCGCCCCCGGCCCAGGCGCCTCTGGGAATCTGACGTGTGGCGGTCACTCTGTCTCTCTTCGAGGCCCGTGCTACTCTATGGTTTCCCCTCTGTGTCCTTGAGTACCCCAGCGCTGAAGCGCCAAAGCGGAACCATCGAGAATTTCAGGGAAGAGTGGCAAGGACCTCGTGGTGGGTGTGGCAGGAAGTAGATTCGGCATTCGGGGGCGGGCCTAGAGGCGCTTATTCCGAGTACGGACTGGCGAAACCATCGAGTCTGAGGGCCAGAGAGTCATGAAAGTAAGGGGGCGGAGTGACAGATTTCTCCCGACCACGTTCCTGGGAGCGCGGGCTGGGTTGTGTAGGGTGTCCGGGAGTCAGCCGCTGTGTGTCAGGGTCAGTAGCCGGAGGCCAGGAGATCTTCGTCAGTGGCTCTCCATGCAAAAGTGCTTTGGAATTCTGGATCTCGGCTCTGAGCCTTAGCGGAGGTCACGGCTGTCAATTCACCGGTGTCCCGGCGTGCCAGACGGAGGACAGAGTGGCGGTGGAGGAGCGTTGCAGGAGAGGTGTGCCGGAAATAATTTGCTCCCCCCAACCCCTTGGGCATTATCTTAGTTAGGCTTAGTCACATCTTATTGGGTTGAATTTGAAAAAGGCCCCGTGGAAGAAGTAGCCTATAAGATCTCAATTAAAAAGAATGCCTGGAATAAAGAAGATACCAACAGAACTAAGTGAGCCGGAGGTAGATAGTGATTTGCATATCTGTCGAGGTGCTAGTAAAGGTAGGCATCCTAATGTGGACATCCCTGCATATCAGCTGTCCTATTCGAATCCAATGGGAGCAAGTCACAGAACCCAATGGGAGGGAGCTGGAGTACAAGTGACAGAATTGTAGCGGGTCTGGGTTTGGTGGCAGGATGATGCAGGCACTAAAGGTCCATTCAGACATCACCTCAAGAACCAAAATAACTTGCATGAAATAGTTTAGGTGAGAAGTAATAGTCTGTACAGGACATTGGGAATGGAGTATGACGGAGAGAATATTTGAAAGGCGTTTCTGATGATAAGGCATGTATGTGGTCATTGACGGATCAATGGAGAAATCACCTTTGCTGATTCCATTCAGTGGGGACCCTTCTATCTCTGCTCTTGCCGGGGACCAAAGTCTTCCCTTTCTAATATCCTGGTGTGGAGCTGGTTCCATTGCTTTTTGGAGTTGAGAATCTCTCCTGGCAAAAAGTCTACCTGAAGAGCAAAATGGTGGGGTTTTACCCTGGAATTCCAACACCATTCCCACTCCACAAAAGGACACTGAAACAAAGTTCTGCTGAGCCGTCCATCTTGCTTCTGTGGGAGGGAGCGGAGCAAGTTTGATCGGTCTGGTTTCTAAACTAGTCTTATGCTTTCTTCCAGTTCTGCTGTTCTCCATCTCTAGGTTTTGACAGTGCCTCAGAGCCCGTGAGCATCTGTGTTTTTTCCTTTCAAGATGCCATTTACAGACTTTGTTCTGGCCCTCAAAGACAATCCCTACTTTGGGGCTGGATTTGGGCTGGTAGGTGTGGGTACAGCTCTGGCTATGGCCCGGAAAGGAGCCCAGTTGGGTCTAGTGGCATTCCGTCGCCATTACATGATCACACTGGAAGTCCCTGCTAGAGACAGAAGCTATGCCTGGTTGCTTAGCTGGCTTACCCGGCACAGCACCCGCACTCAGCACCTCAGTGTTGAGACCTCATACCTTCAGCATGAAAGTGGCCGAATCTCCACCAAGTTTGAATTCATCCCCAGCCCTGGAAACCACTTCATTTGGTAAGACTGGAAGTTAGGAAGAGCTCTGAGGAGAGGGTGGATTAATGGAAGAAATCAGGCCACTTTGACAATTTTATCCAGGTATCAGGGAAAATGGATCCGGGTAGAGCGAAATCGAGAAATGCAGATGGTGGACTTGCAAACGGGGACTCCTTGGGAATCTGTCACCTTCACGGCCCTGGGCACTGATCGAAAGGTTTTCTTCAACATCCTGGAGGAAGGTGTGAGATGGCACAGGCAGGCTTTCAGGAATGGGGAGGTTGGGCATCTGCTGCTTGGAGAGGAGGAATAAGGATCCAAGTCCTTGGGAAAAGGGTACAGGTCAGAGCTCTACCTAATTGAAGAATCAGCTGTGCTCAAGAGACTTACTGTTTTGTTTCCTTGCTCCCAGCGCGAGCCCTGGCTCTGCAGCAGGAGGAAGGGAAGACTGTGATGTACACAGCTGTGGGTTCTGAATGGCGAACCTTCGGTTATCCACGCCGGAGGCGGCCACTGGATTCTGTAGTCCTACAGCAGGGTCTGGCTGACCGAATTGTTAAAGATATCCGAGAATTTATTGATAATCCCAAGTGGTACATTGACAGAGGTAAGTGGCAGCTGGAATCTTGGTGAGGCTGTAGCCAGATGAAGTTACAGAATAGTCTAGCTCAGGTGAAGGGAAAGAAAACTTGTCTATGAGGGTATCTTTTTCTGATACTAGGACCACTGATAGGGAGCATTGCTGAGGGTAAATGTGGACACCCGGGCCAGAGTACATGATTCACTTTAGGTCTTGTTTATCCTGGTTATATCCCTAGGCATCCCCTACAGACGTGGCTACCTTCTTTATGGGCCCCCTGGTTGTGGAAAGAGCAGTTTTATGTGAGTAGTCAAATTCTCTTGACTCTGAAAAACAGCCTTTGCAGAAAAACTGGACTGAAATCATTAGAAATGAATCTGGGAACCAAGAATCAGGGTAAACATGAGATCCCTAGGTGTGCATCAAGTGGGTATAGGAAACGCAGGCCTGTGTGGCCTACCTCCTAGGACTCTTCAGGCTACCTAGGACCTCCTTCCCTGTCATTGTCCACAGAACAGCTCTGGCTGGAGAACTGGAACACAGCATCTGCCTGCTAAGTCTCACAGACTCTAGCCTCTCGGACGACCGGCTCAACCATCTACTAAGCGTAGTACCCCAGCAGAGCCTGGTGCTCCTGGAAGATGTAGATGCTGCTTTTCTCAGTAGAGACTTGGCCGTGGAGAGTGAGTGAGGATGCTGGGGATGGGGAGTCTTTTGTTTTTAGTGTAGTGTGCATCTGTGTGCAAGCACATGTGTAGGCACACGTGGGTGGAGGTCAGAGAACGTTTTGAAGTCAGTTCTCACCATGTACCGTTTGTCTCTCTTGTTGCCATACTCCTGTCTCTGCCTTCAACATGCCTTAGTGTTTACATATGTGCCACTGGAAGCCACTGCATCCAGCTTTTTACTTGGATTCTGAGATCAAACTTGGGTCTTCAGACTAGTGTAGCTGCTTATTTGTTTTAACCACAGAGCTATGTTCCTGACCCAGGAAAGTAGTTATTTAAGACACCGAGGGTCAGAAGTCAACAAGAAACATTTTTGGAGGCCTAAGTCAGCAACAAGAGGCTGATAAGTAGGGAGCTGAAGGGGATTTGGGGCTCCCTACTTATCAGCCTCTTGAAGGGGATTTTAACTGAGCCATGACCTTTCACATCCCTGTCATCCTCTAGACCCTGTAAAGTACCAAGGATTAGGTCGCCTCACCTTCAGCGGACTGCTTAATGCTTTGGATGGTGTAGCCTCTACCGAGGCTCGAATTGTGTTCATGACCACTAACCACATTGACAGGTAAGGAGACAGGAAGGCAAAGCTCCACTTGTACACCTCAGGAGAGTTGGGGGATTGAGGAGACTGTCTCAGGAGCTAGCAGGACTGTTGGCTGTGACTCTGCTTTTCCTTAGGCTGGATCCTGCCCTGATACGTCCTGGGCGAGTAGATCTGAAGGAGTATGTGGGCTACTGCTCACACTGGCAGCTGACCCAGATGTTCCAGAGGTTCTATCCAGGGCAAGCGCCTTCTTTGGCTGAGAATTTTGCTGAACATGTCCTTAAAGCTACATCCCAGATTAGTCCTGCCCAGGTGCAAGGCTACTTCATGCTGTATAAAAATGACCCCATGGGGGCCATTCACAATGTCGAATCTCTGAGGTGACCCACCAGGCCACTATCTGCTCTCAACAGAATCCATAAGTACCTGTCACACGAATCTGGTTTGTGACCTTCTTCTTCCCATTGCTGTGTTTGTAATTGAGAATAAAACAGGAGTTGCCATAGCAGGTGCCTACAAGATCTACATCTACCAGTGGTGGGGCCATGGCCTGAGCGAGGGAAAGGAGAAGGAGCGCCATTGGGAAAAGTAGATGCAATCATGAAAGGCCACCCAAGTAAGATACACTGTTGCCTGGTGTTGTGGCACACATTCCCCCACCCCCGTTTGTTTGTTTATTTTGTTTTCAAAACAGAGTTCTTTGTATAGTCCTGGCTGTCCTGGAACTTGTTCTATAAGCCAGGTAGAAGATCTGCCTGACTCTGACTCTTGAGTGCTGGGATTAAAGGTATGCATGTGGTACGCACTTTTAATTCTAAAACTTGGGAAGCTAAGGTAGTAAGAGTGTTAAATCTTAAGATCGGGGCTGGAGAGATGGCTCAGCAGTTAGAAGCACTGACTGTTCTTCCAGAGGTCCTGAGTTCAATTCCCAGCAACCACATGGTGGCTCACAACCATCTGGAATGGGATCTGATGCCCTCTTCTGGTGTGTTTGAAGACAGTGATGGCATACTCCTACACATAAAATAAATAATTCTTTAAAAAAAAAAATCCTAAGACCAACCTAACACCACAGTGAGACTTTCCCCTTAAAACAACAGAAGTGCTTGGGATGGAGCTCAGCTGGTAGAATGCTTGCCTGGTGTGTACAAACTGGCCATGATGGCAATGGCCTGGAATCCTACCACTCAGGAGATAGAGACAGAAAGATCTGGAGTTCTTCAACTAGATAAAGCTTGAGGCTAGTCTGGGCTACATGGTACCTTATCTCAAAACAACCAGCCAGTCAGCTGAACAATGCATGTGTGCAAATGTGGGAATGGATGGAATTATTTGCTGTGTTACTTAAGTATTCTGCACAAATGTCTTCTTTTCAAAACTGACCACACTGGCAGGGAAGAGCCTTTTTACCCTAGTGTCTCTGGTGGACAGCCTTACAAGAAAGGCAGGAGCCCCTACCACAAAGAGCCATACCACATAAGCTAGCTGCTGTTAAGCAAAGGTCAAATCTCTTTATTGCCTCCCTCCCACCCTAGTTCCCTGTCCCCCAACAGTACTGCTAGGAACCTTCCTCAGATTCCAAGCCCAGGGGCTCCCTGCGAGTACCAGACCGGTATGCTCCCTGGCCCCGGGGTAGATGGGGATAGGAAGAACCTGGTGTACGGTTTTTGGAGCGTTCCCATCGAGCACAGTCCCGAGTCCTGCGAGCTGAGGGGCCCTGCCAGCTACCAGGTCCCTTCTCCTGAGGATGACCTGTGAGGCCTTTGTTACGGGGTTCTGCCTTTAAGTCCACAGTCTCCTTGAGAGGCTTCTCAGGAGGTGGCAGTTCTTGGATTTCACTGGTACCTTTTGGGGCGCAGCACTCCCCTCCTTTTGGGTGCCTCCGATCATACTGTCGCCAGGAGCCACGACCAGGTCGTGGAGGATCTAGCATGGATTTCTGGGTCTCACCCAGCCTCTGTTGATTTGGCCCAGCCCCCGAAGTCTTCTCATAAACATACTGGGTAGCCATGGGTAGAGGAGTTGGCAGAGTTGATTGGGCAGCTAGGGAAGTAGATTGTTCTGCAGAAAGGGTATTAGGTGGTTGGGGTCCTCTGGAGACATCTACTACTGACTCAGGTTCAAGAGCAGCAGGAGGCTGGAGAGAAGAGAGGCAGAGGTGATGCATCAAGGGGGACCCCTCTCCACTATCAGCAACCATCATCAACCACAACCTTGCTAGCAGAAAAAAGCACACCCTAGGGCCATGGCATTCCTAAGAACTCTGGAGACATCTGAGGCCAAGGGGGAGCCTTTCCTCACCTGCTGAAGGCTAATGAAGTATCGGTTCCGTTCAGCCTCCAGGTCAATGATGCCACCCTTTTCCTGTTGCCTCTGATACAGCCGTTTGAGTTCTTCCTGTTGGCGCAAGCTCTCTGCACTGGGTTGGTATAGCTCCTTATAGGAAAGGAAGCAAAAGGGCAGGAGGAAAAGAAACAAAATGAGAAAGCAGACAGATGACTTGAACCCTAACTCTTCTAGGATCGTCCTAGGGAGCTGCACAAGGTTCCTGGCTTTTTTTTTTTTTTTTTTAAAGATTTATTCATTTATTATATATAAGTACACCGTAGCTGTCTTCAGACACACCAGAAGAGGGCATCAGATCTCTTTACAGATGGTTGTGAGCCACCATGTGGTTGCTGGGAATTGAACTCATGACCTCTGGAAGAGCAGTCGGGTGCTCTTAACCGCTGAGCCCTCTCTCCAGTCCAGGTTCCTGGTTTTTTGTTTTGTTTTAGACAAGAGGTTCATATAGCTCAGAATGGTCTCAAACTCACCATATAGCCAAGCATGACCTTGAACTGTTTATCCTTCCTGAGTGCCATGATTGTGTGAGTGCATTACCATATACCAGGTTTTTTAGTGCCACTGCTGGGGATCAAACCTAAGGCTTTCTGTGTGCTAGGTAAGGTGCACTTCCAAATGAGCCACATTCCCAATACTCAGTTCTTGGTTTTGTTCCTCAGAGTTGGGCTTCTGAAGCCTTAGACTCTTGGTGGGGGCTGTGGCTTTGCAGAGTACTGTTAAGCAAGTCAAACCCAACTCCACAGAGAACTCAGCAGAGACAAGATGCCACTTCTCTCTCCTTAGAGAATGCCTGGCTTAGAGCAGAAGGAAAACCCTTACCATGGGTTGTTGGGGTTCAGGGGCTGCTTTCAGCGAGGCAAGATCATACACAAGGGGCTCCCTGCACACAGGACACTGCACACCGACTGCCTTCTAAAACAAGAGGAGAAATCACATCCTGCTCCCTGTCAGCCAGCCCGAGGGCTGGGACCAAAGGGCATAAGCGTTAGCTGCTTAGCAATGAGGTAGAACAGAGGAGAAAAGGGCTGCCTAGGGAGAGGTCTGGAAATGCAAGGCTTCATGCAATGTGTCAGTCCACACAAGGATGCCTTTCTTTCTGGACACGGGTAAGAATTAATCTCAAAGGTATCTAGAACTAAAAAGATGAAAGGACACCAAAGTAGAGGGCTGGAGATGGAGATGAGGTCTATGGGTACCGAGTGAGAGAGTGGGTCTGGTGATGTCTACCTGCTTGGTGACAACATGCTGTTGCTCCTGTTCCTGTGTATTCAGCTCTTGTTCCATGTGTTGGATGTACCTGGCAAGGCAGTGGCAGTGAAAGTAGTGATAACACGGTGTCTTGGTAAAAGCCTCCTTTTCCTGTGGGAAGACAGACGCAGGTCCTGCATTAGTGACCACTCACGAGCCCTTCCCAGTCTGCTCAACCTTATCCCAGATCCCAGCTGAGAAACCCACCTGGAAACCATAGAGGCAGATGACACACTGTCCATGGGGAATGTTGTTATCTGTGAGAATCTCCTTCCCTTTCTGAAAGGAGAGAAGATGTTGCTGAAACATGGAGGCAGGAGACTGTGAACACATCCCAGATACTTCTTCCAGGACTAGCTGGCTCCTATCCTGGTAATGTTTTACTTGCAAGGATCCCTCTTCTGCGCTGCCTCATTTGACCTTCCTGGTTTCAAAATCTAAGTCAATTACTTCTCTCACTAAGCACAGCTTACACAGTTTTCTTTCTCTTTTCTAAAGATAGGGTCTGATGTAGCCCAAGCCATCCTTGAATTTTAGCTAAAGGTGCTTTGAACTTATGGATTCTCTCGCTTCCACCTCCCAAGCGGTAGGATAGCAAATGTGTGCCACTATGCCTTGGCTTAGCATATAATACCAACTACCCAGGAGACAGAAACAGGATGTCACAAGTTCAAGGCCTGCTTGACCACTTTGTGACTCATTCTCAGAATTAAAAAGGTTTAAACATGGTATGGATATAGCTCAGTACAAGAGCACTTGTCCAATGTATGTAAAACCTTAGGTTTGGACCTTGGTATAGAAAAAAGGAAAAGTACTGAAACTGAAGCAGAGAAAATGAGGGCTTGGGGATACACACCTTTAATCCCAGCAGTTGGGAGGCAGAGGCAGATGGCTCTCTCAGGCTGGCCAGAGCTACAGAGTGAGACCCTGCCTTGGTTAGCTAGAATCATCTGTGAAGAACCAAAACTGAGAAAAAACCTCCATAAAAATGGCCTGTAGGCAAGCCATAGCCTATGGCAGATGCCTAGCAAAATGTGAGGCATTTTCTTAATTAATGAGTGACGGAGAAGGGCTCAGCCCATTGTGGGTGGGGCATCCCTTCGGTTGATGGTCCTGGGTGCTATAAGAGAGCAGTTTGAGCAAGAACAAGCCAGTAAGTAGCACCCTTTCATGGCTTCTTCTGTCTCCAGGTTCCTGCCTGGAATTACTACTCTGACTTCCCCAGTCATGGACTGTTCCTGGAAGCATAAGATGAAATAAATGCTTTCGTCCCTAAATTACTTTTGATCATGGTATTTTTAACACAGCAGTAGAAACCCTGAGACCAAAAATAAATAAATAAACAAACAAAAAGAGAAAGGGAACTGACAACTATAAGAGAACTACTCGAACTACATTTTTTTTTTTTTGAGACATAGGAATTATCTTTCTAGACTAATTGAGGCCTTGTGCAAACAAAGACTAAATGTACTGCCTACAGATATAATGTTGTCTGAAAGGAAGGATATTTTACCAGGCCATCACACTTTACCTCGATGAGTTCGTAGAGCATGGCAGTGCCTAGTCCCTCCTTGGCCACATGGCCCAGGGCCTGTGAGATCCTGGGGGAAAAAAAAACAAGAAGAAGCCAATATGAAATCCACACCCTTCCTTCAGCTGGCTGAGCTGAATTTTGAATTGTCCCTGTTCTAACTAGCCCAACTTACTTGTGGATCTGCTCATCTGAAAGTCCTCGGGGGTTACGGATGGAGATCTGGGGCACCTCGTGGGGATACTGATGCAGAAAAGCAACGAACAGTCATGAATGTGATGCACGCTGGGGGCTCTCCCCTTCCTCCCTTGACTACTGTGCAGAGGCCGCCTCACCTGCACGGGGACCTGAAGAACCAGAGTAAAGCAGACAAACTGCGAATCCTGGACCTCTGCGGTGGCAGGGTGCAGAGTGATGAAGATCTCCCATGGTGATCTGCAGGTGGATGAAGTGAAGACGCAGGATGTGACTAGGCAGGGGCTTGAAAGCTAGGGAGGAGGGTGTGAGAGAGTAAAGCAGTAGAGGAATGCACATTGGACTTGTTTCTCTGGACTGGGGGAGGAAGGCTTAAAGGAATAGTAGATAAACTTTACCTCTGAGGCAAGGCTCAGAGTACCCTAAGTCCAGATTCTGTGCAGAATTCTCTCACGACTGAGACCCCTGCCCGCCCATTGCTCAATACGTACCTGCCGTTCCCTTTCATCACCTGTAGTTCATCCAGATAGATAGATTCTAATACTTCAACTTCAGAGGGAAGGACCCTGGAGAGTAACGGGGAGACCGAATCACCATTGCAGTTCTCCCTACTGAAGCTGCCAAGGCTGATGAAGACTGACTTTTTTTTAAAAAAAAAAAATCTGCCTGAATACATTCTCTGGCCAAATTATTCTTTAAAACTGGGAAGTGTTTCTTCAAGCCAGGTAGAAAGCATGGGAATTAAAGTTTTGGAGATCACACTGCCAACTTGAGAAAACACATTCCCAGAGGAATTAAAACTAACCAAACCGTAACCCAGGAGGAATGGGACCAATCAGAGGCAGGTTCTGGCTCCCTGCTTACATTTCTACAGCGTAGGTTATCCTTTAGTGGGTTTCCCTCTGACCTGCATATTTGACATTCATTCATTAACAAGGCTATCAATACTATTTCTGCCCACCTATATTACTGTATAGCACAGATCCCAGTGTTCTGGCTACAGCCAATACCTTGCCAGCACCAGTCAGTGTAAACATCCTCAAAAGGACATAGCAAGTTAAACAGGTCTAGGTAATATAAAAGCTATACTGCATTAGAAGAGTCATAGGCCTTGTAGCAAATAGTAGAGCAGAAACTATTTACCAAGCTATGTGGTCAGGTTACTTTTTTTAGAAGCCTGAGTTACACTGTCTACCACCTAGTGATAATACAGCATACTCACTAGGGCTACTACGAGAGGAATAAATGATTTGGTTATATAAAGTGCACAATGGGGGTTGGGGATTTAGCTCAGCGGTAGAGAGCTTGCCTAGGAAGCACAAGGCCCTGGGTTGGGTCCCCAGCTCGAAAAAAAAAAAAAAAAAAAAAAAAAAAAGTGCACAATGTCTAAGACATAGTATCTAGTTTAAGTGACCCCCCCCTTTAAAAGGAAAAAGAGACCCTGAGTATACACATGATCCGGGATGTGTAGTTAGTCCTGATCATCATGGCTAAGACAGGGTTCGTGGTCCTGATATTAATCAGTGGGCTCACATTTAAACATAGAGAAAACAGCGGTTATGACATCGAGGAAGAGTGATTGTCCACAGCGCTACCCAGGTGAATGATATATATATATATATATATATATATATATCTGTATCTGCTTTCTTACACAGTTCCTCTCCACCGAGAGGGCGTGCACCCCACTATCACCTCTATCAGTAATGGTTACTATTAGCATTCTTAAGCCTTAGGCAGAAACCTTAAAATATAAAACTTATTATTTTACAAATTAAAAATAAGACATTCGGGCTGGAGAGATGACTCAGTGGTTAAGAGCACCTGACTGCTCTTCCAGAGGTCATGAGTTCAATTCCCAGCAATCACATGGTGGCTCACAACCATCTGTAAAGAGATCCGGTGCCCTCTTCTGGTGTATCTGAAGACAGCTACAGCGTACTTATATATATAATAAATGAATAAATTTAAAAAAAAAGAATCTTTAAAAAAAAAATAAGACATTCTGGCTGCTATAGACTACTGTGTCATGGCTCAGGTGTCCCTTCATATGTTAGAAGTCCCTCCCAACATTGAAAAGCACTAGTCTGGCTGGGCTCCCTAAACCAACAGAACACTGAGGTGCAGCTGCAGGTAAGACTTCCTTCAGTACTTTGCCCACCTTAGGTCACCTGAGTCTTGGATGTAAGATATAGAGTAAATAAGGTCAGAGGTTACAGATGGGGGTCAACAGTAGGCTGTCCTAATACTAACAGTGTAAGGCCTCAACTCAGATGTCCTTTGGGCTACCTTAGTCTCTCGCAGTCTTATACTTAGGCAATTAATGAGATGCAGGCTTATGCATATTACAAATCCACAGTGACCCTCCCAAGTACTCTATGAGGTAATGCCACACCCACTTTTTTTTAATAGCTGACACTGAGCTAGCTGGTTTGGTCGGCATCACATCAAGCTAATTAAATACGAAGTGAGCACGTTTTTATCTTATGTCCAAAATCCAAAATCCTTAAAGGTTTTTGGTTTCTTATTAAGAATGCTCGAGTGAGTAGGAGATCTTATGAGGGGAGTAAGGCTTTTCTGACAGTAGTTATTAGTGCTGTTGGTTATATGGGAAGATTGAAAAACGCATAGGCAGAAATGGTCTGGTCCATGGGGCAGGATCCTAGGGGCACGAGGAATGCGTCCGTTCCTAGAGGCGGGAGGTGTGATGAGCAACCATCCTCCAGTGCCCAGAAAATCACATCAGGGAGAAGTGGGGCGGGGTAGGCCCGTAGAGGGGGCAATGGGGTCGATAAGGCGTGGGCCCAGCGGCCAGGCCGCTGTAGACCCAGTCCCTTCTCAGATCGGCGTCCCTCCACCCTCCGTTCCCGGTTCAGTAGCTCGCCTACGAAAGGATGTCAGGGTCTCTTCCATCCCTCTCCCTATGATCCACCCTTTATGCCCGTGGTTCGGACGGTCCGAAGCTGTTGCTAGCTCCCAGCACCAGATCCAGGCAGCCAGCCAAAACCTATGACCCAAAGTTACCAGTCCTCTTCCCCGGCAGCTGAAGACGCAGACGCCGCCATGTCTTCTCCGGCTCTTGGCCGGAACCGGAAACACCTTTTGGGAAGTTAGAGGCGGAAAACTAGGGCGGGGCGGAGTAAAAGAAAGCTGGCGCCGTTTCTAGGCAACTGAAGACTCTAGATCCTTTGTGGGGTCTGCTAGCCAAACGACAGAAGTGCCCTAGAAAGTGCTAATGGGCGGTTCGCATCTGTCACACGCCTCTGAGAGCTTTGTCCTCTAAACTTCTGACCAGTTCCAGGGAGTAAAACTGGTAAGAGTGTGGGAAACTAATGAGGGCTACAACGGAATGGAGAAAAGTAACGCAGGCAGCTGGGAGGGACCCGGCTAGAGGCCCAGGGCCACCAGCCCTCAGTCTGGGCAGTTTGGAGCATCTAGGCTGGGGGCAAGGTAGGGGACCTCGGGTCAGGATCGGAGTGGTGTTGCTGGGCCAGCTGAGGATATCAGGGACTTGGGAGAGCAAAAAAGGAGCATGTTGGTGAGCATTGCTGGAGAGGGGAAAGGGGACGCCGGTCACCTAGCCTGGGTGGGGGTGCCCGAGACATTCTAAGACCTGATCATCTTTCCACCCTGGTTATGTATTCGAGGCCTTGGTTATTGTGAAAAACAGGAGAAAGCAAGGCTGATAACGTGTATCTTTCTCCCATGTTGTGGGCCAGGCCTCCCAGATGTGTGGAACCATCCCTGGATCTATAGCTCTTCGTCACCGTCTTCTTTCTACCTTCTGAGAGACCCTGAAACCCTTGCCATGGAAAAGTACCACGTTTTGGAGATGATTGGAGAAGGCTCTTTTGGGAGAGTGTATAAGGGCCGGAAAAAATACAGTGCTCAGGTAGTGAACAAGGATATCTTTTAAGTGGAATTTGGTGACCCACTTGTCCAGTAAAGACTTGGGACAGAAGGGCTACACGGTGTATATTTCTAGACCCTGACTCCAGCATACTTCTAGGGTATATAGGCTCTGAAATTTGATTTCTTGGAGTCAAATCCCAGCCTTAGAACTAGGGGCAAACTACCTAACCATTCCATGTTTCAGTTTCCCCAAACTGTACACTGGGGGAAGATTGATAGGGTCTGAGGATTAAATGTACTTTACACTTAATCACTTAATATGATGCCTGACATCTACTGGATGACAAAAATTATAACTGTCCTTTGTATGACCTACGGAGATGACCCCTTGAAGTCTGGTCTCCCATCTCTCCATCTTCTTTCTCCTTCCTCCACATCTCACCTGAGTCCTTTGCTTATGTCAGAAAACCTCTGCCAGGGTCCCATCAAAGGGATCTATTTGCCAGTAACTGTTTCCCCCAGTGATGGGTTGACAAAGCCAGAGTAAATCCATAGTCCCCTAGGGGGGAAAGTGGAGGTGGGAGAGTAAGTATGTGTTTGCATTCATACTAAGAGTTGGTCCAGAAGTATAAAGTCTTGAATCATGGCACTCTGAGATAAAGCTTGAAGTATTTACACACACACACACACACACACACACACACACACACACACACACGCACACACACGCACACAGAGAGAGAGAGAGAGAGAGAGAGAGAGAGAGAGAGAGAGGGGAGGGGGAGAGAATGTGTGTTTTATTGGGGTTACTTAAACAAGTATAAATGAGGGTTTACCCACAGGAGCAGAAATGACTCACAGACGGCTGTAACACCAAAGCCCGCCCCAGCATGTGTGATAGCTCATGCAAGCTGGATGCCTCACCCAGCGCCTGTTAGAGGCAGCCTGACAGAATGGAGAGTGTCTCAGGCAGCTCAGCTGGCATGAGAGGTTCTTGCACTTCTTGATGGTGTAGTTAGGCCTTGACTCTTCGCTTTGCCACTGACAGGTGGTGGCCTTGAAGTTCATCCCCAAACTGGGGCGCTCAGAGAAAGAGCTGAGGAATCTGCAACGAGAGATTGAAATCATGCGGGGTCTGTGGCATCCCAACATTGTGCATATGCTTGACAGCTTCGAGACTGACAAGGAGGTATGTTTTGATGGTATTGGGTTGCCTCTCTCCATGCCCGAGGAGACCAGGCATTTCCCATCCCAAGAGTGCATGACTGTTCTGTCAGTGCTATGCTGCCTTCTCCTCACAGGTGGTGGTGGTGACAGACTATGCTGAGGGAGAGCTCTTTCAGATTCTGGAAGATGATGGAAAACTTCCTGAAGAGCAGGTATGCTTCCTGGCTCAAATGTTCCCACACTTTGGATCTCTGTCTCGGTGAGGAGCTAGGATGCAAGCTGAGGCCGTCAAGGTTTATTTGCGTGTGTGTGTGTGTGTGTGTGTGTCTGTGTGTGTGTGTGTGTGTGTGTATGTCTGTCTGTGTATGTATGTATTATGTATGTCTTTCTCTTTATAGTGTATGTGCACATATGTGTAGGTGCATGTGCTCACACATGTGCATGCATGTAGAGTCCAGAGGTTAGAGTCTTCTTCAGTTGCTCTCAATATTTTGAAAGTCAATCTCTTTTTTTTTTTTTTGGAGCTGAGGACCGAACCCAGGGCCTTGCGCTTCCTAGGCAAGTGCTCTACCACTGAGCTAAATCCCCAACCCAAGTCGATCTCTTATTAAGCCTGAAGACTGTTGATGATTGGCTGGGCTGACTGGCCAGCAAGCTCTAGGGACCTGCCTATAGTTACCCTCTCCCCAAAACATCAGGGTTATAGGTGTGGGAGACCAGGCCCAGCTTTTAAGGCAAATGCTAAGAACCCAAACTCAAGTCCTCATGCTTGTGCGGTGGCCATTTCACCAGTGGAACCATCCTCTCAGCTCTGACAATTCTTTTTTTTTAAATTTTATTACTGTATGAGTGCTCTGCTGTATGGACACCTGCAGGCCAGAAGAGGGCATCAGATCCCCCTTATTGGTTGTGAGCCACCAACTGGTTGCTGGGAATTGAACTCACGACCTCTAGTAGAGCAGTCAGTGCTCTTAACCACTGAACCATCTCTCCAGCCCCTGACAGTTCTTCTTAAAAATGTTTTTTATTCCATTTTATTTTGTGTGTGTGTGTGTGTGTGTGTGTGCGTGTGTGTGTGTGTGTGTGTGTGTGTGTGTGTGTGGTGTAGTGTATGTAGGGGGAGGTATGTGCATATACATGCAGACCAGAGCACACAGATAAGAGGATAACTGTAGGAGTCAGAGTCTCCTTCCACCCTGCGGGTCCCAGGGATTGAACTGAGATCACTGGGCTTGGCATCAAATGCCTTTACCCACGGAGCCGTCTCACCAGCCATTTTCTGAAGAGTACAAGACTTGGGCTGGAGAGATGGCTCAGTGGTTGAGATCACTGACTGCTCTTCCAGAGGTCCTGAGTTCAATTCCCAGTAACCACATGATGGCTTACAACCATCCATTATTGGATACAATGCACTCTTCTGGTGTGTCTGAAGACAGTGACGGTGTACCCATATACAATAAAATAAATCTTAAAAAAAAATAGAGTGCAAGACTCTAGCTATATCTGCAGGCAGTATAGTGTGGGAGTAAAGTATTTAAACCCTGGAGCCACAATATCTGGGTATAAATAAATCTTAACTTTGCCCCTCACTAGCTGGGTCCCCACGGGCAAATTACTCTTATGTCTTTGTGCTTAGTTTCTCCATTGGTAAAATGACAATAATAATAATACCTACCTTGTAAGGCTATTTGGGGATTAGTGGTTTAGTTCATCAAAATGAGAAATAGCTATTATTAATACTGTAGATGTCAGTCATGGTTACTATGCCTTTAAGGAAGGAAGGCCAGTTTTAGAGTGGTGAGAGAAGATTACTGTTAGGTTAGGATTCGCCCTTAGGACAAAGAGGCTGGCAGTGGGAATTGTTTGAGGAGTGTCCCTACAATCACTCTAGACATTTCTTTATACTCTTCACAAGTAGGTGCCCTCCAACCCCAGAAATCTCCTCACTGTAAGCAGTCACCTTATACTGGGACGGTGTAGCTCAGTTGGTAGAGTACTTACCCAGCATGCATTATGCCCTGGGCTGGATTCCCAGTACACATAAAACTGGACTTGGTGGCACATACATACAGTCTCAGCACTGCTGAGGTAGAGGCAAGCGGATCAGAAGCTCAAAGTCATCCTCAGTTACATAGCAAGTTCTAGGCCGGCTTGGGGTCTATGAGACTCAACCAAACCCAACCAAATAAAAAACCTTACTGGCTCGTTTGCCGTGTTTGAGTGTTCGTGTATCTTGAGAGGAAGTTTCCCTTATTTAAAACGGTTAATGTGCATTTCCTTCATGCCAGGCCCATTCTGAGCATTGCTGTACGTGCTTTACCTCCGTTAGTCTATACACTAGCCCTGGGCGGTACGTGCTGTGTTATTCTCACCTTCTAGATGGTGACTCTGGGAAAGCACAGAAGAATTTGTTCATGGTCACACAGCCAATAAGAGAAATACAATAGATTCTCCTTGAATAAATGAATGAGCAGATAAAAGGATGAATTAAGGGGAACGGAAACCAAGGAGGCTATAGGAACCATGAGGTTCCAGAAGAGAAGAGAACAGAAAACCAAACTAGCCTCGGCTCCGGAAGTCTTTGGCTTGTCAGCTGACTCTGTCCTCTGACCTTCTCTTTCACTTGTCTGACCCCTAGGTTCAGGCCATTGCCGCCCAGTTGGTGTCAGCCCTGTACTATCTGCATTCCCACCGCATCCTACACCGAGACATGAAACCTCAGAACATTCTTCTCGCCAAGGGCGGTGGCATCAAACTCTGTGACTTTGGGTAGGGTTTCTGAGCTTCCGTCTATGCTTCTCCTTCAGGGAGTCCTAGACTCTCTGCTGGGCTTAAGAAGCCTCAGGTTAGAGCCAGAGCTGGAGGCTGGGCCTTTGGAACTAATTGAAGGTACTGTGTGTGTCTCCTTTGGTTCAGCTTATCCCATAGCTAACATGTAGTAAATGGCCAGATTTTTTTTTCTATTCTTTCTTTCTTTCTTTTTTTTTTTTAAGAACTCATTATGGAACTCACTCTGTAGACCAGGCTAGCCTCAAACCCAGAGATCCACCCACCTCTGCCTCCCAAGTGCCGGAATTAAAGTCATGCACCACCACTGCCCAGCTTAATTTTCTTTTTAAAAATATTTTTATGACATTTATTATTTGTTGTAGTATGGAGATGTGGGGACTCATGCTCCATGGCATGCTTGCAGAGGTCAGAAGACAACTTGTAGGAGTCACTTCCCTCCTACCATGTGGGTCCTGGGGGTGGAATTCTGGTCATCAGGCATGATGACAGGTACCTGTCCCCAGGTGTGATTTTCCAGATGTGAGTAGGTCGCGGTGATCTTCTTTTTCTGTATTTCCATCCTGTCACCTCTGCAGATTTGCCCGAGCTATGAGCACCAACACCATGGTGCTGACCTCAATCAAAGGCACACCACTCTATATGTCTCCAGAACTGGTGGAGGAGCGACCATATGACCACACGGCAGACCTCTGGTCTGTAGGCTGCATCCTGTATGAGCTGGCTGTAGGCACACCTCCCTTCTACACCACCAGCATCTTTCAACTGGTTAGCCTCATTCTCAAGGACCCTGTGCGCTGGCCCTCCACCATTACTTCCTGCTTCAAGGTAACGGGAGATGACGTCTATATCAGAAACCTGCCCTCCTCTCTTCCTACCCCCTTTCCAAAACCTACTTCCCAAAGTTGGCACAGGCCAAACAGCTTTGCTTTTCTACTGCAGGTGCACAGTCCTTGGAGGCTATTGTAAGAGTGTGTTCTAAGGTCTGCTGGATTTAAGGATGATAGCTCCTGCAGCCTATGCCAGCAGGCTGTGCTTTACCACCGTAGGAAGTCATTTCAAGCCACGAGGAGAGAAGAGCTACTGGGCTGTTACATTCCTCAGTCCCTCTGATCCCCTATCAGAGACAGTGTCAGATGCAATGCAGGTGCTCCCCACGCTGTTTTTAGTGCTCTGCAGTGGCTAAAGTGGCTGGCGATTAGGGATGGGTGACAGGAAGTGGGACCTACCTGTTCTTCACAGCCGTGTCCTAGCAGGTTGGTGGGGGGAGAAAGGGCAAGGCTGCGGGCCTCAGCAGGAGTTAAGTACACGCTTCTCCCAGAATGAATCTCATTATGAGTTTCCTCTGACTTATCTAAGATGGATGGTGCTCAAATAACTTTAAAACAAGTTAAATAAAGGAGCTTTAGCTGAGGGACGTACACTAGGACATTCGTTCCTCTTCAGGCAGCTTTGCAGGGGCCTTCAGTGACAGCTGCGATTGCTCCAGTCACCGTGTCTTAGCATGGTGCTCACAGCCTATTAGCACATTCTCTTCTGTTTTGGCTTATGTATTTAGTTTTATTTTTTAAATTATTCTTTCTTAAAAGATTTACTTTTATTTAAGTGCGTGTCTATTAGTGCAGGTGCCCACAGAGGCTACAGGGGTCAGATCTCCTGGAGCTACAGGCAGTTGTGAGCTGTGTGATGTGGGCACTGGGAACCCAACGCCCATCCTCTGGAAGAAGAGCAGTGAGTGCTCTCAAGCACCCAGCCATCCTCCAGCTCCTACCTTCCCTTCTTGCTCCGCATCTAATTAAGGGTTTCATCCTAACACATAGACCCTTTCTGTCCCTCCCTGATCTGAAAATTCACTGAAAGATTTCTGTGTTTGAGTGTTCCCTATACATCCTTGAACCATTGCTTGTTTGTGTACGAGTATGTGTGTTTAGCCGTACATACATGCAACTGTTCACATCCATCCACAGACCATCCAGGACTGTGATGTTTGCTTTCTGAAGAAGACAGTTCAAGCAGCATCACCTCTTCCAGATTTTCCTCCCTACTCCCCAGAGTTGATAGTGCACAGAGATTTGTTTTTACTCGTGGATTATGGAATGTCTGTGGATAGCAGTCACGGCCCCCTAGGAGATGAAGGCAGTGGTCTGTCTGGGATCCTACAGGGAGCCTTGTTAAGGTTGTGTTTGATGCACGAGTTGGCTCATCAGTACTGCTGAGAGGTTAGGGAGAGCCTGGAGAGAAGGGCTGGTAAAGTTTGATTTCTCTCCACAGAACTTCTTGCAGGGGCTGCTCACTAAGGACCCCCGGCAGCGTCTGTCCTGGCCAGACCTCTTACATCACCCCTTTATTGCCGGCCGTGTCACCAGTGAGTCATCAGGGTTCCCGGGGCCCTGGCCCAGTTTCTTCCCTCCCTGCTCTCTGGATGCCACACCTCTTTCCTCTCCCAACTTGGACTTTACTCCTTATGCCTTTACCATTCCTGCTTTTCGTTTATTTGTCAACATAGCCTTTTCCCACAGAGGCCTAGAGACACTGATGTCCCTTGCCAAGTAGACTCGATGACTGCAGCCCCAGAACAATTATGTCTTCTCTTCCCTCTATGCAGTAATAACCGAACCAGCAGGCTCCAACTTGGGCACCCCATTTACTAGTCGCCTACCCCCAGAACTTCAGGTCCTAAAGGATGAACAGGCCCATCGACTGGCACCCAAGGGTAGCCAGTCCCGCATCCTGCGCCAGGCCTGTAAACGCATGGCTGAAGAAGCCAAGCAGAAGGTGTGTGGGTCCGAGGAAAATATATAACAGGGGCAGGCTAGAGTTTGGGGAGTGGGAAGGGGAAGATACGACTTTTAGGGAATTAGCAAAAAGATCTGAAGAGCCTAAATAGTTCTCTTGTCTCCTACCCAACCCTAGGAAGACCAAAATACAGGATCCACCCTTGATCAAGAAGCTAGGCTCAGCAAGGTGACACCCAGCACAGCCCCTGTGCCTGGTCTAAAGGCCACTCCTCAGGAATCAAGCCTCTTGGCTGGCATACTGGCTTCAGAAATGAAGAACAACTGGGAAGACTGGGGGGCTGGAGAAGCACCCCCTACACCTCGGTGAGAAGGGTAAAGCAACTTGTGTGTGTGCGTGTGTGAGATTCTCAGCAGAACTCTGGCAACGATCACAGTGAGTGTGAAATGGCTCTGTCGTTAGCCATGGCCTAAAGATAGATAGATAGATAGATAGATAGATAGATAGATAGATAGATAGATAGATAGATAGATAGGGCTTTGGAAGTAAGAGTCCTAGGTTCTTGGGTTCTGACACACCAGAAGAGGGCATCAGATCTCATTACAGATGGTTGTGAGCCACCCTCGTGGTTGCTGGAATTTGAACTCATGACCTCTGGAAGAGCAGTCAGTGCTCTTAACCGCTGAGCCATCTCTCCAGCCCCTCTAATTCTTTCTTGATTCAGAAAATTTGAGGATTTGTCTCTATGTCTCAGTTGTACTTTGAAAGGACAAAGACTACTTCTTCCCAAAAGGGAAGATTATTTGAATGGAAAGTCATAGAATAAAACACAAATCTACTTGAGAGTAGATCAGACTGGGAGGGCAGTCAAGAATCTGTGTGTGGATGTTAACACATACTGTACTGTCCATATCCCATAACCCTCTAAGAAACAACCTCTATCTATGTGTACAACTGGTTCCTCTAGGCCTTTTCCTGAGCCTGGAGGGAGGTACAGAGCAGTGAGCCTTAAGCCTCACAGATCCGGAAGTTGTCTTACTCCCAGGCTTGTTTGGCAGGGAAAACCACATCACCTTGGAGTGTGAACAAGCCTTCCCCGAGCTGAGGCCAGAGACGATGGGTCGGCGGAGCACCGATGCAGTGGATCCTGAAAACGAGGTGGGGCATTAGGTCTACATGCATGATTTCTCGAACAATATGAGCTGTAAGCATAAGCTCCCTTAGTGCTAAAGAGAACCTTGTTGGCATATCTTGTGAACACGTAGTTCTCAAAAATCAGAATGCACAGATAAAGGTGGAGGTCCTAAGGTAGATGTTAGCACATTCCCTATAGTTCCAGGTTTTGGAAGGATGAGAGGATCCTCCTTCAGGAAGATAAGAGAAGAGAATTTCCTGAGCCTAGGAATATCCAGCTAGCCTGGGCTATATAATATAACCTTTTCTTAAAAAACCAAAACCAGAACGAAGGTCTCTGTTGAACTGTACACATTCCAAAGATGGCTCCCTTACTAATCTCCTTTCCAGCATCAAGCTTTCTTACTGTCACACATATGTACTTACATGTACGCACATGCACGTTCATGTACATACATGTATATAGATGTACTTACATGTACATACATGTACATGTGCTGTTTGGCGCTCTCTGCATTATCCTGTGTGTGTTGCCTTACATTGTGCCTCTGTTACCATATGATCTATTTTAGGCCTCGATTCTACATCATAACACGTATTTCTTCTTCAACCTTTTGTGTCTATGGTAGAGTTCTAATTTTTATATTTTGAAATAATTTCAGCTTGTATCATGGGGCTGAAAAGGTGGCTCAGCAGTTAAGAGCACTTGCTCTTGCAGAAGCCCCTGGTTCGATTCCTGCTACCGGTGTAGTAGCTGGCTCACAACCAATCCAATACCTTCTCTGACCTCCTCAGGCATCAGGCATGTGCATGATGCATAGACATACATGCAAGCAAACACATTAAAAGACAATAATGATAATTATGGGACTATAGAGTTCCCTTATATCCTTACACTTGTCTCTGTCTATTTTGTGCTGCCAAAACAGAATACCAGAGCCTGGTAATTTATAATGGACAGAAATTCCGTTCTGAGGCTGGGCGGTCTGAAGTGAACCTTGTTGGCAGGCTCGTTCTCTATGCTTCTAAGATGCCTTGAGTGCCACATCCTTTGTAGGTTTTAGACTCAGGAGCAAGATTCAGCTCTCCTGAGGATGGCGGCGGCGTTGCTAATAATACCACCACAGCAGGGCCCATGGAAGAAGGATTATATCTCAACCTAGAAGCCAGGGATGCCGGGTGCGGCCAGCTCCAAGGTTTTATAATAATCTTCCTTTGAGCCAAGTGGTGGTGGTGCATGCCTTTAATCCCAGCACTGGGGAGGCAGAGGCTGGCTAATCTGTGAGTTCAAAGCCAGCCTGGGCTACAGAGGGCGTTGCACAGCAGTCAGGGATACACAGAAACTCTGTCTCAAAAAAACAAACCAAAGTGAACAAAAAAAAAAAAAAATCTTTCAAAACCTAACCAGGGTCCCAGGAAAAGTACTTTGTTCCTGTCTAGAGTGGGAGAGTGCATGCTGCTTACCTCTTCTCTTGGATATGCAAGGCCTTCCATTCAGATCATACTATAGAACAGAGGGTCCAGGAGAAGGGAGATCTTAATGCCTTCTGCGTGGTGGCATCCAGTTGTCCTAAGCACCTTCCACTAGGCTTCCTCTCTTGACGGTCTCAGGATCTCTAGATGCTACCATGTCAGGACTAGGACTTTAAACTCGAAACTTTGGGAGAAGTATGCCCAGCCAGAACAATACATGAACAAGTTATTTTGCGGTGTTCTTCAAATTATTTTTTCATGATTATGTTCAGCCTATGTAGAAATCCTATGCAAGGTACATCTTCAAGTCCTATGATCTATCAGTGACGTCCTAGTTCCTAACAGAGACAGACCATGGTTTGTCATTCCCTTCTTAACTGGCTTCCTAATATTTTGTCATTATCAGCCATGGTGCACTGGACACCTCTCTAGGTAGTTCCTTGTGCACATACCCCAGTGCTCCACAAAGGATTTTTCAAGACCCCTTAAATACTGCCCATTGTGTCTTCTTTGACAGTGTCTGGAGATACACAGCTATGCTGAAGGAGCCACTGGCTGCTTCGTGCTACTTCATAAGCCTCCCAGTTTCTAATTTCAGGTTGAGAGCTATGACCTCACACTTACTCCTCTTGACCTCTCCCTCCTCCCCCCATGCCCAGGAGCCAGACAGTGATGACGAATGGCAACGCTTACTCGAGACTATGGAGCCAGTGCCTGTGCAGCTGAAGTCCCCCCTCACCCTGCTGTGTAATCCTGACTTCTGCCAGCGTATCCAGAGTCAGCTGCGCGGGACTGGCGAGCAGGTAACAAGCAGAAGGTTCTGTGCAAGAGGTTGGGATGGTCAGATGTCAGAGATGACATCTTGTCGGAAGGAGACAGGGGCTGTCCTTTTCCAGCTATTTCAAGGAGAAGGTTAGAATGAAGGTGCATCTATGCATAGATGTGCCTATGAGACCAAAATCTAGCGAGCCATGGCATCACGCACCTTCATATGATTATGTTCAGCCTATGAATGAATCCTTTACAGCCTCGTTCTGAAGGGAAAAACATCTGTCTAGAACAGGGATCAGTGAACTTTTTCATAGCAAATACCATAGGCGTCATGAGCCAAGAGGCAACATGGAGGCTCTTTTTATAGAGTGGAATAACCATAGTTCCATAAAATTATTATTGATAAAGTTAAAATATTACACCAGCATACAGTATTTTATACCAAAGATATCTAATGGGATGACTGAGTTTGGATGTTTGTTTGTTTGTCAGGGGCAACATTTTAATTAGCATTAATTAGCATTAAAAGTTAGGCTCCTCCTTCCATCTTTGCATCTCCAAAACCTTCCCTCCCAGAAACTTAGAAAAGTGTGGGTTCTGTTTATTTCCCTCTTGTTAATCCGTTTGTCATATGTACCGGTGTATAAATACAGGTGTGTACCTGTGCACGTGGAGGTCAGTGTCAGGCTTCTTTCTCTGTCACACTCTGCCTTGTGTTTGTTTTGAGATGAACGTTTACTGCAGCAGGGCTCACCAGTCCAGTAGACCGGCTGGTCAGCCAGCCTCGGAATCCTCTTGACTCTCCTCAGCTCTGATTCGAGAGCCATGCTGCTGTACCCAGCTTTTCACACAGGCGCTGGGGATGTGAACACAGGCTTACATGCAGGCAAGCACTCATATATGCGAAATAAAATAAGTTTAAAAATCTTAACACTTCAGTGTTTAATTTGAATCCCACTGTGATGAATGCGGAACACTTTTAAATGCTTTTCTTTGTCTGCTTGTGCATCTTTCAGACTTTTTTTTTTTGAAACAGAGTTTTTGTAGTGCTGGCTAACCTTGAACTCACTGTATAGGCCAGGCTTGAACTCAGAGATCCACCTGCTTAGCCTCCTAAGTGCTGGCTTAAAAGCATTCACCATAATTCTTTGTTCTTTTTAAAATTAAAAATTTAATTTTTTGTTTTTTTTTTTTTTTTGTTTTTGTTTTTTTTGTTTTTTTTTTTGAGACAGCCTTGGCTTTCCTGGAACTCCTGTAGACCAGGCTGGCCTTAAACTCACAAAGATCTACCTCTGCTGCTCCCTAGAGCTGGGATTAAAGGTCTGCACCACCACTGCCCAGCTTTCTTTTGATCATTTTTAAAAATTGCTTTTTTTTGTCTTCTTATTGAGTTATAAAAGTTCTCATATTCTGGATACATGATTTTATCAGATAAGTGATTTATTTGCAAATCCTAGTCCATGATTTATCTTTTTGTTCTCAGATGACATATTTCAAATATGTATTTCTTATTTTCTGGGATTGGGGAGGTCTTTCCATGTAGCTGAACTGAGCAGAAACTTCCCATGTAGCCCATGCTCAGACCTCAAACTCAGAATCTGCCCTCCTTCCTCTGTCTCTTTGACGCTGGGTTCTAGGAGGCATGTATCACCATGGTTGACAGGAGTTTGAAGTTTGATTTTATTAGATTATCAGGATTTATTCTTTTGTGAATTATACTTTTGCATTTCTTGTGCCTTTTTTTTTTTTTTTTTCTTTTTCCTTTTTCTTTTTTTTCGAGCTGGGGCCCAACAGGGCCTGGCACTTGCTAGGCAAGCGCTCTACCGCTGAGCTAAATCCCCAACCCCTTGCATTTCTGAATAAGAAAGATCCTCCATCCATTGAGCAGTGGTGGCACATACCTTTAATCCCAGCACTTGGGAAGCAGAGGCAGGTGAATTTCTGAGTTTGAGGCCAGCCTGGTCTATAGATCAAGTTCCAGGACAGCCAGAGCTACACAGAGAGACCCTGTTTTGAAAAAAAAAAATCCTCCAAACCCAAGATCTTGAAAACTTTCCAAATGCCAAATACCTTTAGCCATTAAGGTCTTCGGCCCGTTTTGAGTTGATGTTTGTGTAGATCATGAAATAAGATCTAAGTTCATCTCTTTGTGTGATTTTTAAAAAATTCTTCTTTCACCACTGAATAATGTTGGTACCTGCTCTTATTTCTTGGATCTAACAATTGTCCTCCTATTGTTGGCGCATTACTAAAGTGGGAAGTAGTGTTTTCTTCTAACCGGGGAGCTTGGGAGGCTAAGCATATGCTGTCTCCTCTTCTCTCTCTCTCCTCTCCTCCTCCTCTCCTCTCCTCTCCTCTCCTCTCCTCTCCCTCTCCTCTCCTCTCCTCTTCTCTTCTCTCTCTCTTTCTCTCTTTCCCTCCACCACCATTTTTTTTGAGACAGGGTCTCTCTACAAGGCTAACCCCAAATTCACGAGATCCACCTGCCTCTGCTGAAATTAAAGGTGTGTGCAGGTGGTTTCTTGAGCCTGGGAGATGGAGGCCAAGCTGAGCAACATCATGAGATTGTTTAGAAATTAACCAGTTATTATTAATGAGTTTGGGGGCACATGCTATGGTATGCGTAGAGGTCAGAGGGCAGCTTTGTGGAGTTGGTTCTCTATTTTATCTTTGTGTGGGTTCTGAACATCAACTTCAGGTCATCAGTCTTGTGTGGCAAGCAGTTACCCACTGAACCATCTTGCTGACGCAGCCTGTCTCTTGGAAAACAGAAAGTCTTTGGCTTCTGGGATAAGACTTCATGAAAACCCAGCTTTTGATCTGTGACTGGGCTCTGATCTATAGAGATACATTTTTCCCTGTCTTTAAGTGATTAGTTCTTTTTTTCACATTCTGTGAAATGGGAGAATAAATCCCAGAATTGAGAACAGTGACAACAAACTATGAGATGTTAGCATTACTCTTTTGAAGAGTACCCATTTAAAGTGTGATCCTATCCTCACGGTGCAGGCTGCACACACACACGTGGTGGGCTAAATTTGGCTTGTGGAATGTTGGCAGTCCTTGATCTAGAACTGAATGATGTCTTGTTTCTCTAGAGTTAAATAACATTGTTTCATGTCTGTTGTTTTTACTTTTCAGAAGTGAGTGTGTGTGTGTGTGTGTGTGTGTGTGTGTGTGTGTGCGCACGCGCGCATGCCTGCCTGTGTGGGGGTCTTTGAGGTGAAGGGCTGGACAAGGGAGGGAACAGACAACAATGGTCCTAGGCCTGGTGTACAGATCTTGAGTCTCCTGCCCCTTGGTCACTGATGTTCTGTGCCAGGTGAGCTGCCATTGTCATCTCTAGTGCAACTCCCCTGTGGTTGTGTTGTTCTTCCTTGGCTTTTCGACTCCTCCAAGAAGGAATGCAAACTCAGCCCACTCCTTGCCAACCCATGCCACCTCCTTGGAGACATTCAGTCTTTGTGACTCTTCTTCCTTTCCGTATAATTATACCAATTGCTGTCTTCTTTCTCTCCTGTCCCCCAGATCCTGAAAGGCGTCCTGGATGGTGCTTCCCACTTCCTTCCTGCACTCCGCATCCTGAGCAGTCTCCTGTCCAGCTGCAGTGACTCCGTGCTCTTGTATTCCTTCTGCCAGGAGGTGGGACTGCCCGAGCTGCCTCTCAGTCTTCTTAGGTACAGCCAGGAGAGCAGCAGTATCCAGCAGGTACACACAGCCCAGCAGCCTCTGAAGACAAGAGGTGGTTCTTTGCCTTGGCTCCTCTCCTTGGAGCTGCCGTCTGCTTGGTCTGATGGCCTCTTGTTTTCTGTCCTCCTTTTACTAATGACAAGACCATCACTTGCAGATTCTGATGCCTTCTGGGGCTAAGCAAGCAGTATCAGTCAGTGGAGTAGGTGGAGTGTAGGTGTATGGCTGTCTAAGTTGTAGGGAGGATGATAGACATCCCCACCCTAAACGGGGCTTCTTCTCAGCTCCAGCCCATGGTTGCCGTTTGACAACACAGCAGATTTGAGGCCAGATACCCGAAGAGAAAGCCAGAGCTTTAGAAAATGGATAATCCTGATGTCCTCTTCTGGTGTGTCTGAAAACAGCTACAGTGTACTTATACATAATAAATAAATAAATAAATCTTTATAAAAAAGAAGTATAATAATAGAAAATGGATAATCTCCCAGGATTTAGAATAGTTGTTTCAGAAGGTGGGACTTGGGCTTTATTACCTGATTTTCAAACCAGGACATTGAAGTTCAGAAATTAACTCCTGCAGTCACTACACATGGCCACATGACAAGTGGAGAGCTAGGATCAAGGCTCAGTGTGTTTGGGGCCAAACCTCTACTTCCCTGCATTGAGTTCTGCCATGGATGAGCTCAGAGAACAACCCCACTAATCCCCCAGTTTGAGGGGGTGGCAAGGCAGACCATGGCAGCAGGCAGCCGGGATGCTCCCTCTCTGCTGAGTGTCAGACTCTGGTAAGGAACTGAAAAGGACAGTTTAATGGAAAGTAGCCCGTCTTCCCCTCCAACATCTCCAGATGTCTGTGACCAGTTAACTGACACTCTTGGCTTCCTCCGTCCCATCCCTTTCCACCTTGAATGCTTTGTTGATGCTTTTTCTGCTCTTGGTCTCCATTCCTCATGTTTCCCTTTCTCCCCTTTCTTCACAGCAACCTTGGTACGGGGCCTTCTTACGGGAACTGGTGTCTGTGGTTCAGGCCTACTTTTCATGCACCTTCAATCTGGAGAGGAGCCAGACAGGTGACAGGTGGGAGAACAGAAGCTTTCTCTCCGTCTGGCTTCAATGTCTACCCCATTTCCTCCCCCTTATTAGGAGGCCAAGCGTGGAGTGGAGATGTGGGTCAGGGTTAGTGATTAGCTGAGTAGCCTTCAGAATCTAGTTGGTCCTCATGAGGACCTTGAGATATTTATTATAGCTTTTCCCCAAGACTCTAGGAGTCGGCAGTTACCCAGTGCAGATGGGCCTCAGTGGGAGGATTGAGATATGAACACAGCTGAGAGGGGCTTGAGTGGTGTATGTGAGGGGTGTGCGTGTGCGTGTGTGTGCGTGTGCGTGTGTGTGCGTGTGTGTGTGCGTGCGCGTGTGTGTATGTTAGCAGAGTTGAAAGGAGAAACATTCTGATGCATTCCTTGGCAGAGATTCCTACCTTTCCAGACCTGACCCATTTGACACATCCATATCCGAGCTTTAGTGGGAGGATGGGAAGATGCCATGGGTTCATTCTTCCCCAGCCTACAGGTGTTTCAGGAGGCTGCCAGCCTCTTTTTGGACTTGTTGGGGAAGCTGTTGGCCCAACCAGATGATTCCGAGCCGACATTTCGAAGGGATAGCCTCATGGTAATCTTCTCTCGCCTCCAGATTTCTGTCTTTCCTGCCTTTTTCTGCATTTCTCCCAGCCCGTCTTATGATTTCATCAATACCACAAACGTTGACTTCTCACCATGTGCCATATACCACATGAGTAAGAGAGTCCCCGCCTTGACCATACTAAAGATAGTCGAGAAGGCTGGGCAGTGTGGCATGTGTCTTTAGTTCCAGCATTTGGGAGGCGGAGGCAGGCAGAGGTCTCTGAGTTCAAGGCTAGCCTGGTCCACATCATGAGTTCCAGGACAGCCAAGGCTACTTAGAGAAATCATGTCTTAAAAAAAGTAAAGAACCAAAGCAAAGCAAAACAAAAAGTCAAGTAGGGAAAGTGAAGAGCCTATGGAACTCAGTGTACAGTGCAGAAGTGCCACTGAAGAAGATGCCATTGGTGCTGTGTAGAAGTCCTCAAGCTGTGGAGGAGGAAGGCATGCGTGCGAACATTTCAGGAATGCATAGCAGCTGAGCCAGGTGGTGGGGCAGGGAAGGAGATAGGCCGTTCTAGGTAGAAAGAACACCATCCCTAAATTACAGAGTCGTTAAGTAGTTTGGCATTTATCAAGGTCCACAAATATAAGTGTCTCAAAAAAAAAAACAATTAAAATTTAGAAAACCAGGCATAGTGGTGCATGCCTGTAATCTCTGCACTCGGAAGGCAGGCGGAGCTCTCTGAGTTCAGAGATAGCCTGGTCTCTACATATAGTTGAGACAGCCAGGGCTACATAGTAAGACCCTATCTCCAAAACAAACAAAACAACAATAACCGAAAGAGATGAGGCATCTTGCAGACCACCTAGTGTTCTCCAGCCTTGTTTGTGCTCAGACTCATGAACTACTCAAGTTCTCCCTCTCAGACCCTGAGTTAAGGACAGGAGAATGGAGGACACTGAATGAGAAGGCCGCTGAGTTATCACAGGTCCAGAAGATACAAACACTTGTGGCCAAGGAAAATGGCTGTATGGTTGTTGTTGAAATCAGCAGTTGGGATCATAGCTGTGGCTAATTTTCTACCCCAGTTAGTGATCTATCCCCTTTTCTAGTCTGAGATTCTAGCTTCCTATTCCTCTTCCTTTTGAGTCAGAAAGTTCTGAATGTGTAGAAAAAGTAAGTCACCATTGGCCAGCATTTGTCATGTCATTTGAATACTGGGTTTAATGAGGTATCTGGAATAATCGTCCTTCCTGAATTTCTGAATTGTTATACTCATGTTCCACATTTTAGAAATGTCATCTAGGAGGATGCTGATGAGAAAATAGAAGGATTAATTAGACGAATGTAAGAGAGCAAGGATTGAATCCCAGTACACAGAGCATATGTGTAGACGTGGGAGGGGGAAGGAGAGGGAAGGACTGTTCGTCAAACAGGAAGGCAGTTGATGTGTTTTCCATGGGAGGAAGTCTTAGGTCAGACATCTTTCTCCAGGGCTCTTAACCCCTTTCCCAGGTTCCTGGGGTAGTCCCGGTTTCATTAAAGCCCGGTCAGTTTTCTGAAGCCCTGCTGCTGACTCTGCCCTTCTCTCCTTCAGTGCTTTGCTGTCCTGTGTGAGGCCGTGGATGGGAACAGCCGGGCCATCTCCAAAGCCTTTTACGCCAGCTTGTTGACCACACAGCGTGCTGTGTTGGACGGGCTCCTTCACGGCCTAACGGTTCCACAACTCCCTTTCCACACACCACCAGGTATCCAGCTTCCTTGTCCTATAGGCCTGGCTAAGTCCTTCCTGCTTCCACCATCTGGAATGGTGCTTGGTACTTCACAGGTGCTCAAAAACCATGAATTGGAGTTAGGGGTGCAGCTCATTAAGTAGAGGGCTTGCCTACTGTGCATGAAGCCTTGGGCTTGGTGCTACATAGCTCCACCATCTAGAGGTAGATGCAGGAGGATCAACTTCAGAGTTATCTTCAGCTTCATAGTTTAAGGCTTGCCCCAGACATACCGAGACCCTGCCTCCAAAAGCCAAAAGACAAAGCAAGACACAGCAAAAATATCCTAAAAATTTGAATGTGTGAGAAACAACCAGACTTTACCAGTACACCTTGCCTTTCTCCACAGGAGCCCCACAAGTGAGCCAGCCACTGCGGGAGCAGAGTGAAGATGTACCCGGAGCCATCTCTTCTGCCCTGGCAGCCATGTGCACTGCCCCTGTGGGGTTGCCCAGCTGTTGGGACGCCAAGGAGCAGGTCTGAGCTCCAAATTCTTGGTGCTTTCTTCCCACAACATGGGAACTGGGAAGGCTGACCAAAGTTTCCGCTGAGAGACTGAAAAGTAATGCTCAGGATTTCTAGAAACAGACACTCCCATGCCGGTCTGGGCCTCTTGTTCAACTCGGCATGGCTAGAATTGCAGAGCATTGGCCACCTGGCCCAGCAGTAACTGCCCAGGCGATAAGGCCATTTAAACCAAACTAGGGCAGGATTCAGTTCCCCACGGGCCATGGAGACTGGGAATGGAATGGGGTCTGAGACTCCTAGTGAACCCAAAAAGAGCCAGCACGAGTCTGAGAGTCCTGGCCAGCTGAAGAAATGTGAGGAACGAAACAGTAAGGGAGACAAGATGGAGTCAAATATGTCTCCATAGGTCTCTTGGCATTTGGCCAACCAGCTAACCGAGGACAGCAGCCAACTGAGGCCATCCCTCATCTCTGGTCTGCGGCACCATATCCTATGCCTCCACCTTCTCAAGGTACTTCCTTCCCACAGCTTAGATTCCCAATACCTCAGATTTCTTCTAATTTCTGGGAAGGGAGGGGAGGCAAGAGAAAGGGAAGGAAGGAGAGAGAGAAAGGAGGAGTAGGAGAGGGAGGGAAGGAGGGAAGAAGAGGGAGATGGAGAGAGAGGGATTGATTGATTATCCATAGTGGGCATGGTGATGCTTGCCTTTAATTTCCAGCACTCAGGAGGCAGAGGGAGGCCATCTCTGTGGGTTTGAGGCCAGCCTGCCCGCCTGGTCTATATAGTGAGTTCTGGGCCCCCCAGAACTCATAGAGGAGAAAGGTTTTGTGGGAGGCATGGTTGGGAACAGCAGAGTAGTTCACACGCTGCCATCCAGAAGCAGAGAGAAGAATACCTGTGGTGTGTGGTGTCTGGTTTTCTTTTCCCCTTTCATTCTGTGCAGGCCCCAGCCTGTGGGATGGCACCAGGCACATTCAGGGCGGGTTTTCCCTGCTTTAGAAATACTCCGAGGTGTGCTTTACTTAGGCTCTTCTTTCTCCGGCCATATTGACAGCAAAATGGTCTCAAACCCCACATGTGGACACTAGCTCCACTGAGAGGCTTGCCTGCTTTTCAGTTGAACCTTCCACCGTAGGACCACTGACAGCCTCCTCCTGGCCTCTCTAGGTTCTCTACTCCTGCTGCTATATTAGTGAGCGCCTGTGCCATATTCTGGGACAAGAGCCTCTGGCCTTGGAGTCGCTGCTCATGTTAGTCCAGGGCAAGGTAAGAAGCTAGTGTGATACCAACATGGTTGCCTGTCTCATGGTGGTCCCATCTCACCCAGAAATTGTTCTGACACCTTAGGCTTCCTTTGCAGGTGAAAGTAGCAGACTGGGAAGAGTCCA